>NC_044553.1:78630053-78949164 GCF_007565055.1 Rhinopithecus roxellana | reverse complement strand
CCAGCAAGACTGGTACCAGGACCTCAGGAACAGGCACCTGCTCTGCTTGCAAGGGGGAGGCCTGAAAAGGGGTCCCCTTCGCCAAACATGAGGAGGGCCCATAACTGCTCTGGAAGCGCCTGGGCCCCACAGCGCTGATTCTGTGCTGCAGAACAGTGCCAACCATCAGCCCCCCACTCTCCGCGCCACCCACCCCTCCCTCAGCTGGAGGGAGGGCCCGTTTCTAAAATCACCATTCCCACCTGTGCCCAGCCCTGGCCAGGCACACACGGAGGCTCTGAAAGGAGACCCCTGCCCCACCAGTGAGACAGATTAAGGAGCACTGTTGGTCACCGTTGGGGATTTCTGGGGTGAGAACTTGGTGAGGGTAAGAAGTGGGGCCTTCCTGGGTAGGGGACACAAGCTGGCCTTGAGGGACACGCAGGACTAGGGCAGATGGAGAGCAAGGAGGCTGGGCCTGGAAGGTGACCTTCCCTGGGAACTTCCCTGGAGTGACAGGGAAGGTGAATGTGGGGGGACCCTTTGTGCAGGGGAGCCAGAGCAGTGCCAGCCTCGAAGCCACCTGAGGGCCTGAGCAGCAGCAGGATTGGAGCTCTGGTGGCAGCCCAGGGCTGGGGAGGAAGGGGTGGGTGAGCGTGGCAAGGCAGAACCTTCACAGGCCTGTGTTCCCAGATGTGGGGGGGGCCACTGCGCCCATCCCTACAGAGGCCCTGAGGAGCATGGACGGTTACTCTGGGCCCCCGAGCATCTGGTTTACACCATTGAGCAGCCCAGCAAAGAGTGGGTAGTGCTGTGGGCAGCGCCGGGCACCAAGGTGCGCAGTTTCATGCAGGCCCAGCTGGACGATGGGCTCGTGCTGTTCTCACACAGAGGTGGGTGCTGATGGCCAGGCCCTGGGTTCCTGCTGCCTGCAGGGGTGCCCTGAGATGGGGAGCCAGCTTGGGCCAGCCGGACCCATTGACACTGTCCTCAGGAGCCCTGGACGGAGGCGTCCACTTTGGCTTCTCTGATGACAAGCACACTTCCTCCGACACTTTTTCTGAGTGACGGTCCAGAAACAAGCGCTCCTCTCGCTGGAGGGCAGCCAGACACTGTCTGCCAGGTGGGTGTGCTGATTGTGGGCATTCCTGGGTGTGCCAGGAGCTGGGGCAGAGCTGAGGGTGGCACGCCAGGGTCACGCTGCCTCTCTGCAGACACAGGCCTGGGCCTGGATCTCAAAGGGTGATGGCCCCTTTTGCCTCTGGCAGGGTCCATCCAGCCACTCAGCAGCCAGAGCCTCAGAGCCAGCTCCAGCGCAGGCACTGACCCCCAGCTCCTGCTCTACGGTGTGTGGTCCTGGGCCCCCAGCCGGGCCGGCTGTTCCATGCCCAGCAGGACAGCATGGGGGAGGACATGGTGAACTTCACTCAGGCAGAGGTAAGGGCCTCACTCTGCAGCCACCACTCAGATGCCCGCAGCCTCAGGTGGCCGCTGTGCCACGGACATCATGTGGATATGGGTGCAGGTTCCAGCATCACTGGCAGCAGACGCTCCCGGTCCTGCCATTGTCCAGGCCCTGGTGTCCTGCCCCCCAGGAACCACCAGGCTGGCAGGGCAAGTTCATGTTCCCAGAAGGAGAAAGAAGGATGCAGGAAGTTGGGGATACAGGGCCCTAGAGCAGGGCTGGGGTCTTGGGGTGTGGCTTCCAGAAGAAAGCTACAGCCAGACCCAAGGGTCTGGAGAGGGGGCACCATGTGGGAGCACTAGTGGCATCCTAGTAGCTGGCGAGGGGCAGTGCTTGGTCCAGAGGGATGGAGTTGGAGGTGAAGCAGCTGCTGGACCTGTGGGCAGAGGTGTGAGCCTGGGGCTCGGGTCAGGTGCCAGCCAGAGACAGTGGATCCTAGGGGCAGATGAGCTGATGAAAGACAGCTGAGTCGGCCAAGATGGTGAAGCCATGGTTCATCCATCCTGGTGGCTTCAGAGACCACTAGGAAGAACTAGAGCTCTCAGCCATGGGTATCAGCAGACTGTCTGTGATAACTGCCGTGGAGGCCAGCCCAGTCATCGCTTAAATGAACACCTCTCCCTGAAGGCAGAACATGAGTTGTTCCATAGCAGGGCAGAGTGGTGCAGACTCTTCCATGGGCCGTCCTGGGCAGGTGGTGCACCTGATGCTCCCACCAGGAGGCTGCGTGGGCATCTGGACCCAGCACATGATTACAGTGAGTTCTGAGTAGGGAGCAGTCTTGTGAGGGGCAGAGCTGACTCTGTCGCTCAGGAGTCACGGCACGGGGTACTGCCCCAAGTACCTCCAGAGGAGTCTGGCTGGCTGGTCCCCCCGCCAGCCCTTGAAAATGGCACAGCCCACCCCAGCCCCCTTTCCAAGCTCCCTTGCTTGGGCAGGGGCCTCCTGAGCCTGGCACTCTCCCTCCTGAGAGGCGCAGATGGTATTCAGCAAGTGCAAAGCCGAGGTTTCTTGGGCCTCTCACATCAACACCTCCCAGTCCCAGGTTCTGTATTTCCCTGGAGCCCCACTCCTGCTATGGCCCCCTCCCCACAATGAGATATTCATCAGGCTGGTGTCTACAGCTGCTGCATACCCTCAGTTGCTGGGAGCCTTTGTCAAGGATGCACAGGAATGGGGAGGACACGGGACCCGGCCATCAGCAACCCTCTCGCACTCTATAGTCCCACGTTACTCAGAGCTTCCCCATGCCCCAGCAATACAAAGGACTAGATTGAATGGGCACCAGAGGGCCAGGCTGGCAGTGCCACCCATGAAAGCGGGCAAGAGGCTACATGGGTTACCCGGCCCACTCAGGGAGGAGGGCAGGACTGGGTAGTGTCTTGACAGCAGCCCTGTCCCACAACACTGAACTGGGCAGGGAAGGGGTCAGATGTTCCCCTGACATGGGACTGGATTCCAGAGCATCAGACCTGGCTGCCAGAACCGGCCCTCTCCTTCCAAGGCACTGGGACCATGGATGCTGGAGCCACATGTGGCTGAGGGCTGGCGGAGCCTGCCCCCCAGGGAGCGCTGAGTCCCGGAGGTGGTCGTTTTTGGGGAGAGGGCTATGGGGCTCGTCCCACCTGCCCCCTTCTTTCCAGCACTTATATGGCATTTCCCTCTATTTTCCCTCTTGGCGGCCACCCCACGTGTTGGATTCCTCCTCCTTCTCGCTGTCCTCCATCCTCCATTCCCTTCAACTCCTCTCCCAGCCCCTGGGGAGCCTACCACAGGTCAGAGAGTCTGAACCCTGAGATACGCTGGGTGTGTGGATTTCCTTCAGCTACCCTGATGTCCCCACTTCCAAGTCCTGACTCCTTTGAGCCATCCCAA
Source organism: Rhinopithecus roxellana (assembly GCF_007565055.1). Lineage (NCBI taxonomy): Eukaryota > Metazoa > Chordata > Mammalia > Primates > Cercopithecidae > Rhinopithecus > Rhinopithecus roxellana. The sequence continues at coordinate 78,945,845 of NC_044553.1, read as the reverse complement.
GGGATGTCTGGCCACTGACCCACAGGAGCAGAGACCAGGCTGTGACTGTGTGACCATCAAGGTTTGTGATGTGTGTGACACATCACACGAGTGTGAGAATGTGAGAATGGCACCAGGCCTGGGCTAGGACAGAAGCAGCTGAGGAAGGAGGCTGGGAGCCATGAGCAATCTGATTTTTTATCCACCACCCCCCCCCCCACCCCACCCAGTCTAAACCAATGTGGTAGGGGTGGCTGCTGGGGAAGGGATGGGAGTGTCTGAAACCCACTTCATTCCCAAAGATTTCTAAGGAAAAGCATTCTACACCCTCTGGCTTGGCCTTGTTGACTCATGGCCCTCTTTCAAGGACATTCACTCTGATTCCCAGTGTGCCCTGTTTCCACTGGCCACGTTCTCTAAGGAAGAACAATAGCATCTGTTTTTGTTTCCAAATGGTTGGAGAGAGGGGCTGTAGGTCCAGCGCCCATAAACCAAAATGAGGCAGGGATTGGGGCTTGCCCTAGGATGTGCTGATGACGAACGGAGATGGGTAGAGGCAAGTAGCACAGTATTGGGCAAGACTGGGAGTCCAGAGATGCTGCTTCACCCTGGGGCTTTAGGCAAGTCCCTTTCCCTCCCAGAGCCTCAGCATCCTTTCTATCAAATGATTGCTTTCTGCCTTTCTCCTAGGGTGGCTGTGGGGATCAAGCGAGACAGTGGCCATAGGGATGCTGTGTTAACTGCAGATGCAGCCGTAGGAGTACTTTGCTAACTGCCAATGTGAGTTCAGACTCTTCAGGGTATTTGGCACCCAGGTCTGTGGTGAGGTGTGACATATGGGATGTAAGGTTTGATGCCTGCTCCAACTCTAGTCTTGCTAACACATGTGAAACATCTGGCAAGTCATGATCCTGCCTTCGGGAAAAGGGCAGTCTGGGAGAGCTTCTCCAAGGCAGCCTGGCTTCAATGCAGTCCGGCATGACTGAGATAGGCTTACGTGGCAAGGAATTGGAGGGTATCTGGGTAAAGAGCTGCAGTGTGGGCAGAGGTTTAGTGTGGGACTCACTGAGGACAGCCACTGGCCAAAGCAGGGAACAGAGACAGAATGAGAAAGAGCTCTGTGGGGAGGGTGGGGCATAGGGTGGAGAACTTCAAAGTCCGAAGAGTATGGCTTGTTGGGGCTCAATGCTGTAGGCAGTAGGGGCCATGGAAGGCTCTCAGGTGGAGAAATGACAGCTGAACATTAGCGAGCAAGCGCTGTCTCCATGAGCAGCATGGGTGGTCCTCTGAGCATGCCAGCGCGAGTGTGCAGGGAGCTGGTGCAAATGCCTCTGTGTGTGGTGAGCTTCTGTGTTGTGACTCTGCCCATGTGTGTGCTTCAGTGTGCCGAGTGGCTGCACCCCCCAGATCTGTGCTGCACGTACCAGCCAGTGAGGGTGCTGGGAACCGGGAGGTGGCAGGGAAGGAGGCGTGTGCGTGTTGTGGGCATGTGTGTTAGCATGTTCATGCCGGCAGTGGGGCCTCACAGCATGTGTGTGCACACCCCGGCATGTGCATGTGTGTGTCCCCCAACCCCAGGCCTGCCTCACCCATGCATGTGAGCTGCCATGTTGATTTGATGCTGTCTTTCAGAATCACTATCAGTGGCCCCTGAGGAGCATCAGCCATGGTAGGTACATGCCTGGCCGCCTGCTGCATGAATGGTGTTCCCGCCCTGCTGCACCAGCTCCACACGGGGGCACACCTGGGACCTCAGATCCAGGCTCCCTGCCCCTCCCTTCTGGAACTGCAGATTTGCTCTTTCATCTTTCTGTCCTCGTGCTGCTGGTTCTCTCACCTCCCTTCCCTGTGAGCCATGGGAATCAGCGCCACTGCCCAAGGCCTCCATGGCTGAGCTTGGGGGCTCTTGGAACAGGCTCCATGCCCAAGCTGGCAGACATGGGTGCTCTCTGGAGTCATCAGAGAGGGCATAGAGCTCATGGTTTATGGTGTAGGGGCTGGGAGCTTGGAGGGGGTTGTGTGTGGGGCTGGTTTCTGAGGCGACCAGAGATCTAGGAATGTCATCCTGGGCATGCCATGCCGGCAGGGTATCCAGTTCCCAGCCTGGGAGTGCCGAGAGCCGAATCCACTGCAGAGCAGGGATGATAGTCAGGGTCCCACTTCCTCTATCTGTCGGCAATCCAGTGATGATCTAGGATAAAACCTTAAGAGTCCCATACACCATACACCCGGTCACCCCACAACACACCTCACAGGCCAGGAAGGGACACACAGCCCCCTTCCCATCCTCCCAGGTACCATCATAGCTGCTAGCATGTGACCGAAGGCAGGGTCCCTGGACCCCGCTGAAGCATTACCACAGGCCAGCAGGCTCACGCACCTTGGCCTGTTGCTCCTAGGGGTCACCTGTGCTATTCAGCCAATGGGACTACAGTGCCTGTTGGCCCAGCTGAGCTCTGCCTAGTGAGCCCAACTGCCTCTCCTGCCACAGACTCTCCCTCTTCTGCATTTCCCAGCAGGAAGGGCCCAGCCTCACCTATGAAACCTGCAGCACCCCCACCCTGCAACCAGTTGAGGCTCCCGTCTTAGACTTAGAAGTGTATGGCCAGTGGCATCCGGCTACCTGCCCTCCCTGCCTTCCCCAGGCTCCCTTCAGAGGACCCTGGTCTTTCTGACCTCCCAGAGGGGCCTCTGGTGCTCACTCCAGCCATCCATCCCTTATAGCTTCACCATTTTGGTTCAAACAGTGCTCTTTATCAGGCCAGTTGGCTCTTGGGTGGGGCTCCCCAAACAAGAGGTGGCCCTGGGCCAGTGGGTTGGAAGACAGGGTGACCAGAGAAGGGGGAAGCTGAGCATTGGTCTGAACTGTGGGTGCACTGCCTGGGTGCCGTAGGAGAGGCCAGCGTGTGTGGGCTGGGGAGGGCTGCTACAGTCCCAGGCACTACCTGTGAAGCTCTGGCTCCTCCCTCCATCTTCCTCCCCTTTCCCTTCCAGCCCCTTTTCCAGGAACCTTTGCCACACCCACACCTGCGCCCTCCCCTCCCTGGCCCTCCCACAGCTCCTGTGGCACGCCAGTGCTCTGCGCTTGCCTCACCAGCTCTCTGCTCACTTTTCTCTCTCCTGTTTTCTCTCTGCTTCTCTCCAACTGCCAGCTGATCGGGTCAGGCAAGTCCATCCCATCCTGAGAGCCCCAGCCCCACTTCAACCTTTAAACAGATCCTCCTCTTCTCGGAGGCCTCCCTTTCCAAGCCTGCTGGGTGGATGTCCTGTGACTTGACAGTGGCTCCCCAGCCCCAAAGCCAGTCCCCCTCATCTGTGACTTAGTCTGTTGTAGTGCTGAGCTGACACATCCAGGTGTGACTGTTGCTGAAAACTTGTGCCCCTCTGTGGTATGCCCTGCCCTGTTCTATTAATATCTATAAATACTCATATATATATACATATGAGCAAGCATGGGGGTGCTGTACAGGCAGCTGTGTGGCCTGACAGTCTCTACCAGTCCTGCCGTCCCTCAGCTGAGAATCAAACCCATTTCTGGATGGCGGGGAATGTGTCCTCTGCTGGCTGTGCTCTCTGTGGAGTTCAGGGGAGGGAAAAGGCCAAGCCATTTCTAGGGTGCTATTGGGAGTAGTGAAAAGGCCTTTCCAAGGGACACTTTTCCTGGAAAGCCCCTGGAGCTTAGCTGGCTCTTATCCTGTGAAGCAGGCTCTGGCCACTAGGGGGCAGGGCCATGAACTCAGCCTGGAGGAACCTGTGGGACAGCCAGCATTCTGGAGGGACAGACAGAACAGGCCACCCGGTGCAGACAGGAGAGGGAGGCAAGGGGATGGAACGGAAGACGCCTGGGGTGGATGGAAGTCAGTGGCCTTGGGTGCTGGTGTCTGTCTTCCTGGCCACTGCTAGACACCCACTGGAAACCTGGAATCTGCACCTGCAGGAGATCAGGAGAGGGGTTCAGCCTCCGCTGCACCTATAGCAAGGTGAGACAGGCACAGGTGGGCGCCCTGCTTCCAACCAGCCTCAGGTGGGCAGGAAGCAGATCTCCTGCCTGACCTTCCTCTCCTGCAGAGGAGAAGGGGCAGCCGCCCATCAGGCCATTGCCCAGACTGAAGCCGCTGAAGCTAGGTCCCAACAGGCAAGTGTGACCCCTGAGTATCCCAGGCCCGGCCCAAGGCAGTCCTGTCTCTGGTGAGGACCTGGTAGACAGGAGATGTGATGTCCCCAAGTGACTCTATAAACCTCTGATTGAGGATAATCGAGTAAATGGGCAAGACCATCACACTCAGCCAAGAACACGAGGGAGACTAGGGGCAGGCAAAAGTCAGTTTGGGCCCAAGCCTGGCTCCTGGAAGGATGGTGGATGAAGGGTCAGCCACGGTGAAGGGGAATGGAAGGCCACGGGCTGGGTGGCCAGGGCTGTCAGCTCCCGCAGCCCCTGCAGAATGTCCACCCAGGCCTGGCTCTGCACTCAGCCTTCTGCCTGGAGCCACAGGTGCCTGGACACTGGCCTGCAGTAAGGATAATGGTAGGAAAGACACCTGTGGCCACATGTGGGCACCTAAGCATGGGACAGAGGGGTATCCTGCCCCAAAGAGACCATAGACACCAACAGCTTAAGTAGATGTGACACCATCAATAAACCCCCCATCCTGGGTCACATCAATTAAGTCAGTACCTACCCTGACCCTGAAGCTGCAGCTCAGTCTGGTTGAGACTCACAAAGAGATGTTAGTGCTGGGCAGGGGGCCTGGCCCAGCCTGCGATGTCCAGCAAAGCTGTGGGCTGGACAAGAATCTCTGAAGATTAGGCCAGGACAAGGAGAGCTGTGTTTGGGCAGGGAGTGGGGGCAATGTCCAGGGGGCAGGAGGCCTGAGGACATTTAATTAGGTAGGGTGCCAGGTCAGGATGTGCAGAAGAGAAGGTGGCATGGCAGCATCCTGTCTGAAGCCAGGTTATAAACCTAGGGGCCGCCTAGTCAAGCCTAAACCATGCTGCCACCCAGATGGCAACCTTCAAATGCGAGGCAGGGATGGGAGAGCCCCCAAACCCCTCATCCCTCCTGCCCCAAGCCAGTTCCCATCCCTCACCAGAAGGAAAGGGAACTCTTCTAGGAGGCACAGCATGCCAGGTTCTCCATCACCTGGGGGAAGGGGCCGGGGGAGGGGGAGTTGCAGCTGGGTGAGAAAGAACACAGGTCCCACTCTGTCCCTATCTGACAGGTGACCTCAGGCAAGCTGCTTTCTTTGGCTGGGGCTAAGGAGAGTCACAGGGGAAAGGCCAGGTTAAGAGGGCTCCACTCTGGAGCCCAGAGCTACCCAGAGAGAAAACCCCCATCCTCCTGATTCTGCTCCCAGCTCTCGCTGCGGGGATAACATCCTCCCTATCAGAGAGGCTGTGGGAGGCAGAGGCTGACCCTGCTCCTTCAGGCACCTCAGCGGGTTTGGGTCTGCATTCTTCATGATCAGGGAGGGGGTCCCTGGGATCACAAAGGTGGGGGGCAGCTTCTTGGGCTCCAGGTGCTCCAAGGCAGACCCTGCAGGGCACCAGAGATAGAAGGGCATTGGCAAGGCTGGGCGCGGTGGCTCACACCTGTAACTTCAGCACTTTGAAAGGCTGAGGTGGGCAGATCATGAGGTCAGGAGATCAAGACCATCCTGGGTAACACGGTGACACCCCACCTCTACTAAAACTACAAAAAATTAGCCAGGCGTGGTGGCATGCACCTGTAGTCCCAGCTACTCGGGAGGCTGAGGCAGGAGAATCACTTGAACCTGGGAGGCAGAGGTTGAACAAGGTTAGGATCTGAGCTCTGCCTGGCCATGGTGACTCTGAGCCAGGTAACCCTACATTAGTCGCAGTCTGTCACTCTTTCTCATGGGGGATGTCAGCATTACCTCTGGAGTCAAAGTAGGTAAGCCAGGGTAACCAGAGTTCCCAGTAGGGACCAAGACCAAAGGATGCAGGGGTCAGGCCTGTCCCAGAAGGTCAGGTTGGACGAGGGGCTCTGTGAAGCTGGGGCAGCCAAAGTCCTGCCCTTCAGGTTACAGGCATATGGGTCCTGGTCTAGACCCTCATATGCCATCCAGAGACCCAACCCTGGGGACAATTCCTCCCAGGCTGGTAGCAGAGAGTCAATCCTTGTACTCACCCCACCAAAAGCTCTGAAATGAGGGGGCCTATGGGTGGGGGAAAGACTCTTCAGAACAAGCTTCTCAGGTGCAGGGAAGGTTTGAGCTGGGCCTTAGGGCAGCCAGAGAGGTAGGTGACAGGCCCGCTCACAAAGCCTGCCAGAGCATGCAGGAGGGTCACAGGTGTAGTGGTGGGAATGTTCTGGAAGACAGCAGGCAGCCTCCCACTCACCCATGGGGCTGAGTAGTGAGGTCAGGTCCACACACCAGGAGAAGGTGGTATCCACACACTGGTGCACTTTGTTTCTTGTTTTAGAGGCAGGGTCTTGCTCCATTGCCCAGGCTGGAGTGCAGTGGTGCAATCATAGCTCACTGTAGCCTTGACCTCCTGGGTTCATGCAATCTTCCCACCTCAGCCTCCTGAGTGGCTGGGACTACAGGCGCATGCCACCATGTCCAATTTTATTTTTTGTAGACACAGGGTCTGGCTACATTGCCTAGGCTGATCACAAGCGATCTTTCTACCTCAGCCTCCCAAAACACTGGGATTACAGGGACAAGCCACCACTCCTGGCCACGCTGGTCCATTTTGGCTGCCATGGTGCATAGGAGGTATGAACTAAGGGGCAGAATCTGCTCCTGGACCTCTACCCAGGCCTGCACCCAGACTGACCCCTGGGCTGCAGGGAGCAGGTGTAAAGAGAATGCAGTGAGCAGAGCCGGCTAGCCAGTGATGGAGACCCAGGCTGGGACTAGGAGAGATAGGACTCCAACCCTCGGCCTAGTGGCCCTGCCCAACCCCTTGGGGCCAAGATGACTTCCTAGGAAGCCAGGCATGGAGGCCAGCATGCACCTGAACTGAGGACAGAAGACTCTGATGAGAGGGAGGGGGAGGCCTCTGACATAGTTTGGATACTTGTCCTATCCACATCTCATGTTGAAACGTGATCCCCAATGCTGGAGGTGGGGCCTATAATGTGAGGTGTTTGGGTCATGGTGGGAGATCCCTCATGAATGGCTTAGTGCCCTCCCCATGGTAATGAGTGAGTTTTATTATTTTATTATTTTTTATTTTATTTTATTTTTTTTTTTTTTGAGGCGAGTCTCGCTCACAGCCCAGGCTGGAGTGCAGTGGTGCAATCTCGGTTCACAGGAACCGCCACCTCCCAGGTTCAAGTGATTCAGTGAGTGAGTTTTCTATTAGTTCACTGGAGAGCTGGTTGTTTAAAAGAGCCTGATGCCTCCTCTCTCTTGCTTCCCCTCTCATCATGCGACACGTCTGCTCCCTCTTAGCCTCCCGCCAGGAGTAAAAGCTTCCTGAGGCTTCACCAGAAGCCTAGCAGATGCTTGTACAGCCTGCAGAACTGTGAGGCAAATAAACTTCTTTTATAAATTACCCAGTCTCAGGGCCAGGAGTGGTGGCTCACGCCTGTAATCCCAGCATTTTGGTAGGCCAAGGCGGGTGAATCACTTGAGGTCAGGAGTTCAAGACCAGTCTGGCCAACCTGGTGAAACCCTGTCTACTAAAAATACAAAATTAGCTGGGCATGGTGGTGCATGCCTGTAATCCAAGCTACTTGGGAGGCTGAGGCATGAAAATTGCTTGAACTGGGAGGCAGAGGTTGCAATGAGCTGAGGTCACACAATTGCACTCTAGCCTGGGCCACAAAAATGAAACTTCATCTCAAAACCCTGTCTCTACTAAAGATACAAAAAATTAGCCAGGCATGGTGGTGCATGGCTATAATTCCAGCTACTCAGGAGGCTGAGGCAGGAGAGTAGCCTGAACCCAGGAGGTGGAGGTTGCAGTGTCCTGAGATCGTGCCACTGTACTCCAGCCTGGGCGACAGAGCTAGACTTCATCTCAAAAATAAATAAATAAGCCAGTCTCAGGTATTCCTCTAGAGCAATGCAAAATGCACTAATACAGTGTCCATTGGACCTGACACTCAGGGAAGGGCTGGTCTTGACTCTACCATTAACAGGCAGACTATGACAGAGTTGTTCCCCTGCTCTGCCTCAGTTTGTCCTCTCTCAGCTGAGCAGAGCAGGGATAATTCCTTCTCATGTGGGCCACAGAACAAAACAAAGCCCTGAGTCCCGCAGGAAGGTCGGGGGGCTACGTCCAAGGGAAGACAGACCTGGGGCAGTATTTTATGTCCCCGGGGTGGCAGAGGGACATGGAGAAGATGCCTCCTTTGTGGGCAAGGGAGAAGGGAAGATAAGCAGAGAGGCGCCAGACACCTGCCTCCCCCACCCCACACCAGGCCCATTCCCACTTAGCCCCCAACTCAGGCTGCACCGTTGCCCTTATGGTCAGTGTGACTTCCCAGACAAGCTGACAGAAGCCAACAGCTTGGATTCATCAGAGACAGCACGTAGTGTAGGTGATATGCAGGACGTAAGTGGAGAGGGGACACGGGAGCTGTGGTGTCAGGTCTGGGGCTGCCAACATGGGCTGCCCCTGCCCTGGCTGTGGGCAGACCATGCTGGTCCCCCCTGCCAATTAGAGGCCAATTAGAATGTGGCCTCTAATTATAAGGTCTCTGAGTTCCAGGCCAGGACTGGAGCCATACTCCCCTTGGGGACAGGGGACACAGTCCACACAGACATCACTTGTGCTTTGGGCAAAGACAGCTGGACAAACGAATGGGAGGGGCCCTGCTGGAGGGTAAAACTGGACCTGGACTACTCAGACCTGCCTCTGTGACAGGACAGTCCCATCCTTCCAGTCAGACTCCTGAGCTGGAAGCCCACACAGCCAGGGAGTGGGGAAGGGGTGGCCTGCAGTCTCCCTTGAGTCTATAGCCCTTCCCACTGAAGGGAGCTCCATAAAAAAAGATGCAGAAACATCAAGTGCTCCTCCCAGCTGCTGGCTGCTTCCTGGCATGGCCTCCAGGACCCTGGATGAGTCAAGATGGGGCTGCCAGCAGCTGGGGGCAGGGGGAAAGCTGGGTCCCCAGGGTGGATGTCTAGCAGGAACATGCAGGGATGGCGAGTGATTGGCCGTCAGGGCTAAGCCCCTTCTGCCCAGGGGGCCTTGGTGACACGCCTGCTGCTGAGCTCAGTGCAAGGAGTCAGGGCCTGGTGCCAAGTACCCTCTCTGCCTGTGAAGACAGTCCTGGGATCATTACCCCTCTGCCCAGGGCTCAAGTATCCAGGCTGTGGAAGGGCCAGCCCTCAGAAAGGAGGCCATGGGTGTGGGTTCCCTAGCAGCCAGGGGCCTTGGAGGACAAAGCCCCTATGAGGGGCATGAGGGGGAAGGGAGACTGAGCTGTACCCCCCACCCTGAGATCTGTGGTACCGGGCTCCAGAGGGGCCCCTCGGGGGAGACCAGCATGAGAGGAACTGCTACTGATGCCTTTGGGCACCTACTCTGCAGGGCTGGGCCAGCCTGAAGTTGGCAGCAGAGGGGTGGGACGGGCACCACAAGGAATGAGGCTTTGTTTGGTAGAGCTGTGACCCTCTTCATCCTCTCCTGAACTCTGAGCTGACCCTCATCCTCAGACCTCTGCAGAACTTTGACCAAGTGGTGGTAGAGGAATTCCGGTGGCTCCAGAGTGGCCCTGGGTGACGCAGGGCTCCGACCAGGTTCTGGAGTTGAGGACAGGAGGCTGGAAGAGATGACCTCCCCCAGTCCCCCAAGGCTGCCCAGCCCCCTGATGTCTGTGATAATCCTCTCACGAGGCCGGGTCCACTGACAGACAGAGTGGGTGCCACCTTCTTCAGGGTGGCACCAGTCCAAGCTCTCCTGTGGTCTGTGTATGCCAGGGTCTGCACATCCTGTGGGAGGGAGACGGCCTCTTGGTAGACACGGTCATCCCAGACCTCGGTCAGTACCTCCTTCCCTCTGCAGGCCCCCTCCCTCTGCCCATCTGCCTCCTCCCTTGGGCTTGCTGCCTCCGCATGCCCTGATCTGAAGCCTGCCTCCCCTCCTCGTGGAGCCCTCCAAGGTGCTTCTAGCCCCAGCTCTCTGTTCCTGCAGCACCTTCTGGGCCCAGATTCTGCCTTCTGAGAAGTCTGGGAGGCAGGGCCCCACCTGGTCATAGCCTTCTTGCTCTGCTCTAGGCTCTCCTAGCCCCAAAGCCTCCAGCCCGCTGGACACCTTCATCTCCAGCTATGCCGTGGCTCTTCTCATCCTGGGCCTCCTGTTCGTCACAGCTGCCATTGTCCTGGTGAGTGTCTGGCTGGGCCCAGGCTTCTTCCAGAGGAGCAAACATCCTTTGATGCCTTGAGCCTTTGAGCCAGGCTGAGGGGTGAGCAGGCCTCTTTACATCCCTGATTTCCCCACACAAGCCCAGCATCTCCTTATTCTCCAGCTGGGGCTGCAGGATTTGGGGCCAGAGGTTTGGGTCTGATCCCAGTGTCCCCACCCTTCTTGTCAAGGTGCTAAACTTGAGGGCGTGCCTTGGGTGCTGACGTTCCCAGGAACTCAGAGCCAGAGAGGGCCAGGCACCAGCCCGAAGTCACACAGGCAGGGGCTTCTTCCCTCCTGGACCCCCAAGGACTGGACTTGCAGGGCTGGGTCAGAGGTGGAGTGGGGGAAAGCAATGCCTTATCAACCCACACGAGAGCCCCACGCCCATCCCCAAGGTGCATAAAGTCAAGGAACACCCCTGCTTCCATGTCCATGCTCATTCGGGGGCATGGCGCCAAGTGCTTGGCACTCACACCAGCCTCCTGCCCTCCATGCCACAGGTATTGGTCTCATTTACAGAGCAGGAAATGGTGGCCAAGAGCCTCCCCCAGCACACACAGCTAGACCACACAGAGGTCTTAGGTGCAGCTGAGGGGTCCACAGTCTCTGCTGCCCCTTCTACCACTTTGTGCTGCCAGGGACCACACTTCGGAGAGGGAGGAATGAGAGTGAGCTAGGTGCTCACACATGGGGCATGGGCAACTAAGGAAGGGTCAGCCAGGAGGAAAGGGCAAGGTCTGATCCTGTACATACACATCACAGAGTCCGCGGAGTCAGGACACCCAGGGCCAGGTCCCAGCTCTGCAGCTGCTTGGTATGTGACCATGGTTAAGTCATCTCCCTGGACTCTCCATGCACTTTGCATGCTGCATGCATCTTCTAGAATGAGCCTGGACCCTGGCTGGCCTCATACTTACTGCGTAGGCTGCAGACCCACAGGTGCTTCTGCAAGGGGCTTTGCTTCTCCTCATAACAGCGGCACAGGCTGGCCGCGTGCTCTGGGGGTAGAATGGAGTAGCTCTGGAGGTAGCAGATGGGGGCTGGGCTTGGGTTCCTGGCCCAGACAGGGCAGGGTACACCTCGGGGTCACAGGGCCTGGCCCCCTCTCTAGCAGCCCTTGGCCCACACAGGCTGCCCAGCTGCCCACCCACAACCCATACCTTTGGGCAGCCCCAGCTGCTGCAGTTCACTGGACAAGCATCCACCATTGACACTGTGCTTGGCCGCACTGGAGAGGATGAAACTCAGCACTGCCACTGTGGCCTTCACATCGCCTGACTCTGAGGGACCCGTGGGTGGGACAGGGGGTGTCACTGTGGCCCCAGTCACCTCCCAGTTGCCCTATTAACTTCAGTTCAAAGCCCTGAGGCCTCCTGGAGCTATGGGCACTGCTACTGCTCCACCAGGAGCTGGCAGAGGACAGGAAGGTGGGGCTGTCAATGTCTTTCTTTCCCTGATGCTGCTCCACTAGGGAAGGCAGGTTAAGGATGCTGCTGGGAGGGGTGGGAGCCGGGGGGCCTCTGTACCAGGCAGCAGGCCAAGGTCCCAGGGTTGTCTGGGGCCTGTGGAATCAGCAGGGTACTCACCAAACTTGGCATCAGCCATTAGCTTCAGGATCTTCTCATACTATGGAGAAAGGAGACCTTCAGAGGGTGCCAGGCCCCTGTTCACCAGACCCCCAACCCCAGCCTGGATTCTGCAATAAGGAACAGACAGGCTGGAAAGAAGTATGGGAGGTGCCCAGAGAGGTTGACAGGCGGGGTCACCCATCTCCCCAGGCCTAGTGCAGAGCTTCAGGGCACTGGGGGTCATAAGGTCATGGGACAATGGGGTGCTGGGTCTTGTACTCACATCATTCCCCTGTCCCAGAAGCTCTTTAGTACCTGGCTGCAGAGCAGCTGCAACTTCACAGAGGACTGGAAGGGAAGTCATTACATCAGCCAGGCTGGCGAACCTCACCCCTCCTTCCTGGGGACTGGCTCAGAGCAGGCCAGCCGCTGATCAAGGTCACAACGCATGGTAGCACAGGCTGAGAGCACTGAGGCCCTAACCCCAGAGAAACCTCACCATCCTCTATACCCACAATCCCCAGCCCAGTGCCCCTCCTCCACCCATACTAGACCCTGTGCACTTAACCATCTTGGCCAGCGTGCCAATCTCTGCCAGGACCCACTTGGGACAGTCCAGATCACCACAGAACCGAAACCTCTGCAAGGGAGGGGGGCAGGTAATCAGGCTGGAGGGAGGGCTGAGGTGTGGCCAGGATCTGTGTCTCCCACACTGCTGCCCAGCAGGAACCCCTGGTCCCCATCATAGATGGATACCCTCTGGCCACTTGTTCTCCCCTATCACCAGGCTGTTGAGTGAACTCTCTCCCTGACCCACCCTGCCACCAAACCCTGCTCTGAGGTCTACTCCAGGCATTCATCTGCTCAGCAAATATCAATCGAGTGCCTTCTCTGTGCTAGCTCCCACTCTAAGCACTGGGGGTACAGCAGGGGATAAAACAAAGTCCTCTGCCTCACACAGATGAGTGACCTCTTTCCCCTCTTCCCCATACCCACACAAGTGCAGCCACTCCGGCTTCCCTGCTGCTGCTCGGGGACACCAGCCTTGCTCCCGCCTCCATGCCTGCTGCACTCTGTGTGTGGCTTGCTATCCTTTATTTCGTTCCACTCTCTGCTCAACTGACACCTCATCAGACCAGCCCCCTCTTTTTTTTTTTTTTTTTTTTTTTTTTTTGAAAATTGGAGTCTTGCTCTGTTTCCCAGGCTGGAGTGCAATGGCACAATCTTGGCTCACTGCAACCTCCATCCCCCAGCTTCAAGCAATTTTCCTGCCTCAGCCTCCCAAGTAGCTGAGACTACAGGCATGTGCCACCACACCCGGCTTTTTTGTATTTTTAGTAGAGACAGGGTTTCACCACGCTGGCTATGCTGGTCTCAAACTCCTGACCTCGGATCATCCACACACCTCAGCCTCCCAAAGTGCTGGGATTACAGGCGTGAGCCACTGCACCTGGCCAGGCCAGCCCTTCTTGATCATACTTCCTAAAATAGCCCCTCACACAAGGAAATTTTGGTGGCCGGTGGATGTGTTCATTACCTTGATTGTGGTGATCCAAGAGCCAGGAAGATTTGATCTTTACTTATGCAGCCTTATCTTTCCCTAACCTTCCAGGTGATACTCTCCCAGCTATGGGAAATGCATTCATTCCTGGGGAGCCATGCTCTCTCTCACCTGAAGTCTGTGCACACGCTGTTCCCTGGCTGAAGACACACGCCTCCACCCTTGCCTCCCAACCCCTGGTACACAAACTGTACTTTGGCCAGCTAGCTCCTGCCATCCGCCTTTAAGGTTAATAGGATCCTCAGGTAGCCCCCTTAGCACTACACACAAAGCGCGGTTAGGTCTCTGCCCCTGGAACCTTAACTATGGCATCCAATTCAAGCCTCCGATTTCCCCTTCCCTGGGCAGCTCAAGTCCTCCCAGTGCCTAGCACACTTCATGGTATAGACTAGGCGCTTAGAATGCACGGATGGATGGACTGGATGGATAAGTCTCAACCCCAGAACTACTACTTTCTGGCTCTGGAAAGAGCGGAGGGGCTTCTAACAGTGTGCAAGAGTGAGCCTGATTCTAAGCACGTTCTTGTCTAAGTCCCACAGCAGGGCTGGGGAAGGGGGTGTCCTTGGGAGGTCCTCTTGGGGTTGGGGAAGACCTGAAAGGACTCCCAGCTCCAGACAAGCCCTAGTTCCTGCCCCGGGAGGCGGGGGCCCTTCCTTCCCCCAGGGAAGCACAGGGACTCTAAGCCGCCCACCTGCTCTATCTTACCTGCCCCCGTCTCCGGAGAGGGGTAGCGGTGGACTTTTCTCTGGCGGACCCGCAGCCCTCACGCCCGCACAAACTGTGTTTGCGGAGAGACCAGTACAGACAAACTCCCCCAGTTTCCGGAGCCACTGGCGCCTCCTCATTCCCGCTCCAGCAGCTCCTCCTTTCACCCCTGGGGTCCTCACCATCCCCCAGGAAGCCAGGGCCCGGGAATGCCTTTTTCGGGTCCCGCCGGGTCAGGGGAGTCCACGATCACCTGACTTGGACTAAGGGCCTCTGCGAGGGCGGGGCCTGCTCCAGTGAGGCTGCAAGCCCACCGCAGCCAACTGGAGGTGCCCCGGGGGCGAAATGCTGGCTTCTCCTCCTCGTCTTCCAGAATCCTTCCCTGGAAAAACCAAGCGCACACCGCCGGTTTAACTGAGGACAGAATTAAGGCATTAGGAAAGACAGTGTAAGTTATTTCATTTGTTTAACTTAAGGCAGTAGGATCCTGGGAGCCAGGGGAATGCAAGTCATTGCCATGTTTTCCACTGTTAAGCGAATAGCATTATACACAGCTGCGGGCTGTGGCAAAAGACATTTTAAAAACGATTGAAATCTACTACACATACAGAAAATTGTACCTATTATAAATATAAAGCTCAGTAAGTTTTCATCAACTGTAGACCTCACATAACCAGCACCCAATAACCAGATAACTGCGTCAAGTGCATGGGTATTTTATTTCATTTTGATGAGTCGTCTAGGTGCCTAACAAAAAAGGCCGTCATAATTAACATGCTCAGGAAAACGCCCTACAGCTTCAACATTAATAGATGCTTAATTTTTGCCAATCTGATGGGGAAAAAATCGGTTGCTTAGATTGCAGTGGTAGTCTGCTTACTGGTAACTTTGAGCTAATGGGTAGTCTAGAACAACTAAGTTTCTGACATTGACTTGAAGAGGCAAAAACTGAAAGACAAAACAACGACAAAAACACATTAGAGAATAAACTAATAGCCAGAGAAGAAATTGAACACAGTCGTCCCTTAGTAACCTCAGGATACTGGTTCCAAGACCCCAGAGATACCAAAATTCACCGATGCTCAAGTCCCTGAGATAATATGGCATAGTATTTGCATATAACCTATGCACATCCTTCCGTATACTTTAAATCATCTCTAGATTACTATAATACCTAATACAACGTAAATGCTTTGTAAATACCTGTTATATTTATAAGTTTTTGTTTTTTATTGTTTTACTTTTTCCAAGTATTTTGATGCACAGTTGTTTAAATCCAAGGATCCAGAACCGAAGATACAGAGGACTGACCGTAGTTTGAACTCTCCTCAATTCCATGCCTATCCCATGGACCAGGTGCAGCTGGTTTTATTGTTGCAGGCTTTCAAGTTTTCAAAAGACAGAGCTCATGACAAGTAAACTGCTCTATGGAATAGAAAGACATGGAAAGTGTCCCAATTCATGGTAAAATTGAACTCATTTCTGAAGAGTTCTTTTACAAATCACAAGCACTAGCCTGTTGAAAATAACAGTATGTTAAATTACTAGACTATCTTTTTTTTTTTTTTTTTTTTTTTGAGATGGAGTCTCGCTCTGCCGCCCAGGCTGGAGTGCAGTGGCCGAATCTCGGCTCACTGCAAGCTCCGCCTCCTGGGTTTACGACGTTCTCCTGCCTCAGCCTCCCGAGTAGCTGGGACTACAGGCACCCGCCACCTCGCCCGGCTAGTTTTTTTGTATTTTTTAGTAGAGACGGGGGTTTCACCGTGTTAGCCAGGATGGTCTCGATCTCCTGACCTCGTGATCCGCCCGTCTCGGCCTCCCAAAGTGCTGGGATTACAGGCTTGAGCCACCGTGCCCGGCCTACTAGACTATCTTATACCGTGTTGAAGAAAAATTTTAAGAACATAAGACCTGTAATCAGAGCACTTTGGGAGGTCAAGGCCGGTGGATTGCTTGAGGCCCAGAGTTCTGGACCAGCTTGGGCAACATAGGGAGACCGTGGTCTCTACAAAAAAATTAGCTGCTTGTGCTGGTGCACACATGTCATCCCAGCTACCTAAGAGGATGAGGTGGGAGGATCTCTTGAGCCTGGGAGGTGGAGGCTGCAGTGAGCCATGATGGCGCCACTGTACTCTATCCAGCCTGAGGAACAGAATGAGACCATCTCAAAAAAAAAAAAAAAAAAAAGGCTGGGCGCAGTGGCTCACGCCTGTAATCCTAGCACTTTGGGAGGCTGAGGCAGGCAGATCACCTGAGGTCAGGAGTTGGAGACCAGCCTGGCCAACATGGCAAAACCCGTCTCTACTAAAAAAAGAAAAAAAAAGTTAGCTGGGCATGTTGGCGGGTACCTGTAATCCCAGCTACTTGGGAGGCTGAGGCACAAGAATCGCTTGAACCCAGGAGGTGGAGGATGCAGTGAGCCAAGATCGCACCACTACATTACAGTCAGCCCATGCAACAGGGTGAGACTCCATCTCAAAAAAAAAAAGGAAAGTAAGAATGGTTCAACTTTTATTTCATCCTATCAATATGTTAAAGAAGAGAAAAATGGACAGATTTGGAAAACCATTTTTTATTTGAAAAGAGAAAATTAGGAACAGATGAAAACTGTGTTAAGAGTATTTGAGGCCGGGCGCGGTGGCTCAAGCCTGTAATCCCAGCACTTTGGGAGGCCGAGATGGGCGGATCACAAGGTCAGGAGATCGAGACCATCCTGGCTAACACAGTGAAACCCCGTCTCTACTAAAAATACAAAAACTAGCCGGGCGAGGTGGCGGGCGCCTGTAGTCCCAGCTACTCGGGAGGCTGAGGCGGGAGAATGGCGCAAACCCAGGAGGTGGAGGTTGCGGTGAGCTGAGATCCGGCCACTGCACTCCAGTCCGGGCGACAGAGTGAGACTCCGCCTCAAAAAAAAAAAAAAAAAAGAGTATTTGAAAAACAAAAAAAAGCAAATTTAACATCAGACAAACAAAATATTTAAATTGAGAAATAAAGTTAAAAGGTGGGTGGCGTGCCCTTTTATCATCATACTGGAGCATTGTTTCATAGATGCTTGTTTTACCATTAAAGATTGACTATTTAGATCCTTGGCTCTCACACATTAGAGTGCATCATCATCCCCTGCAGGGCTTGTGAAACCAGCTGCTGGGCCCCACACCAGAGTTTCTAACTCAATAGGACTGAGATGGGGCCTGAGCATTGCGTGTCTATTTTCTCAGGTGATGCTGATGTTTCCAATTTGAGACCATGGTTTGAAAATCACTAGTGTAGGGCAATATACAGGAGAATATGTTATGAATATACTGGAGAATATGTATATATGTTAACTTACAAATTTCTGTCCAGTAGAAAAGGCAACTCCCAAAGATGACATTTGTATGTCCCAATATGATTTTCTTTTTAAGTTGGAATCATGCTCTGTCGCGTAGGCTGGAGTGCAGTGGCATGATCTTAGCTCACTGCAACCTCCATCTCCCAGGTTGAAGTGATTCTCCGGCCTCAGCCTCCCAAGTAGCTGAGACTACAGGTGCCCAGCACTGTGCCTGGCTAATTTTTGTATTTTTTGTAGAGACAGGGTTTCACCATGTTGGCTAGTCTGGTCTTGAACTCCTGACCTCAGGTGATTGGCCCACCTCAGCCTCCCAAAGTGCTGGGATTGCAGGCGTGAGCCACCACACCCGGCCTCCCTATAGGATATTAACAAGTTTTGTCTCTATCTCAGAATGCATTTCAGAATGCCCTTCCTGGAGCACTACAGACACTGTCTCTCAAAATGCTCATTTACTAGCTTTATCGTGTTGCTGACTCCCTTAGAAACTAAAGAAAATATCTTATACATATTCCTTCATTATCTGTATGAAAGTCAAGCTTTTCACATTGTGAAAGTTACACTTCAGGCTGGGTGCAGTTGCTCACGCCTGTAATCCCAGCACTTCGGGGGGCCAAAGTGGCAGGATCACTTGAGGCCAGGAGTTTGACATCAGCCTGGCCAACATGTCGAACCCCATGTGTACTAGAACAAAATCAAACTTAACTTGGCATGGTGGCACACACCTGTAGTTCCAGCTACTTGGGAGGCTGAGGCACAAGAATTGCTTGAACCCAGGAGGTGGAGTTTGCCATGAGCTGAGATGGTGCCACTGCACTCCAGCCAGAGCTAGAGTGAGACTCTGTCTCAAAGAAAAATAAAAAAGAAAGAAAGAAAATTATACTTTGATACAGTATGCTAATATAAAGGATATGATATGGTTTGGCTCTGTGTCCCTATCCAGATCGCACCTTGACTTGCAATAATCCCCATGTGTCAAGGGTGGGACCAGGTGGAGATAATTGAATCACGGAGGCAGTTTCTCCCATGCTGTTCTCGTGATAGTGAGTTCTCACGAGATCTGATGGTTTTATAACAGGTTTTCCCCTTTGCTTGGCTCTCCTGTCTCCTGCTGCCCTGTGAAGAGGTGTCTTCTGCCATAATTGTAAGTTTCCTGAGGCCCCCCCAGCCATGCAGAACTGTGAGTCAATTTAAACCTCTTTTCTTTATAAATTACCTAGTCTTGGGTATTTCTTCATAGCAGTGTGAGAATGGACTAATACAGTGTACTAATAACAGCCCAGACAATAGTATACAGGTGCTACTATACTTTGATGCCAGAGGTATTCCCATTAAGGTCAGGAGCAGTATGTGCTATCATTTCCATGATCTAACATTGTTCCAGAGGTTTTTAGGTCAGCAGTTCTCAACTGGAGGTTATTTTGCCTTCCTGGGGATATTTGACAATATCTGAAATCATTTTGGCTGTCACACCGAGGAGTGCTACTGGCATGTAGCAGGCGGAGGCTGGGGATGCTGATAAACATCCTGCGAGGCACAAACAGCTCCATAGCAAAGAATTATCCAGCCCAAAATGTCAATAGTCCAGCTGTTGAGAAACCCTAGTCTAGACAAATAAAACATGGGAAATCTATTTTTTTTTTTTGAGGCGGAGTCTTGCTGTGTCGCTCAGGCTGGAGTGCAGTGGCCAGATCTCAGCTCACTGCAAGCTCCGCCTCCTGGGTTCCCGCCATTCTCCTGCCTCAGCCTCCCAAGTAGCTGGGACTACAGGCGTCCACCACCTCGCCCAGCTAGATTTTTGTATTTTTAGTAGAGACGGGGTTTCACTGTGTTCGCCAGGATGGTCTCGATCTCCTGACCTTGTGATCCGCCCGTCTCGGCCTCCCAAAGTGCTGGGATGACAGGCTTGAGCCACCGCGCCTGGCCGGGAAATCTATTAACATAAATGTGGGAAAATAATAAACTAGTATTTGCCAATGACAGTCTAGCTAGGAGGTCCAAAAGAAGCACCTGAAGAATGGTTAGATTTTGCAGGGGCTGCATGGTGGCTTATGACTCTAACCCCAGTGCATTGTGAGGTAGTATTGGGAGGATCTCTTGAGGCCAAGGGTTCAAGAACAGCCTGGGCAACATAGTGAGACTGCATCTCTACCAAAAATTAAGGCATCAGCCAGATATGGTGGTGTGCTCTGAGACTCCCAGCTGCTGAAGTGGGAGTATCGCTTGACCCCGAAAGTTGGAGGCTACAGTGAGCTGTGATCATGTCACTGTACTCAAGAACATTTTTTTTGAGATAGAGTTGTTCTCCATTGTGTACGGGGTCTTGCTGTGTTTGCCCAGGCTGGTCTCAAACTCTTGGCCTCAAGCAGGCTTCCTGCCTTTGCCCCCAAAACTGTTGAGATTACAGGCGTGAGCCACTGCCCCTGGCCTTACAAAATAAAAATAAAAAACAAAGAAGGTACAGGATGTTATGCGGCCCGGTGAAAGATGTTGGAAAACAGTTGTGCATGTGACCCCGCTGTAACCAGTTATAAAAGTATCAGGATTAAGAAATGTACTAGGTCTGGCTTTCCCAAGTTTAGATTCCTGCTGAAAGAATGAGGTGGGCCGGGCGCGGTGGCTCAAGCCTGTAATCCCAGCACTTGGGAGGCCGAGGCGGGCGGATCACAAGGTCAGGAGATCGAGACCATCCTGGCTAACACGGTGAAACCCCGTCTCTACTAAAAAATACAAAAAAAAAAAAAACTAGCTGGGCGAGGTGGCGGGCGCCTGTAGTCCCAGCTACTCGGGAGGCTGAGGCAGGAGAATGGCGTGAACCCGGGAGGTGGAGCTTGCAGTGAGCTGAGATCTGGCCAGTGCACTCCAGCTTGGGTGACAGAGCGAGACTCCGTCTCAAAAAAAAAAAAAAAAAATGAGGTGGACCTTTTCTTCCTCTGCTCCTCACCTCCCTGCAAGAACCTGGACTGTGCATTTTGACGGGGAGGGCTCTTACCTCTGGCAGGCCACGGGGGGCATTGCAGAGCCTTTTCGTGTGTGTTTTCTGGGCACTTGGGTAAAGACCACCCTGTCCAGCCTTTGTTTAGGATATTTGGGCCCATGGAGGAATGAGGCTGGAATCACCTGGGAGGGGCAGAGGCTTCAACTGGAAGGAGGAGTGACCTGAACTCCAGGTTCTAGGCCTACACTTTGTTCCCATGCAGCACCTCGTTAGTGGTAACTGCGGCCTGGAAGTCAGGGGCCTTGGTGGCCAAGTGTTGGGTGGACAGGAGGATCTGAGGAAGGTTTAGGGGCATCTCTCCAACACTGTCCCCCACCCCTTCCCAAATCAATGCCCTCTGATGGCTCAGACACAGCCCCATGCCAGCAGCAGTGCAGGTCAGGAAGGACGAATGCACTCAGCACAACTTGCTCCATAGTCTCTGCCTCACCTTCATCTCAGGTGAGGGGAATGAGTCCCCGCAGCACTGATGATATGCTGGTCAGCTGAGAATGTTCAGCTTGATTTAGAAAGATAAGGTGGGACATCTCTTGGGCATGGCGTGTGAGAGCAGTGCCATCCCTCTGTGGCAGGAGCCAAGCAATAAACCAGAATGTGCCAAAACCTGCGTCCAGAATCACCATTCCCGGAGGGAAAGCCTTGTATTGTCAGATGCCCACAACTAAATTAATCCAAACACTCCACCCAGCCTCGACAAACCGGTAGAAACTTTAACATTAATATACTAAACCCTCAGGTCTATACGGAAATGTGTAAGGAATAGCCACATACTGTAACATGTGGTCATTGAGAGAGAGGAGCCCATCAGAACAAACAGAACCAAGTCCGGAAACATGTCTGTCGAGGTGCAAGATGTCAGCAAGTGTGTCAGCAGGAAGCAGACCAGGAGACAGATATTTATTAAGATTTAAAAGGGGCTCCATAGCTCATGCCTATAATTACTATACTTTGTGAGGCTGAGGTGGAGGATCACTTGAACCCAGGATTTGAGGCTGCAGTGAGCTGTGATCCTGCCACCCAATTGCAGCCTAGAGACAGAGCAAGACCCCATCTCAAAAAAAAAGTGCTTAGATGTGCCCTTACATGAAGCTACGTTGGGTACAGCTTCCAAGACTGGTGAGGCCTCACTCAGGACCAGGGCCCAGCACTAGCTTCCACCCCCTGAGTGGCACCTGGAGGAGGTGGCCACAATGTCCTCAGTCCAGGCTCTGTCGGGTCCAGATCCCCCGATCATCATGCCTTTTCTGCCCAAGCTCATTATGGCCTCCACTGACCGCAGCCTCTTCCACCCCCCCAAAGGGACCCCTGCTCATGCTCCCCAGCCCGCAGGAGTGCCTGTGTCTCCAGGAAGCCTACACTGCTGGCTCTGGGCTCTATGTAGGAGAGCTGGGCAGGCTGGAAACCACATATTGAGCTAATGAAGAGCTCACTGTGATTCGGATTCATCAAACATCATAGCAGAACATAAGCAGATTTTATCTGAGTTCTGTAATGAATATACATGCTGCAATAACATTTAAAAAGCATGGCAGCCTATTCCAAACCATAAGAATAGTTTTGTGCAAATAGTGGGTCTTTGTGTGTTTGAACTCCCACCATGTAAGGGCAAACTCATATGCGAGCTAATGACCTACAATTATCAAATTAAAACCAAAATGCTAAAGGATGCCAGAGTGAACATCAGGAAAACCCACTCTCCCTTAACTTTTCACAAAGAAATTTAAACTGTAAATTAGAAACATAAATAAACACGAGGGGCTCTAACATTCCAATGAAGTAGATGAATTGTGTAGGGGTTAACCCCATAACTTGTTGTTGTTGTGTTTTTAAATTTCTTGACCAACTCTCAGATGATGATGATGTTTATCTCTCTGTTCTCGGCTGCCCGGTAAAAGAATGGCACGCAGGGTTTGGTGGCCAAGCCTGGGTGCTCCTGGGTGTCCTGCATTACAGGAAGCAGCTGCAGGATCTTCTGTGCAGTGGGGTTGTCACGGGGAGAACCCTCCCTGGCCTCTCCCGCTGCAGGCTCCACGCTGTCGTGAAAATCTTCGGAGAGAGGAGGCAGTGGTCTGAGTACACTGTGAGCCTCCCCTGCTCCGGCCTGCCCACCCCGCCTGAGGGCTCTACTCACACCGCTCCTCGGCAGCCGCAATTCCTGGGGGGCTGGGGCCCCTGGAGCGGGCTGATCAACAGGGTTCTGGGCAGCAGGGAGGAATTTGTCATGCCCCTCGTGGTCGCCCACAACCGGCAACACCATATCTTGCAGCTCCAGCAGCTTCACCTGAAGGGAGGGGTGCTCAGTTGCCACGCCTGAGCCGCGCCCAGCCACCCTCACCCCCACCCCGCAGAGATGTTGCACACCCTCTACCTTCATCTCCTCCTCGTTCTGGACCAGCTGCTGGCTTCCTCCTCTTGGTGCCGTGTGTTTGGCCCTGCCCCTGGCTCTCATATACCATGATGTGCTCTCCTGTGAGAGGACATGGCTCAGACACTGGGGCCCCTCTGAAGGCTGCAGCTCCCTGCCCGTGCCCTGGCCTCCTGCTTACTCATGCCACTGTCGCTCCAGAGAGCTGATGAATCCAAGCTCTAGATTCTCCACCTGCTGCTTCCCATCCACCTTCTCCTCAGGAGGTCCATAAAGCTGCTCTGGAGCCAAAATAATTTGGTCACATCACGGAGTGACCTGTCCTGCCTGCCCCCCACTTTTCTTGGCCCATGCAGGACTCACTCACCTTCACCTTCTCCATGACCCTTCAGGGCCCGGTAGCTCTCCCACACACAAACTCACCCCCAGTCCCTGGGGCTGGGGCCTCTGCCTCTGGCTCCTTCCAGGCCGAGGCCACCGGTGAGCCAGGTGCAGGCAGCACAGCCTTCACACCTTCCATTGCCCACATGGTGCCTGCTCTCCTGGAAACTGGCTCCAGTGGAGTTGAAAAATGCCACTTGAAGGCAAGAGCTGAGTATTCTTGTAGGGGCATACACAAAAATGGGGCAGGGAGGTGGAGCACAGCCCCTTCCCTTGGGGCCTCAGAGAGTGCACCTGTTGGTCACAGGTGAAGTGGTGTCTGACCACTGGCTCCCGGAAGGGGTGAAGGTCCAGAGAAATCAGAAGGGGGAAACCAAGAGCATAAGGGGGTCTGGGAGGGACCACAGAGGAAGGTGGCAAAGCGGGGGCAGGGAAAGTCAGACTCACCGTGGTTCCCAGCTCTCCAGGTCCTCTGGGATGCTTGGCATAGGCCGAGGCACCCCTCCTCCTCAGTGTCCAGATGTCCTCCTCCATCTCCTGTGGGGAGGTGGCCAGAGGGGTCCTCAGAAAACCCAATAAGGGAAGTACTGTGGGCCCACCTCTGTCCCCACCTCACTGTATAACCCTGAGACGCCCCTCCCGAGAAGGGAATGAGCTGCTGTTCTTTATTTTTCCTATTAAGATCCAAGATCTTGTATATGCCCAGGCACAGTCACACTACCGGTTGGTGCGGGAGTTCTGACCTGCTCCCTTTCTGATCTGGGCCAGTCCACCCATCCTTAGGCAACCTGGTGGCCCCCCAATCCCAGGAGGTCACCATATTGATGCCGAACTTAGTGCAGACACCCAGCTGGCATAACAACCTGCTGTTCTAAAGGTCTCTTCCAACCCCTCAATCTATGCTGCTAACAGTCCCCCTTCCTCCTGGGGCTCTCTCCTCTTCCTCTGAGTGGTCTCCTGTACCTTGTCAGGAGAGCCATGAGACTGAACTGGGTCTCTAGCTGTTGGTTCTGCTGGCTGGCAGCTTCAAGGCACTCCTAAGGGAATGGAAAACAGACTGAGAAGGCACAGAGGTTGCCAGGTCGTCCCCCTCGGGGCCCTGTCCTCAGCAACTCCCTCTCCTGGGTCTCCTGCAACTTTTGGCAGGCCATCTCAGCCACCACTTTGCCCTGAGCTTCCTGCTGCTGCAGCTGGTCCACGCTGGGTCTGCAGCAGTAACTGCCTGTGCGCGCCTCCTTCTCAGAGGTCAGCTGCTGATAGGTGACCACGTACTGCTGCAGGTGACCCAGGTAGTAGTCTCACTGCTGCTGCTGCAGACTCTGAGACTCTTGGCTCTTCAGCTCCATCTGCAGGAAGACCCTGGCATGAGGGCATGTGGTGGTTGGCTTCCAGATTCTGGGCCCATTAATAGGGTAGTGAGGGCACTGTGGGACTCTGTCACCTGCCCAGGATCCTGGCCCCTTGCTCCAGGCCTAAGAGACTTCCCTCCTTGCCTAGAACCACCTCCTTCCCCAGCCTCAAATCTCATGTCCTTCTTCCCACCATTTAAACTGTAGACCACAGACTGGTGGAAAAGCAGAAGGAGCCAACCACCATCTGCTAAGCGTGCTACATGCCTAATGTTTCCATGTGTTCTCTCATTTAATCCTCAGCACCTCCATGAGAAAAATGCTAACTTCCTTTTGAAGTAAAGAAACAGAGACTTAGAGATGAAAAGTAGTGGAACTGAGGCCAGAATCCAGTTTGAATCTAAGCAGGCTTTTTTCTTTTGTTTTGAGACAGAGTGTCACCATGTGGCCCATACTGGAGTGCAGTGGTGCAATCTCAGCTCACTGCAACCTCCACCTCCCAGGCTCAAGAGATTCTCATGCCTCAGTCTCCTGAGTAGCTGGGATTACAGGCATGTGCCACCATGCTGGGCTAATTTTTTGTTGTTGTTATAATTTTAGTAGAGATGAGGTTTCGCCATGTTGGCCAGGCTGGTCTCAAACTCCTAACCCAAGAGATTCTCCTGCTCAGCATCCCAAAGTGCTGGGATTACAGGCAGGAGCCACTGTGCCTGGCATAAGGACCCTCTTATACCACTGTCTCCACCCCTATGATTGGGGGAATCCATGCCTCTAGCTGGGAAGGTGATGTCCAGACCTGGGAGGAGCCCAGGGCTACCCACCTCTAAAAGTCAGAGGGCAGGAAGCAAGAAACAATCATGGAGCTGCCCTGGAGGGTGCTGGGGTCACCTGCCCCCAGCTGGAGCTGCCTTTGGCCTGGCACCTCCCCTCCCCAGAGGCTGGTGCCCGCCTCCCAGCCCTTCTTGATGGGGCAGCGGTTACCATCTTCTTCACCTTGCTCAGCTTCTCCTGCAGCTCCTTTACTTGCTGCTCCAACAGCAGTGCGCTCTTGTTCTTGTTGCTCTGGACAGAGAGAAGCAATCAGTGGCCAGCCACTGCAGATGGAGACCCCAGAACTTGGTGTCTGCCTCCCATGTTACCGGGAAGGGTGGAGGTAGGTTAGAAAAATCATCCCTTCTCCCCTACAGCCATCAGAGCAGGGCCTGATGAGCTCTGGGTCACAGGTGCCTTTAGAGGTATCATGTCATGAGGGCTACACTGCCTCATTTACAGGTGGGGAAACAAAGGCCTGGAGGGCTAGGGATGAGGGCAGGCTGCCCAGGTGGGGCAACCCACTAGATCTCAAGCTGCACTTGTGGCTCGCCAGCTGCTTGTGAACTTGTGGTTCTGGGAGAGCACGAGCCTCTCCTCCTGCTTTTGCAGCCTCTCCTCCTGTTTTTGTAGCCTCTCCTGCTTCTCCCACAGTCTCTCCTCCTGCTTTTGTAGCCTCTCCTCCTGCTTTTGCACCTCTCCCTCCTTTCGCAGCCTCTCCTCCTGCTTTCGTAGCCTGTCCTCCTGCTTTCGTAGCCTGTCCTCCTGCTTTCCCAGCCTCTCACCCTGCTCCCCCAGCCTCTTCTCCCGAAGCCTCCTCTTTTGCTCCCATAGTCTCCTCCTCCTCCCGCAACCTCCTCTCCTCCTGCTCTTGGAGCCTCTCTTGCTGCTCTCGGAGCCTCTCCTCCTGCTCCCGGAGCCTCTCCTTTTGTTCCTTGCTCAGGAGACTCAAGGTCTGATTGTTTTCCATCTGGAATTGGAGTTTTCCCTCCAGACTTTCCACCTCCTTCCTCAGGTGTTTGGCCTCATCTTGTAGCTGTTCCACCTCAGATGTCCCTGCTGGGTCCACCGGGGATGGGGGCTCAGCTGAGAAATGAAGCAGACAATAAGGGCCTCTGGATTCCCCACCCACCACCCCCCTCAAAGAAAAAGCCCTCCTTTTGATGCAGCTCCTCTCAGGCTTCCCAAGCTTGGCCTCACTGCTAATGATTCCTTGAACCCAATGGTAGCCAATTTCCAAGCCATGTCAGATAGAGAGCACTGTGGGTGGCTGACAATGGGCACTCCTCCCTCTTGGCTGACTCTGCCTCAAAACACTTCCATCCACCCACCTCCCTGGGGCACTCTAAGCCACCCCACAGCCCTCTGATGCCAGTCCTGCTCCCAGGTCACACCAGCCCCATCTTACCAATCTGGTGTTTGAGTTCGGACAAGCTCCTTTCCAGCTCCTGTATCCGATGTATGTGACACTTCTTCTCCTCTTTCAATGCGTGAGCCTGCCCAAAGCACAGGGGGAAAGGGCCCTGGAGACAGGGGCTGGTGGCTGGACAAGCTACGATCTCCCTCTCTGCCCCCACCTCCACAAAGCCCAGACTATGACCACCTCGAGCTATACTCTTCCCATTTTACAGATGCCCAGAAAGACCCAGTGACCCATCTAACGTGGGGCTGAAGGGTCAGGTCTCACCTCCATCGACATTTTCTGCATCCTCTCCTGCACCACCGGTCCTCTCTCCTTTTATATGTTGAGCATATTCATCTCTCTGTAGCTGGACTTGTTTAAGTGACTCTGTCACCTGCAAGAATGGGCACAGAAGTTAAGAAGGGCTGTCACTGGTCCTCACCTGCTCCTGGTCAGCTGGGATCATCTTCCTTCCACATCCCTCCCTCTGCAAAGCCTCACCTGTGTCACGTGTGCGTTCAGCAGCGCCCGCTCCTTTCTGGTCTGCTGTAACTGCCGCTGGAGGACTGGATGTGAAGAGTGAGAAGTTTTGATCTGGGGAGCCCGGGCAGTGCCCCTTAAAGGACTAGGGCTAGGCTCAATATACAACTCGGTCAGTAAAGATCAAGGTATTTCCAAGCCCATGGCCTGGTTTTTAAAAGAACTCAGTAAAGTTGGAAGGGACAGGGAAAGAGATCGAACTTACAGCTGGCTAACGGAGGCCCAGAGAGATCAGATAACATTGCTATTGTTATTACTGTGATTACTACCACTGTTTGAACCTTTATGGAGTGCTTCACCAGGTTCCATACTAGCAATCCCATATAATCCTCATAACCACCATGTGAGACAGTTACTAGGATAACCTCTATTGTGTAGATGAAAAACATGGAGTGTTCGAGGTTAAGTGCTTGCCTAAGATCACTGAGACAGAGCTGGGATTTGAACACCCAGGTCTATCCGATTCTCTAAGCCTATTTTCCTTGCTGGGGGTGGGGGCACAGAAAGGAAGGGGAAGTTAATCATTTGTTCACTTTTTGAAAGGATGATACATTCGCATAGTCCAAAACTCAGAAGGTACACCATGGAAGTGTCTCCCAGCCACCCTGTTACTCTCTCCTGGGTCTTTGTGAACTCTTGCAGACATGTTTCATGTATATTATCATAGTATGTACACACACACAAACACAGACACACACACACACACACACACACACACACACACCCCCTTTCCTCTCTCTACAGAAATGGTAACGTACTAAAGGTACTCTTCTGTACCTTCACAGTACAAGCACCCAATACCCCAGCTAGGATTTGGCCAAGGCCACAGCCAGGTAAGGGCAGGGCAGGCACTTGGCCTTCAAGCTGTGTGCAGTGCTCACTCCCCACAGTGCCCCTCAACTCACCCACAGCAGCTGACTCAGCCCCAGGCTGTCTCTAACAACCACACACAATAGCAGCTAGAAATGAGCATGCTGCCTTCTGGGCAGGACACTGCATCCTACAGAAGGGACCTTTACACTCTCTCCTCCATCTGGGAAGCTGGGCTGCCAGGGGGGGGCAGTTGGTTGGACTCACCCTGTCCTCTTCCTGCTGCTGTGTAGACACAGCAGAGAGAGCCCGCTCCAATTCTTGAATACGCTGTAAGGAGTATTGCAGGTGGCCAGCAAGATCCTTGGACTCTTCTGTAATGACAGAGGTTGAGATGGGACCCAAAGGACTCCCCCTAAAGACCTGTCAAAGTGCCAGGTTGAAGGATGATGGAGTGACCTGATTCCCACCTTTGAAGTGTCTGGCAGCACGTTTAGTATGGTAAAGGGTGGTCTTCAAGTCTCCCTTTTCCAGCATGAGGATGTTGATTGTTTGAAATTGAATGTTTGGGAGAAAAGCCAAGCAAGTGCTGAAAGAGAAGGAAAGAAACATTCTCTGGAGGACAGGAGAAAACTCCCCACTCTCCACTCACCTCTAACTGCTCCGTTTGTGCTTTTGTATTTCTTGTTTGCTTTCTTTTCCTGCAGGAAGAGGAAGACAGAGCTCTTACCACAGGGAGGCAGAGATGGCACAGCAAGAGACATGCCCCCAGAATGCCACTGATGCCCCAGGACAGGCCCACCCATGGGACCAGGTTATCAGGGACCCTGTGGGGATGTGGTGTAACCTGAGGGATGTGCCTTCTTCCCCAGGCTGGGACTGGGCGAGGTGAGACTGGTGCCTCTACATCTGAGTGCCCCCCAACCCAGCAGTCATGTTGTGAGCAAACAAAGAAATCACATTACTTCTTCCAGCTGATGCTCCACTTGTTCCTTCTGTTGTTTCTGTGGGGACAGTCAAATTCAGGTGACTGAGGGTGGCCCCCTCAACTCTTTTCCCCAGACCAGGAAGTGGTAGGCAGGGGCCAGGAAGGGATTTTAAAGACAACATTCTCAGACCCAATGGCAACATGAACTGATCAACTCTCCTCAAGCTCGCAAGGACAGAGGATTTGGGTCTTTGTTGGTTTTTGCCCACAGCCACAAACTCAAAGTCTGAATCTGGATTCTCTCAAAGGACAGTAACATAAACTTCTAGAGACGGAGTCTGAGAAAGGCCCACCCTTCTGCCAGCTTGTGATTGAGAAAGGTGCGTTTCATTCAACAACATTTAGTGAGCACTTACAAGCCAGGCACAGTTCTTCACAGCAGATACAGAATGGAAAAGGACAGACAGGAGTCCTTGGCCCTCAGGTTTACATTCTAGGAGCCTTTAAATCTCAGACTCTCAGAGCAACTGAGACCTTTGATGCTCTACCTCCTTCGGAAACACCAGTGCAAGGAGGAGAGGTGGCTTGTCCAGACTCAAAGAGCAAATTAGGGACTGAGTTGTGACAGAAATACAGGGTCCCTGAGAAACCATCAGGCTAGTGCTTCCCTGAGAGGTGACAACCCCAGGGCGTGTGTGGCAAGGACTGGAGCAGGGTCTGGAGAAGAGAGAGTCGGCAAAGAGGGCAGTGACAGAAGAGCCATGCTGCATGCTCCTTGCTCTGGGGTCCCTCCAGGTGAGGCCTGGGTGCTCCAGTTCCCCATTTGCCTTTGGCCCCAGGGGACCCAGCCCCTTTCTTCAGAGCCCTAAGGGGAATCTAAAGCCCAGGATTGGCAGTGTGGAATCACAGGACCCCACTGGACTCTTACCAGTGATTCTATGTTTTCATAGAGTTGATTGATTATTGCGGAGCTTGAGTCCAGGGCTACTTCCAGTTCTTGGTTCCGGCTCTGAGGCGCATGCAGAGAGGAGGAGTTGGAGGAGGATTGTGGGAAGAGGTAGAGAGAACAATCATTAGGGCTGGGGTGTGTGTGGGCTGTCTCAGCCGGCAGAGGGGCACCCAGCCCCCACTGTGAGAGGACGTTGGAGGGCTGGCCTGCAGGGTCACTGCACCTTGGCTCAGGGCCTCTTACCTCCAGATCCTTCAGGGTAGCAGATGACACAGGAGTAATAAAAAAGAGAAATAAAAAAAAAAAGCTTACAGGGAAACAGTTATGAATATAGAGAAAGTATAAAAACAGCAAAGGGGCCGGGCACACTGGCTCATGAATGTAGTCCCAGCACTTTGGGAGGCTGAGGCAGGTGGAATCACTGGAGGTCAGGAGTTCAAGACGCATGGC
Organism: Rhinopithecus roxellana; assembly: GCF_007565055.1. Classification (NCBI taxonomy): domain Eukaryota; kingdom Metazoa; phylum Chordata; class Mammalia; order Primates; family Cercopithecidae; genus Rhinopithecus; species Rhinopithecus roxellana. The sequence goes on along the minus strand of NC_044553.1, from coordinate 78,915,396 downwards.
CCACATGGTTAACCCACGTCTCTAATAAAATGCAAAGACTAGCCGGGGCATGGTGACAGGTGCCTGTAATCCTGTTTTACTAAGGAGGCCTAAGACAAAGCGAATCCTTGAACCTGGGAGGGCAGATGTTGTAGTGAGCCGAGAGATCGCACCACTGCACTCCAGTCTGGGTGACAAGTGAGACTCTGTCTCAAAAAAAAAAAAACAAAAAAAAAAAACAAATCCCCAAAATCGCCACTGCTTCTCTGTAAGTTATTCCAAGTTACTTTTAAACTTAAGGTCTCACCATTTCCAAGATGATAAAAGCTGGGGCAAGGAAAAAACACAATCAATCACGCAGGTGAAGAAGCAGACAAAACCCGGATGAAGGTTAATGGCAGCAACATAAAACACGGCAGAGGCTACGTTTCCCCCAACCAGCGAAGACTCAGGGCGATCACAGCTGGAAGAGAGGCAAGGCAGAGAGTGGATCTTGGCAACTGCACTCACCTTCCACTGTGCAATGGGGGAGCGCTACCCCACGGAATGGTGAAGTGGACACCAGCCCTTCAGAAATGTCCTGAACTCTATAGGAGGGGACAGGGAAACACCCAAGGGCAGGGGGCGAACGACAGAAGGGCTTAGAGAGAAGCAAGAAAGAAAGTAGGTGAGGAGGACCGTGTTGTGGGTTCAGGTAAATGAAAACGATGAGGAAAGAGCAGCGGAGATTGAAACCATGGCCTGTTGCCATCTTCCCAATGGCCACCTGCTGCCTTGCCGGGTGCAGGAACAAATCGATGAAATGTTCCCTGAGCGATTGCAGTCCCGGGTGGAGTCATCATGGGACAACGCAGCTCTTAATTATGCTCACTGGACTCTCTCCTCAGGGCCCAGGCTGTGACGATGCATCTGCGTAGAGCTCAGACCTCCACCTCTATTAAAAAACCCAGACTCCTGACTAAGGGTTCACTTGAACTAAGGGGGCCCAGCTAAAAAACAAGTTTGAAAGACCGTGATCTTATCCAGTGTCATCTTACAATGGAGAGAACACTGAGGCCCAGCGTAGGATTGATTTTTCTGTTTGTCCACCCAGCACAGCTGGTGGTAAGTTAAGATCTTCTCTTACTCCTAGGCCTGCGGGCTCTTCCTCACCACACCTGAGCCCCCTTCTGTGACTCCTTAAAGGGACAGCTTGCTAGGCAAGTGGCTGTACTCCTTGGCCCAGCTCCACCTTGAGGGACTCGTGGATTCAGGAAACAAAACAGCAATGACCATTTCCTGGGTATCCTGGGTGTTCACATCAGGCCATGTACTAGGGATACTTAACATTAAAAAACACCAACAATATTGGAATATATTTCAACTTCAGAATGTAAATCAAACAACACACCCCTATTTTACAGCTGGAAAAGAGCAGGCCCCAAGACACTTAAGCACTTGCCATACATCAGATCCCTAGCCAATGGAGAGAGGCAGGATTCAAACCCCGAATTCTTAACCAGACCCAGCACATCTTACCAATTACCCTTTCTACTGTCCCCTTGGGCCCCCTGTTCCCAGGAAGCCTGGCCAGCCAAGATCACATCCCCTGGTGAGTGGCAACCACAGAAGTGGTTTGTCTCAGGGCTACTGCCAGTTTTCTTTTCATCTTCGCTCCTGCCGGAACACCAGGGGCTGTTCCTCTTGCTGATGTCTTTCAGCGTGGGAAAGAAGAGCAGTAATACTCAAGAGAACTACCAGCCCTACAGCCACATCCCCCTTTACCGTTTTTCAAAAATCTTATTACACCATCTGATTTATGATCCCCAACCCACTGTACAAGGTGTTTCCACAATCACTTACTGATTGAGGCAGGAGGAATTATGGCTAAAAAAGGGAGGGTGGGGAGTGTGGGTTACTAATGGGACTTAAACTCAGTTTGTGTGACTCCACGCTCTGGGGTTTGTGCCATGATCAGCAGCTTGCCAGAGACCAAAATCAGAGCAGAGGTAGAAAGAAAACTAAAACGTTAAGTAGGCAGGAACTGCCACACTGGTGGTTGGAGTCATACATTCCTCACACGTCTGTAGTGTGAAAGAAGTGACCCCAGGACCCTCTCCAACTTTATATCCATGTGTCCTCATGGCAGAAGGCAGCTTTTTTGTTCCCTCTTGGAAATTTATCAGAAAGAGGACAACCCAATCTTCATTTCAGAGAGCGATTGGTATACTCTTAGAAACGTACGTGACTGTCATCCCTAATACTTCATGTTTTTTTTTCGCTCTCTCAAGAGAATCAAGGGAACTGATCTTCAGAAAGTATCCCCACAATTATACCTGTGGCACTCAAAGTACGCCAAGTGAGATGATATTGAGGGGAAGATTCAAGCTGCCACGTTCAATTCTCCCAGGATCCCTTCCCCGAGATAATCAAATCCTCACTTCATGAGACCCACTGACTGCAAGGCAGTCTGGTCCCAGAACTGTGGATGAATTGAATATGAGTTGAGACTCAGAAAAAACATATGTTGAAGTCTCCCCTGGAGTAGAAATGCGGGAGAAAACCAAACACAACCCTTCTCCTCTTCCATGCTCTCCCCATGAACGATACGTCAACCATTTGATCTCACAGGGAAATTGTAGGCTTTGTCACACAAGGTCAATGTCTATGCAAAGGGAGTAACGCAACCTGAAACCTTTGCTCTCTAAGTCCCATAGTCCTCCTCCCCTTCGCTCTGTGAAATTTGTGCTGTTGGCCAGAGGAACCAGAAATTGGGCCGAGAAGCTTAGGGGACTGGGTTGTAAGTATAGGCAAGTCTGCAGCAGTTATGACAGTTCCAGGGGGACCTGTGACTCACTACTTCCACTCCGCCTGAGGGGTTGGGGGAACACCCATCAGTGCATGGTTGAGTTGTCTGATCAGGATTGGGGAGGGACGTAGGGCTGGTGCCCCAGGTCTTTAGATGAAAGCCAAAGTCCCAGGGAGGTCAGGCTTGTGTCAGCAGGAGGGGAGGAGTACAGTCTGCAGCAGACATCCCAGGAATGTCACCGCCCAAAGTCACCTAGGGAGACTGGCGATGGTGGGCAGCTGGGGCTGGGGACCCCAGGTCCTGGAACAGCTGAGCCCAAAGAACCCAGGGAGGTTGGGCTAGGGCAGCGAGTGCGGGGCGGTATGGAGAAGGGGCCCCTGGGGTCACCGCCAAACGTCACCCATGGGCAAACTTCTAGGGCAGCGGCTGGGCGCTTGCTTGAGGGGCAGGGCTGACTGATGAGACTTGGTGGGGGAGCTCAGAGTTGCCAGGGTTAGTGGTGCCTCAGGTGGTATTTGGACTCTGGCAGTGGTCTGTGGTCATGAGGGATCTCAGGCTAGGTTGGGAGGGGGCCATGACCATGTTGTGTCTTACCTTTTTCTTGCTGCTGCAAGTGACTCTGTTAGTTTTCTAACTCCATTGGTGTGGGGAGGGAGGCAGGGTTGGGGCCACAACATCAGCGAACACTCCATTCACCTAACAGGCGGCTGTGTGACTGAGCCGAGGAGGCATAACACAGGGCCCCCACTAGAATGCAGAGATGGGGTGTGGCCTTATTCTCCAGCCTTGGTCCCCAATTGAGAAAGATGAAAGGAAAGGAGGCGTGGCCAGGGAGCGTTGTTTCCAGAGACCCATGGCATCACAAGGAAAGATGCCCATGCACAACTGCTGTCCCCCGCCCCCAATTGGGAGAGTGGGCGTGGCCTACCTACTCCGTGGAGGAGGAAGGGGCTGGCTTTTGGCTTCAATGTTCAAAAATTAAACTTTAAAAATTATGTGTTTGTACTCTAAATATATGTGTGTCGTTGTGTGTTTGTGTCTACATGTTCTCACAGAGCTCTCTTCTATCCAGTTCTATGCATGGTCTATGTTTTGGCCTACATTCTTCTATCTCCAGATGGAGTACAAGAAATTACGCAGTATTACCTCAATTGAGACAAATCCTATAAAATGGATCCATAGCGTGTCTGATGAAATGAAGGGACTATATTATCCAACATTCCAATAAGGGTAACTAATCACAATGATTTTTGGAAAACATTTCTTTATTTCTCCGACATTATTAAGATTTTTTTAAAAAACAAGAAACATACTATCTAATCTTTTAAAAACATAAAGCTTTTGGCTGGGGTTGTGGTGGCTCACCCTGTAATCCAACATTTGGGAGGCCTAGGCGGGTGGACCACCTTAGGTCAAGGTTCAAAATCCAGCCTGGCCATCATGGTGAAACCCCGTCTCTACTAAAAATACAAAAGCTAGCCAGGTGTTGTGGTGGTAGTACCTGAATCCCAGCTACTCAGGAGGTGAGGCAGGAGAATAACTTGAACCCTGAGGTGGAAGTTGCAGTGAGCCAAGCTCACGCCACTGCACTCCCGTCTGGGCGACAGAGTGAACTCCATCTCAAAAAAATATATATAAATTAATAGTCAAAAGTAATAAAAAACACAAAGCTTTCAACTTATAAGCACTCAAAGCTCTTTCTGGTTTTAAAGTATATAACAAGGTTGTTTTTTCTGGAATCACCTGACCTCTCTAAGCCTTGCAAATGAAACTGATTTCTCACTTGATACTTGCTATGACTTGCAATCATGAACCAAGAACTGTGTTATGTCACTGTGTCTTTCTGTTACCTGAATTCCACACTAGGCTGCGATCAAGGGTTGAATCTTCACGATTAGTTCCATACCTGTGAGCTTCTTTTCCCACACCAAACTAAGCTTTTTTCTAGAGTCTACAATTCACATTAGTAGACAGAGTGGTTCTCAAAAATGTAGTTCTGGACTAGCAGCACCAGCAGAACCTGAGAACTTTTTATAAGTGCAAATTCTCAGGCCCCACCCTGGACCTGGTGAATCAGTAACTCTGCAGTAAGGCTCAGCCATCTGTGCTGCAGTAATCCCTCCAGGTGTTCAAGAACCTCTGGCATACAACAGGTAGAATAATGTGTTTCCTTCTGTAGGTCCAAAGCCAGGGATACCATATGTTCTGTCTTGATATGAAACCATGACTTGCAATTAAAACACAAAGTCTCCTTCCTACTCCCCCCCTCCATCCAATGTGTTTTTATTTTTATGGTTAATAAGAAAAAAAGTGGCCTCAGAGATTCCACTCTAAAAAGTTGTATTTACAAGTGTCAGTGCTCATCCAGCCTGATCTCATACATACCATTTATACCCTCCTACCTCTCAAGTTTAAAAACTTATCTTCACAATGTAAGTCTCAGGCACACTAGCAGTTCTACAAAAACACCAAGTAGATTGAATGTCCAAACTTACTACAGAAGCAAAGGGGAATGATGGCTGTATTTTCAAATTGCATTCAACCAGAAATGTAAGTTTTGAATTCTTTTCACCTTCACACTTCCAGTTAATAGAATTAAATCAAAATACTCCATTCTTTCAAAGTCTGTAAGCCAGGCAAGTTTTACTGTATTACGTCTTGCTTTCAATGGATCAAAGCAGAATCCTGGTAGGCCCATTTGTATGCCTGCAAGATACAGAACTAAACAGTTCCATCTGTTCAATTTAAAACAAGAAGTCCTGTAAACCTCAGATGGTGAGTGTAATACTTCAGCACTGCACCAAAGCCTCAAACATAAAAAGATACCAAGAACTCCACCTAGCAAACAAAATGAGCTCTCAGCCGGGAGCAGTATTCACACCTGTAATCCCAGCACGTTGGCAACCAAGGTGGGGGATCACTTTATGTCAGGAGTTCAGACCAGCTTGGGCAGCACAGCGGATTCACATCTCTACAAAAATTTTTAAGAATTAGCTGGGCATCGTGGCACATGCCTGTAGTCCTAGCTACTTGGGAGGATGACGTAGGAAAATTGCTTCAGCTCAGCAGTACAGGCTGTGGTAGCTACGATCATGCCACTGCACCAGTCTGGGTGACAGAGCAAGATCTACATAATTACAGTCGTCCTGGCTCCTGTTTATGTTGATGCTTTCAATCGCAGGATGAAATTAAGTGAAATGTGACTTTGGAGGCTGGCCAGAAAATAGGCAATGGAGAAACAGGCACTTCCCACAAGAAAAAAAATGACCAATAAGCATATAAAAAAGATTCAAGGCTCGGTGCCATGGCTCACGCCTGTAATCCCAGCACTTTAGGAGGCCAAGGAGGGTGGAACATCTGAGATCAGGAGTTCGAGACTGGCCTGACCAACATGGTGAAACCCCATCTCTACTAAAAAATACAAAAATTAGCCAGGTATGGTGGCAGGCACCTGTAATCCCAGCTGCTTCGGAAGCTGAGGCAGGAGAATGGCTTGAACCCAGGAGACAGAGGTTGCAGTGAGCCGAGATTGCACAGTTGCATTCCAGCCTGGGCTATAGAGCAAGACTTCATCTAAAAAAAAAAAGAAAAGAAAAGAAAAATCAAAAGCAGTAGAAACCAAAGAAATGTAATGAAAACAATGAGATTTTCTGCTTAAATACCAGCAAAGAGGGCAAATGGTAGGGGGAAACTGGAGCTCTGCCCCTGTTGGTGGCAGTATAAACTGAACCAATTTTTCTGCAGGATAATTTGAAAATTTCTTAAAACTCCTTAAACTGTTTTATGTTATTTTCCTCCAGAAATTCTACTTCTATGAATTCAGTCCAAAAATGCTTGCTTGAGTCCATTAAAATATATATATATAAAAGACAACTTATTTCAGGGGTGGCAATGATTAGCTTAATATGCATCGAGCTTTTAAAACAGATGATGCCGAGGATATATTTACTGCCATACAAATATGCCCAAAAATGGCCGGGCGCGGTGGCTCAAGCCTGTAATCCCAGCATTTGGGAGGCCAAGACGGCGGGATCACGAGGTCAGGAGATCGAGACCATCCTGGCTATACGGGTGAAACCCCTTTCTACTAAAAATGAAACACTGCCGGGGCGCGAGGTGGGGCGCCTGTAGTCCAAGCTACTCGGGAGGCTGAGAACGGAGAACGGCGTGAACCCGGGAGGCGGAGCTTGCAGTGAGTGAGATCTGGCCACTGCACTCCAGCCTGGGCGGCAGAGCAAGACTCCGTCTCAAAAAACAAACAAACAAACAAACAAATATGCCCAAAACATAGTGACAAAAGACTATATATTATGATTCTACTTTTTAAAATGTTTATACACATAAAGAAATATAAAAAGCAACAAACCAGAATGTTTTGAGTGGCAAAATTGAAGACTTTTCTTCATATTTTGTCTTCGGAATTATTACAAAAAGAATGCGATTTTCTTTATAATCAGGGAGAAGTATCATTTCATTTACTTATGTTTAAATTTCTTTTCTTTTCCTTATTTTTTCTCATGTTTGTGTCACATGTACTCTAGAGAGCTTGAATCCCTACCTCTTAAGGTAAATCAGACCATTTCGGTCTCTGTCAACTTGCCTTTTTTGGACATTTCAAAACAATGGAATTATGCAATATGTGGTTTCCTGTCTGGCTTTTTTACTTAGCTAATGTTTTTTAGGTTGGTCCATGATGTGTAACAGGTTTTGGTAATTTGTTCCTTTCATTACTGAGTAGAAGTTCATTGATGGATATAGCACATTTTATCAGCAGAGAGCCTTTTAAACTTTGATTTCAATTTCCTGTGGTCTAAATGAACCCCTCAGAACACAGGACTTCTAGGGAAAGCTGCTTTGCATGTCAGAATAACTACTTAGCAGAACCAGCTTTGTCATCAGGAGCCTGAACTGCTGCAGACATTTTTATTATTTCGCAACTTCTTTTTTACAAGCAACTTTTGTTCTACTACACATCAGGACTTTTGAAGCATCTGATACATCCATCAAATAAGTATGAGCATGTGTCTGAGTGGACAAGTGAAACCATCTATGCAACACTGCGTATTTTTTCCTTCCCCAGACTGGACCAGGGAATCTCTCAGCTTTCTAGAGTACCCTGTCTCCACTGACAAAGCTGAACAGTATTAAAGACCCTGCTGCCTTCGTTAGGCAGATTTGGAGGGGAGGCCCAACAGCAAGGGTGGAGAGGAAAAAGAGAGGAGAGCTTGTGGAACAGGAAGCCCCCCGGGGTCCGCGCATGGCTCCCTGCTGCTGAGGATGTTGTGGATGGGGAAGTGCTGATGGTGTCCTGAGACAGCCTAGCACCTCCACTGGGCCCAGAAGGTCTTGACTTTGGACCCTTACCCATGTTCCAGAAGTGTTTAAAAGCTGTTTTTGCTTTTGTTCTTTTCCTAAATAATCCTTACTTGGTAGTTAGTTATTAGTCTTTCTTTGGGAGAGGGACGGAGCTTTAAAACTGAAGAACATAATTTTCATTAAAATACCAAAAATGGAAACAAGTCACTTTGTAAACAATCTGCTATACAAACCAAATGGCAGCTGTTGAGAATCTCAATAAAATGTTAAATGCGTTTGCTGCCATTAAAAGAAATTTTAAAAATCTAGAATAAAGAAAAAAATGCATTTGCTGGCAGTGGTACCATTAGCCTAAGGTTGGGTCGCTGTGTCATCATACTGTGGTGGGGGTATGTGTGGTGTATATGTGTGAAACTTTTCATCTCAGGATGGATCCTAATCTTAGCTGCAGTTTTCCTTCCAAATAGGGTTACAAAGTCGTAAAACATGGGCTTGGAAGTGACAGACCTGAGTGAATCAGTACACCTTAAAGAAAAATCCAATAAAACTACTTTTAATAATCCTAAGGTTGGTTTTTGAAACAATAGATACAATTTTTTACTCTAAGCAGCTGATTATGATTTTGAATCAGTAATACATACTGTCTCAACCCTTTTTTTTTCCAATGGCAACAGAGATTTCATGCAGAAAACCCCAAAACGGTGACTTTTTTTTTTTTTAAGACAGGGTGTCACTCCACTGCAGCCCAGGCTGCAGTGGAGTGGTGAATCTCAGCTCACTGTAGCCTCAACCTCCCACCTCAGCCTCCAGAGTAGCTGGTACCACAGGCACCACAGCTACCGGCTAATGTATTGTATTTTTTGTACAGATGGAGTTTTGCCATCTTGTCCAGGGTGGTCTTAAACTTCTAGGCTCAAGCGGTTCACCCACTTCGGCCTCCCAAAGTGCTGTGACTACAGGCACGAGCCACTGTGCCCAACCTGCAGTGGCTTTTTAGAACATAAGTTCAAGCATCTCTTCTTAACTCCTTTAATTGGAGGTATCTCTTCTCTCATTCTCCTCACCTTTGGTGTTCCCCCAGAGTTCACTGCTGACTGGATGTACAACATATATTTCAAAGTCAATCCTGGGTGCAGTGGCTCACGCCTATAATCCCAGTACTTTGGGAGACCAGGGCAGGCAGATCGCTTGAGTCCAGGAGTTCTAGACCAGCATGGGCAACATGGCGAAACCCTGCTTATATTAGAAATATAAAAAACTGGGTGTTTCCGGGAGTGCCTCATGGAGTTGGTGTTGGCCACTTTTGGCATGGCAGCCTTTTCCAGCCTGGCTGTGCCTATTCTGTTACTGATCCTGCAGGTAGATGCTGAGTTTCAGAAGAAGGTGGCGCAGGTTTGCAAGCGCATACCCAGACAAAGAAAAACGAGAACAACTGGTCGGTCACGGTGGCTCATGTCTGTAATCCCAGCACTTTGGGAGGCTGAGGCAGGCAGATCACCTGAGGTTGAGAGTTCAAGACAAGCCTGACCAACATGGAGAAACCCGTCTCTACTAAAAATACAAAAATTAGCCTGGTGTGGTGGCACATGCCTGTAATCTCAGCTATTCGGGAGGCTGAGGCAGGAGAATTGCTTGAACCCAGGAGGCAGAGGATGCAGTGAGTTGAGATCTTGCCACTGCACTCCAGCCTGGGCAACAAGAGTGAAACTCCGTCTCAAAGAAAAAAAAAAAAAAAAAAAAACAAGAACAACTTTCTCCTGGAGTAGTCTATGTGCACCACCTACCTAACCTACTGAATGAAACCCAGATCCTTTCCTGTCCTCCCAGTGTGGCACTGTTACAAGGTTCAGACTATCCAGAAAGAAAAGGACTGGAAATAGCAAAGGCTATGCATTTGTGGAGTTTGAGTCTGAGGATGTTGCCAAGTTGAAACAATGAACAACTACCTGTTTGGTGAAAGACTCTTGGAGAGTCATTTTATGCCACCTGAAAAAGTACAGAAAGAACTCTTTCAAGACTGGAATATTCCATTTAAGCAGCCATCATATCCATCAGTGAAACGGTATAATCAGAATCGGCACTTACACAAAAGCAACGGATGGAGGAGCGATTTAAGAAGAAACAAGGATTACTCGGGAAGAAATTAGCTTAAAAAGGAATTGAATATGATTTTCCTCTTTGATTTTATAGAAAACAGAAAGTTTTTCAAAAACAAATTGTCAGAGGTGTAAAAAGGCCATGTTTTACATAAGAAGAAGAAAAAGGTTTTAGGTACTCCTGAGAAGACTGTGGATACCCAGGGCCCCACACCGGTTTGTACATTAACATTTCTGAAGAGACAAAAATCTGAAGTGGCTGAAATGAATGATGATGATGAAGATAATGAAATAGTTTTCAAACAGCCCATATCCTGTGTAAAAGAAGAAATACAAGAGACTCAAACACCTACACATTCACAGGAAAAAAGATGAAGAAAAAGCAGTCAGTGATTTTCAATATATTATACCTAAGATTTCTTCTGAAAAATATTTTTGTGAGAAAAATACAGAAAATTCGTTGGGCATTGTGTCCCATGCCTGCACTCCCAGTGTGGTGGCCCTCCCAGCTACTCAGGAGGCTGAAGGGGAAGGATCACCTGAGCCCAGGAAGTTGAGGCTACAGTAGCCATGATCATGCCACTGCACTCCAGCCAAGTCAAGTCATTACATTTATCTTAACCTATTCTATCCTGGCTTAAGAGGGATTTGTATTAAGAATACAACAGGCGGCCGGGCGCGGTGGCTCAAGCCTGTAATCCCAGCGCTTTGGGAGGCTGAGACGGGCGGATCACGAGGTCAGAAGATCGAGACCATCCTGGCTAACATGGTGAAACCCCGTCTCTACTAAAAAATACAAAAAACTAGCCGGGTGAGGTGGCGGGCGCCTGTAGTCCCAGCTACTCGGGAGGCTGAGGCAGGAGAATGGCGTAAACCCGGGAGGCGGAGCTTGCAGTGAGCTGAGATCCGGCCACTGCACTCCAGCCCGGGCGACAGAGCGAGACTCCGTCTCAAAAAAAAAAAAAAAAAAAAAAAAAAAGAATACAACAGGCAACCTCACAGACATCTAAGTACAGAACTCAATATAGGACCACACCATGGAAGGATTGGGCTGGGAGGTTATTTTTCCCTCCTTCATGCCTTCACTCTGGACTTCTGCTCCATGCTTGTGCTTTGCTCTGCAGATGGACATTCAGCACGTGCTTCAGGCTCCTCCAGCCTCTGAGGCTTTGGTTTGCCCTGGCAGTGCCCCTGGTCCCAGTGTTACTGGACCTTTCCATACAGATGCTCCTCTGCAAAAAATCTATTGAAAACTCTCTGTGTCATTTCCAATGAGCAGGAGAGAGAATCTGATCTGCCTAGCAGTGGGGGTGGGAGTTCCCTAGTTGTCCCTGGATTTGTAGTGCTGACCTTTCCAGAAACTCAAGGAGGGGCCGAATATCCAAAAAGAAGGTGTGGGTGGGGCATCAGTAATACAGTCTACTTCAACAAGAAAGTATAAAGTAGAGGCAGTGGCTCACATCTAATAATCCCAGCACTTTAGGAGGCTGAGGCAGGTGGATCACTTGAGCTCAGGAGTTTGAGACCAGACTGGGCAACATGGAAAAAACCCATCTCTACTAAAAATATAAAAAATTAGCTGGGCATCGTGGCACATGCCTGTAGTCCCAGGTACTTAGGAGGCCGGGGTGGGAGCATTGCTTGAGCCCAGGAAGTAGAGGCTGCAGTGAGCCGAGATCATGATGCCACTGCACTCCAGCCTGGGCGACAGAGTGAGACTCTGTCTCAAAAAAAAGAAAAAAAAGTATAAAGTGGAAGCATCTGTATGCATGATTGAAGTCATGCTTTCCATCTATTTTTTTCCACCTTTCCTTTTCTCTCTCAAACACTGTATCTTAAGCTTTTCCCTATGTTATCAAGTACTCATAAGCATTGTTTGAATGGTGGTATCAGAATCCATTATCTGAACTCATTGTCATTTAGCCATCTGCAGTTGCTGGACATACTGCCCTTTCTGCCACACTCAGTCACCCTTCTGACCTTGCACTGTGTCCAGTTATCTACTAATACACATACTGGTCATTTAGGACTTAAAGTTAAGAATAGTTATCATGGTTTCTAACACTTCAAAAAGAATGTATCTTCCTAAAAACAGAATGGCTTGGTGGTTATGATAATTTTAAAGCAAAATAGACAAATCAATATTGAAATTAATGTTTTATTTTTATATCTATTTTTCACTTCTCTGTCATTTTGATGGATACAGTTTCATTTGGAAGGATTTTTATTTCAAAACAGAAACAGCATATGCCATGAGAATGGGAACTCTGAAAGGTTCAGTTTTCTATTTCTAGTTTACTAAGATTGTCACAAAAGCTACTGATAGTCAATCATGATTGGCCTGTATTGAAAGTGAGTTCACATTATGTACATCTTAAGCACTCTACTTTCTATCAGATATAGAAAAATAGGTGGTGTGTTTGGAAAAGTATTGGGCTAGGAGTCAGGAAGCTTGACTGTTAGTCCCAATCCTGCTTCTTCAGCTGAGCGGCCGTAGGTAATAACTCAGCAGCTATTTCTTAAATACCTAATGAATTTCAGGCTTTGTTGTTGGGCTGGGAATATAGACATAGATACTGCATTCGTGATTCTCCAAGGCTCCCTTCCTCACCCGGCTCACAGTGAGCTTTCTTATGCATTGTGTAAATCTGTCTCCTAACCGGCCCCAACTCTCTCTCCAACCTGCTTCCCAGGGCAGTAGTGAGGATCAAATGAGAGAGAATATGTGTGAAAGCAAATTCTAAATGATTTTAAAATGCAATAAAAGTATGACCCAGGAAAAATTATTTAAAGATCCTTAGAATTTTAAATAAACAGTACATTAACCTGAGTTCTCTATGGTTTTTATTTTAAATAGGTATGAAAGTTTTACGATGGATCACCGACGTGGCTGAAAATCTTGGCTTGATTTTTCTCCAAGAAATTGACATAGTGGTTTGTGTGATTAATTTTCTAAAATTGCCGGCCAAAAAAAACCAAAACCTCTTTTGAGCTGAGTGACTGGATCAGTCAAAGGCACGTTGACTGTATAATGGAGAAATCTTTTCTGTGTTCACTAACATCTTGCCTTTGTTTGATTCTAGCTGCAGCATATCGTGAGTGATGAGATCTGTGTGCAGGTGACTGACCTTTACCTGGCAGAAAATAATAATGGGGCCACCGGAGGCCAGCTGAACACGCAGAACTCAAGGAGCCTCCTGGAGTCAACGTATCAGCGGAAAGCTGAGCAGCTAATGTCAGATGAGAATTGCTTTGAGAGTTAATCCTGTGGTCAAAGACCAACCTTGCTGGTGACAATGTCAGTTGTTAGGATTCTCTGAACCAGAAGTTAAAGCCGGGGTACTTTGACCCGTGATTCTACTCTTGGACCTTTTGATGAGTTCACCAAAGAAATATAAAGTGGGAGTAACTATCTTCCTGGACAATCTACTTTCTTTCTTGCCTTTAACAACAACAACAACAAAAAAACTAGTTATGTATGATTTTTACAATTTTGTATTCTTTTTCTCTGAACATTTTTCATAGTATGCTTTGTAAATATTATTGTTAGAAAAATGTTGGTACATGAAATCCATGGTCATGGTCATTATAGAAAAGAAGATAGGCCCAGCACACATGGCTCACACTTGTAATCCCAGCACAATGGGAGGCTGAAGTGGGTGGATCACATGAGACCAGCTTGGGCAACATGGCAAAACCCCATCTTTGCAAAAAATACAGTAATACAAAAATTATCCAGGTGTGGTGGTGTGCGCCTGTAGTCCCAGCTACTCAGGAGCCTGAGGTGGGAGGATCGCTTAAGCCTTGGAGGTCGACATTGCAGTTAGCTCTGATCACATCACTGCACTCCAGCCTGGGTGACAGAGGTGACCCTATGTCAAAAAAAAAAAAAAAAGAAAAAAAATGCAGATAACCAAAAAAGTCACCTTAGAATTCTTTCCTGAAATCACCATTGATGACATTTCTAGACTTTTCTATGCTTGAGTAAATATTTTGAAAGAGTTTATACTGCACAAACAGTCTTTAACTTTTTTATTTTTTGAGACAGGGTCACGCTTTGGTGCCCAGGCCGGAGTGCAGTAGTGAGATCTTGACTCACTGCAACCTCTGCCTCCTGAGTTCAAGCAATCATCGTGCCCCAGCCACCCTAGTAGCTGGAATTACAGGCATGTGCCACCACACTGGCTAATTTTTGTATTTTTGGTAGATATGTGTGTCAGATCCAGGGGGCCAGGTCTAGTCCATGCTGAAGTCTGAGGAAAGTGGGTGGGTGAGCGGAAAGAACACTCAAGGGGCTGTAGGCAGGTGAAAGACAGTTTTATTCAGCAGCAGCTCTCTTTAACAGCTTCCTTACACTAGCCCTCTTATTAGTAGCTTACCGTTCACCCTGTCTTGGCGGCTTGAGCCAGCTGCCCCCACGCACAGCTGTGCAGCCGGCTTCCCCTCACCTTCAGGGTTAGCAGCTTAACTCTTTCTCCCGGCATGAGCAAGCCCAGTTGTGTCCTGGCTCCCTCCCATCCATATGCAAGATGGACAGCTTTTGTTCGCTCTCTCTTTCTCTGGGAGCCAGTGCGCCCGCCATGTCAAGCTATGTTGAGCCGAGACCAGCCAAACCCCCAAGAGCTATGTCTCTTATGCACAACATCAACAGGGCAGTTATACCTTTTACAGACAATAGTGGCATAAAGCCAAGTATGAACTTACACAAACAGGTTATATTACAAGTGGAGGTGTGCGTTTGCACACCAAACCCATGAGTCATGCAGGCCTGGATATCTGCCTCAGCTTATTCCTTGACCAAAGCACATCCATGTAACTTACAATGTGGTTTCACCATGTTGGCCAGGCTGGTCTCAAACTCCTGGCTTCAACTGATCTGCCTGCTTCAGCCTCCCAAAGTGCTGGGATTACAGGTGTGAGCCACTGCATCTGACCTGAAATGGTCCTTAACGTATTTTTGCTCAATTAGCAACACTTCTGGGTCTTTAATGTCTTTTTTTTGGCTATTTGATACTCACTTTTTAGAGAATTAATGCCTGTATTATTGGACATTTAGGTTGTTTCCAATTTTTCACCATTATAATGGATAATTATAAAAGCAAATAGTTGGAAACAACCTAGACGTCCAACCCACTGTGGGGATTGGTTAATGACATCCTGTTATGAATACTGGAGACAGATTTTGCAATTCTTAAATTATAAATTGTAAAAATGCAGGGTCTGCCTGCTCCCCCTCCAAAATCTATTTTGGAAGTAACTCCATTTGTGTGTATATGTTATGTTATTGTCAGGTTGTAAGCTTTACTAGCAGAGTAAGCTAGTAAAAGTAGTAGCTTTAAAAGAACACTGAGCTAGATCTAGCTTCTGGCTCTGTGTGTTTATTAACTAGTGGTGTGCGTTGAGAAACCAGAACTCTCTGAATTTCAGTTTTGTCTCTGTATAAAATGAAGAAGGTTGAAATAAAAAGTTCTCAGGTTTCCTTCCAGGCTCTGATCTTCTCCATGTGATTCTGACAGTTACCTTGTCTGCAGAAAGCCCTTCGGGTACTGAGAATCTCAGGGTTCTGAAAGGGGAGATCCACACACCATCACCATTGACAGTTGTTTTGTGCAAAACATGGTTTGCTTGCCTCTACTGGTGTGTTGCTTTTAAGTATGGAATTTTTTAAATCACACAAATAATATTAGTGGAACTCAGAATTTCAGGAATTTCATATACAATTGGTGCCATTATAGCAACACATTTTTTGTTTTGTTTTGTTTTTGAGACAGGGTCTCACTCTGTTGCCCAGGCTGGAATGCAGCAGTATGCAGGAATGCCATCAGTTTTTAGCTAACACAACAGATCCCTGGAGGTCAAGGCATCCTGGTTATCACTCTAGCCTTCCTACCAATTAAGTTAATTACATCCACCTTGTTGATGATGCTGAATTGCCACCACCTGGCATCTGCTGTTCTCGCCCTCCACCATTCCCACTGACACCACAAAGCCTGGTCTCATGGCAGCACCTCCTCTTGTTGATCCTGGACTACAAAGGATAGTGCCCTGAGTCTCGGAAAGATTCAGGTGCCCTTCTCACTAGTGCCTTCCTTGGTAGCCTAGAGAGGGGAGTTCCTGTGAGGCCTCCAAGGACACATAGGCAAGTGGTGGACTCTGAATCTGCTGGCATGTAACAAACCATTCCAACATTCCTACCTCCCTGTACTTTCTGGCTTCCTTGATGCTTTACGAATGCAGTTCTATAATCTCTGCCTAATTCACTGCAGCAACTGTTCCATCCACATTTCAAGGAGCCACTCCAGCAATGTGTTAGAGCCCGAGGTGTCCTTGCCAAGTCATTAAATCCTGAGAGTGCCCCCAGGTCAGTGTATTATCATGTATACAGCCTTTAGTCTACCCCTGGTTCAACACCCTTATGCCCACTCCTCCACCTCCTCTCCCAGATTCTGCCAGTACTTGGCAGAAGTGTGTACTTGGCAGCTCCCGCAACATTTTTGGCCAAAAAAAAATCATTCTCCCAGAGCAGATTGTGCTTATGACTTTGGGCCATGATGAGGAATGACCATAGCCTGGTGTCAATGTGGGGCAGCAATGACGACATACCTCATCCTACTGTAAGGCCTTGCTGGAGGCTCTTTGCCTAGTCTCCAGGCAAGAGGCAGCTGCCCTTCTCTTAGCAAGGAAATGGGGCTACTTCTTTTAGCCCAGAGCATTTAGTGAAACTGGAGGTTCAAAGTTCTCAGAAGTATCCACTTAAGTTTCTCCATACCAGATATCAGGAACCCATTACCCTTCCTCCCTTCCCCTTCCCCTCCCCTCCCGCCTCCTCTCCTCTTTCTTCTACCCCAGGGCATTCAGTGAAAACTGGAGGTTCAAAGTTCTCAGATATATCCACTTAAGTTTCTCCATATCAGATATCAGGATCCCTTTTCTTTTCTTTTCTTTTCTTTTCTTTTCTTTTTTTCTTTTGAGATGGGATCTCACTCTGTCAACCCAGGCTGGAGTGCAGTGGCATGTTCTCAACTGACAGCAACCTCCACCTCCCAGGCTCAAGTGATCCTCCCACATCAGCCTCTTGAATAGCTGGGACCACAGGTACACAACACCATGCCTGGCTAATTTTTTGTATTTTTGGTAGAGATGGGGTCTTGTCATGTTGCCCAGTCTGGTCTCAAACTCCTGAACTCAAGAGATCCACCCACCGCAGCCTCCCAAAGTATTTGGTTACAGGTGTGAGCCAGTGTGCCCAGCGCTTTCTTTGGCTTCTTCTTTTTTTTTTTTTTTTTTTTTTTTTTTTTTTTTGACATGAGGTCTCACTCTGTTACCCAGGCTGGAGTGCAGTGGCGTGATCATGGCTTGCTGCAGCCTCAACCTCCTGGGCTCAAGCAATCCTCCCACCTCAGCCTCCTGAGTAGCTGGAACCACAGGCATGTGCCACCACACCCAGCTAATTTTTAAATATTTTGTGGACAGAATCTACCTATATTGCCCAGGCTGGTCTCCAACTCCAGGTCTCAAGCGATTCTTCCACCTTGGCATCCTCAAAATGTTGAGATTATAGGCATAAGCTACCATGCCTGGCCCCAGTACTTTTCTATCAGAGGCCCTGAATTTAGCCTAAGTGGCCCATTACACTTGACCCTTTGCAGTTTCACCATCCTTGTAGTTCAATTCCATGTCTGATTTTCAGCCTGTTCTGCTCTGGGCAGGAGAAAAGCGTTTCTGGCTTCCATAACATGCTCTGAGCTGACAGGTTTAAGCCTGTCATTCCTTTCTTCAAAGTGTCTGAAGAAATCAACATAAGTCAACAATTCCACAATCCTTATAATTACAGTTGCCCCATACTGTCCAAGTGCGAGCGCAGTGTTTTTCAAATTTTAGCATGTATAAGAATCATGTTGAGGGCTTGTTAAGACACAAATTGATGGCCTCACTCCTAGAATCTCTGATTCAATAAGTCTAAGGTGGTGTTTGAGAATTTGCATTTCTAAGTTGATATGAAATGCCAGCAGTGCTGCTGGTGATGATCCAGGAACCAGATTTGGAGAACTTTGTTCTGGCGCTACTGCATCGGCAGTGCCTGCCCTTCCACCTGTACCATATCCCAATCCACAGTAGGTGAGTTTCCTAGTGACAGTATTGCTACAGCACACCAGCACATCGCTACCCCACTTACCACCAGCAATGGATCCTGTTGCCATCTGATTAGTGAGTTCCAGAATCCTGTCCTAAAAGTCTACTCTCTAGGGCTACTTTTTAATTTTTTTTTAAATTTTTTATTTTATTTTTATTATTATTTTTGAGATGGAGTCTCGCTCTGTCACCCAGGCTGGAGTACAGTGGCATGATCTCAGCTCACTGCAACCTCCACCTCCCAGGTTCAAGCGATTCTCCTGCCTCAGCCTCCTGAGTAGCTGGGACTACAGCCACATGCCACCATGGCTGGCTAATTTTTGTATTTTTAGTAGAGATGGGGTTTCACCATACTGGTCAGTCTGGTCTCTAACTCCTGACCTCGGGTGATTCACCCACCTCAGCCTCCCAAAGTGCTGGGATTACAGGCATGAGCCACCACACCTAGCACAAATATCTTTATTTTGTCTTCTTATCTGACAGATATTTTTGCTAAAAATGGAACTTGAGGCTGGCAGTTATGTTCTTTTGGTACATTGAAGGTGTCATTCCATGGTCTTCTGGTTCCTGAGGTTTCTGTTGACTGTCAGCCTAATTGTTGCTCCTTTGAAGACAATCTGAATTTTTTCTCAGATCCTTTTTTTTGGTAGAGGACATAAAAAAGGGGTCATGCACTCCCAAAGTGCTAGGTTACAGAGTCTCACTTTGTCACCCAGGCTAAAGTGCAGTGGTGCAATCTCAGCTCACTGCAGCCCAGACCTCCTGGGCTCAAGCAATCCTTCCACCTCAGCACTTCAAGTAGCTGGCACTCCAGGCATACACCACCACACCTGATTAATTTTTGGTATTTTTTGTAGAGACAGGGTTTCACCATGTTGCCTAGGCCAGCCTCTAACTCCTGAGCTCAAGCAAACCACCCACCTCAAAGTGCTGGCATTACAGGCATGAGCCACCATGTCTGGTTCAGATACTTTTAAGATTAAAAAAAGTTTTTGCCTTTGGTTTCCTGCAATTTTACCGTAATGTGTCTAGGTATACTATTATTTTTATTTGTCCTGCTTGGGGTTCATGAAGCTTCTTAAATCTGTGAACTATTGTTATTCATAATTTAAAAAGTATTCTGTCATTATTCTTTAAAAATATTGCTTCTGCCTCATTATCTCTTTCCATTCCTTTATTTTATTTATTTGTTTATTTTGAGGCAGGATCTTGCTCTGTTGCCCAGGCTGGAGTGCTCACTGCAACCTAGAGCTCCCAGGCCCAAGTGATACTCCCAAAGCAGCCTCTCTAGTAGCTGGGACCACAGGCGTGCACCACCACACCTGGCTAATTTTCATATTTTTTGTAGAGTCGGGGTTACACCATGTTGCCCAGGCTAGTATTGAACTCCTGGGCTCACGCGATCTGCCCTCTTTGGCCTCCCAAAGTGCTGGGATTGTGTGAGCCACTGTGCCTGGCCCCTCTTTCCTTTTCTTCTGGGATGCTGATGAACAGTGTATTTGGCCTAGTCAAATATGTGCACCTGTAGTCCCAGCTACTTGAAGGGCTAAGGTGGAAGCACTGCTTGAGCCCAGGAGATCCAGGCTGCAGTGACTCAAGATCACACCACTACACTCCAGCCTGGGTGACAAAGTGAGACCCTGTAATCCAACACTCTGGGAGTGTATGACCCCTTTTTTGTCCCACCTCCCTCCCCAGAAGTATCTGAGAAAAAATTCAAGTTGCCTTCAAAGGAACAACAATTGGGCTGACAGGTTCTCAACAGAAACCTCAGGAACCAGAAGACCATGGAATGACATCTTCAATGTACCAAAAGAACATAACTGCCAGCCTCAAGTTCCATTCTTAGTGAAAATACCTGTCAGATAAAAAGACGAAATAAAGATATTTGGGCCAGGTATGGTGGCTCATCCCTGTAATCTTAGCATTAATTTTTTAAAATAATGACAGAATATCTTTTAAACTATGAAAATATACCTATAGAGGATCCCTCGTGTGTCCTCTGTATCACTTACTTTCTCTTCTGTGTGTTTTATTTCTTTTTTATCCCTTCATGTTTCATTCTGAATATTTTCTTCCGAATTACTAGGTTGGTGCAAAAGTAATTGCGGTTTTTGCCATTACTTTTACTTTATTTTTTTGAGACGGAGTTTCACTCTGTCACCCAGGCTGGCATGAGGTGGCACACTCTTAGCTCACTGCAACCTCCACTTTCCGGGTTGCAGCGATTCTCCTGCCTCAGCCTCCTGAGTAGCTGTGAGTACAGGCTTGTGCCACCACTCCCGGCTAATTTTTGTATTTTTAGTAGAGATGGGGTTTCACCATGGTGGCCAGGCTGGTCTTGAACTCCTGACCTCAGGTGATCTGCCCACCTCTGTCTCCCAAAGTGCTGAGATTACAGGCGTGAGCCACCGCACCTGGCCAGCCATTACTTTTAATATCTTCCAGTTCACTAATTCTCTCTCAACTGTGTCTAATTGGCTCTGGAAACCACGCATGGAATTATTAATTTTAGTTATTGTATTTTGTCTTTCTTTCTTTTTCTAAGAGACAGTCTTCTTCTACCACCCAGGATGGAGTGCAGTGGTGCGATCATAGCTCGATGTAACCTCAAACTTCTGGGCTTAGGTCATCCTCCAGCCTCACCCTCCAGAGTAGATAGACTTATAGGCACACACCACCATACCTAAGTCTTTGACTTTTGCAGAGATGGGGTCTTGCTGTGTTGCCCAGGCTGGTCTCAAATTCCCGGGCCTCAAGCAGTACTCCTGCCTCGGCCTCCCAAAGTATTGGGATTATAGGCATGAGCCACTGTGCCCCAAGTTAATGCTATTGTACTTTTCAGTTTAGAATTTACTTTTTAAGTACCTGTGGTGCTATTTTTTTTTTTTTTTTGTAGTTTTCTAAACTCTTGCATCTTATATTTTACTTCCTTGAACATATTAAGTATAGTTATTTTGTAGCCTGTGTCTGATTCTGATATCTGGAATCTCCGAGTATGTTTCTATCGTTGCTTCTTTCTGATAGTTCTTGGTTCATGTTGTATTGTGTCCTACTGAGTCTACCTACCTTAGTTGTGTGCCAAATATTTTTATAAAATCAGTTTGTAATGTTTTGAGGCTTATGATACTGTCTTCCTCCAGAGACAATTCTGTTTTCCCATTCCACATACCTGAATGCACTAGCAATCCAAAAATTTTAAATTCAATTTTGGGGATTGAAGCCGGGTGCAGCGGTTCACACCTGTAATCTCAGGATTTTGGGAAGCCGAGGTGGGTGGATCACCTGAGGTCAAGAGTTCGACCAGCCTGGCCAATATGGTGAAACCCTGTCTCTAATAAAAATACAAAAAAATTAGCTGGGCATGGTGGCAGGTGCCTGTAGTCCCAGCTACTCAGGAGACTGAGGCAGGAGAATCCCTTGAACTTGGGAGGTGGAGGTTGCAGTGAGCTGAGATTGTGCCACTACACTCCAGCCTGGGCAACAGAGTGAGACTCTGTATCAAAAATAATAATAATAATATAAACATAAAAAATTGGGGCCGGGCACGGTGGCTCAAGCCTGTAATCCCAGCACTTTGGGAGGCCGAGACGGGCGGATCACGAGGTCAGGAGATCGAGACCATCCTGGCTAACACTGTGAAACCCCGTCTCTACTAAAAAATACAAAAAACTAGCCGGGCGAGGTGGCGGGCGCCTGTAGTCCCAGCTACTAGGGAGGCTGAGGCAGGAGAATGGCGTGAACCCCGGAGGCGGAGCTTGCAGTGAGCTGAGATCCGGCCACTGCACTCCAGCCCCGGCGACAGAGTGAGACTCCGTCTCAAAAAAAAAAAAAAAAAAAAAAAAAAGGGGGGGAATTGAGACTCAAAGCTGGACTGCAGTCTCTGTGAGGTTCAGTTTGCTTTCAGACTACCTTAACTCTCTAGGTGTAGCCTTTCATTGTCCCCACCTAATGATCTGTGGGCTTATGACAGCTATACACTGTCCCAGGCATTGGCAGTCTCTGGCCTCCAACTTTTGTCCCCGTTGCACCTAGAGGCTGTTCAAAGTGTACTGCCCAACTTCTCAGCTGCCTTTTTAGAAGTGGGGAACATCCGCATGTGAAAAGTCGCTCCAAGTTCTGAGTTATGTCTCCGATGGCTGTCTCTTCCTGTGTCTTAGTCTCGAAATTCTTCACTATTGTGTTAACTCTTTGATGCCTTCAAACAGATTTTGGGGTTTTTTTTTGTAGCCAGTTTTTATTAAAGGTAAAAATTGCTCAGCTTTTCCCATTTTTTTCCTTGGTTAAGTCTTCATGCTGCCTGCTCCTTGAGTCAGAAGCAAAAGTATGGAGGCAGGAATGAGCCTGGGAAGGATAACAGGTCCCCTCATCTGGAGTGAAGGGTGTTCACTCCAGACATGGAGAAGGGTAAGGAAAGGAAAATCATGAAAGGCCAAGAAGGCTTGGAAGGGTAGGCTGACTGGAAGGGAATGCCTGCCCACTGACTGCCCTCCTTCTCCACTGAGTGAGTCCTACTTGCGTTGGCTGAGTTAGGTGCTGCCAAGGTGGGGCACGGGTGTGCGCCAAGCATGACTTCTGCCCTGCATGGACATATAAATCAGGCGAGGACAGGGAAGAACAGAAAGCCCCAAATAATAGTGGCTTGAATGAGAGAGAAGTTTATTTCACTCTCACACCAAAACAACTCTGAAGGTGGCAGTTCACAATTGGTAAGGTGGCTTAACAAGGATGTCTAATGCACTTACAGCCTCATGACACTTTATCCTATTGGCCAGAATTGTGTCACACAGGCACACCCACGTACAAGGGAGGCTGGGGAATATAGTCTTTATTCTGGAGCACCATATGCCCAGTTAAAAAGCAGGAGCACTGTTACTAATTAAGGATGTGTTAAGGCCGGGCGCGGTGGCTCAAGCCTGTAATCCCAGCACTTTGGGAGGCCGAGGCGGGCGGATCACGAGGTCAGGAGATCGAGACCATCCTGGCTAATACAGTGAAACCCCGTCTCTCCAAAAAAATACAAAAAGCTAGCCGGGCGAGGTGGCAGGCGCCTGTAGTCCCAGCTGCTGGGGAGGCTGAGGCAGGAGAATGGCGTAAACCCGGGAGGCGGAGCTTGCAGTGAGCTGAGATCCGGCCACTGCACTCCAGCCTGGGCGACAGAGCGAGACTCCGTCTCAAAAAAAAAAAAAAAAAAAAAAAGGATGTGTTAAAAGATAAACCTAGCCAGGTGCAGTGGCTCATGCCTTGTAGTCCCAGCACTGTGGGAGGCCGAGGCAGGCAGATCACTTTGAGGTCAGGAGTTCGAGACCAGCCTGGCCAACATGGCGAAATCCAGCCTCTACTGAAAATATAAAAATTAGCTGGGCGTGGTGGCACATGCACGTAATCTCAGTTACTTGGGAGGCTGAGACAGGAGAATCGCTTGAACCCAGGAGGCGGAGGTTTCAGTGAGCCAAGGTCGCGCCACTGCACTCCAGCCTGGGGGACAAGAGCAAAATTCTGTCTCAAAAAAAGAAAAAAGATAAACCTAAGCACTTAAAATTTTAGGAGTTTGAGTAGACAGTGATTCAAGAATCAGGCAGTGCCAGACGGTGGGTGGTTTGGAGCCCAAGGGGAAAGCTTGTATAAGGTGCACACCGAAGCAAGGCAAAGAAAGTATTTGATTGGTTAAAGTGGAGCAGTGGCCTTAATGTCCTTAGAATTCAGTGGTGGTTTCTGATTGGTGAAGTCCCTAGTAAGTGGTTAGTGGGTGATTTCTGATTGGTGAAGTCCCTAGTTAGAGATTAGTTGGTGGTTTCTGATTGGTAAAATCCCTAGAGGATAATTGGTGTTTTCTGATTAGTGAAGTCCCTAGTTAGAGGTTAGTTGGTGGTTTCTGATTGGTGAAGTCCCTAGACAGAGGTTAGTTGGCAGTTTCTAATTTTGTAAGGATATGGCTGTTCATGATAAGTGGGGTTTCAGTTTGCTTACATAAGAACCTAGGGTATGGCCAGGCATGGTGGCTCATACCTGTAATCCTAGCACTTTGGAAGACTGAGACAGAAGGATCACTTGAGTTCAAGACCAGACTGGGTGACAGAGCGAGACCCTGTCTCAATTTTTTAACAATAAAAAAAAAGAACTCAGAGTATTATAGCCACCTCAGTCATGACTCCCAATTAATTATTTTAATAAACAAGAGGATTACTTGGGGACAACTAGTGATCTCTTCTAGTCCCTCTCCTCTCCTCCCCTGTCTTCTCTTCTTCCAGGAAGCCTTCCCTGACATCTCCAATACTTCCTAAGTCCCTCTTCCTCTGCCCCACAGCTCAGAGAGACAGACCACTGTGAGAAAATTTGGAATAAGAAAAAAACATTATTGGATGTCTCCAGTGGAAAACTGCATTGTTTTGATTAGAGCACACCCTTCTGGCTAATTATTCTAGCCTTTCATTGCCTTCTAGCTGTTTTACAACTCTGTACCTTGCAGATGACAGATCGCAATGCAAAATAATTCAACTCTATAATCATGCAAATAAATGGTCCAGTGGAGGTTAAATTGACTTCCTCCCCCAAGTAGAAAAGTCAGCTTTACATCTATTTGTAAATTTATTTCAACATTCCTTGACTCCGTATAAATGTATGCTTCTTTGACTTCTCATTTGAACCGATTGTAACATCTCCAGGTTCCCTCATTAATAATGAGTTAAATACTATCTTTTACATATGTTCAATTTTTATCTATGTGAGAGTCAAGATTTTCCTTTCTAAAAAAATGATCTTTCAACACTGTGAGTACAGGATCCAGGCAGAGGCTCTAGCAGGACAGATACCAGCCTGGCCTGAGAGTCCAGGAGGAGTGAGTGACATTTGGTGTCAAGACACTGACCAAGAAGAAGTGCCTTTGGAGACAAAGGGCAAGTCTTGGTTTTGGGGCCAGGTTTCCTGGCTGGGACACCATTATTCCCAGGGAGAAGGGACAAGCAGCCAGTGGGACTAAGGCTGGGCAGGGAGGCAGGCAGTCTGCCTAGTTCAGCAGGGACATCCACTCATCCTTGCCCCCGACAGCGGCTCACAGAACAATTCCGACCCCGTCAACCTGCTTGGAAGATGTGTGTGACATCCATTCTGGATGTCTGAGTGATGAGGCAGTGAGCAGGGTTGTAAACCCAAGCCCCTTCCAGGCCTTCAGGGAGCCTTGGCTGGATCCCTGGGGTAGGGAGGGAACTGGAGGGCTCTGGCATATGACTGGCGGGATGGGGGAGAGATGGGACTGTAAGTACTTCCTGGTCCACCCAGCCCCAGGACTGAGGTCAGCGAGGCAGGCTGCAGCTGAAGCACTGAGGCCTTGAATGCCACCTGGAGAATTCAGAATTTGCAGATGATGTGCAGGGTCCCAGGTTCCCCAACCCTTTCCTCTTTGTTCTTCCTGTGAGCCCCAAGTTCTGTCCTGATCAACGGGCCTGGGTCCCCAGGCCTTCAAAGCACTTCTCTCTGATGAGTAAGGTAACAGACAGAAGATTAAGATTTGGATCTGGCAGGCACTTGCCAAGGGCCACACAGGAGACTAAGATGGCATGCCACCCCACCTCCACCAGAGTTTGGGCTGGGATGCAGGAAAGAACAGGCCAGCTTGGCCCCCTATCCCTGCAGCTGGGGAAGCCTGCCCTGGAAGGTACACAAGCAAAGTGCATCATCCGCTGGCCCCACTGCCCATTTGTCTAGGCAAATGTCTTCCTGGCTTAGCCCCCGAGTGACCTGCCTCTATCTTGCTCCTCCCCTTGGGGCCCTACCTTGCCTGCTGCCACCCCACTCTCCAGGACCCTTTGGGGTTCCACACAGCCCCTCCTCCAGCCCTGAAGGAGGGACACAGGATAGCCCCCAGTGCAGCCCCCTCCTCCTGCCCCAGGGAGCCAAGTGGAATGGAGCAGCTGGGAAGCCACGGCCCTGAACGGTCAGTGGGAGAAGGGTCCCCTCTGTGCTCAGCTGTGCATGGAGGTGCATTGAGGGGTGTGGAGAGGGGCAGGACTCTACCACGGAACAGCAGGGTGTAACTGCACCTGGACTGCAGGCCTGGCAAGGCTCTGGAGTTCAGAGGAGGAGGGGAGTGCTGCCGTGGGCTGGAGGGCCAGGGAAGTCCTGGCCCAGGGGGCTGAAGTTGGCTCATGACAGGAGGAATATCACCCAACCTTCGGGGCCCAACCCCTATCCTGTCCTGGACACTGCAGCTGTTTCCAAAGTATTATGGTTGCAACATTTATCGATGTGAGGCCAGAGTTCCCATTTAATTTATTTCAGGTATCAGGATGGGTTATTTCAGGTCTTCGGATGCCCTCCGATGAGAGGCTAGGGCAGGGGAAGAAGAGTGTGAGAGAGAGTCCAGGTCTAGCCTGGCACGCATTCAAATTTCAGACTTGCCTACCCCTGACCCCACACTGAGCCCTGACACTTGTCACAGACTCAGCCCTGATCTTGGCCATTCTCTGAGCCTTGATCTTAGACATAGACTGAATCCTGACCCTGGCCCACAGAGAGCCCGGATCTCCAGTTCTTGGTTGAGTTTTCTCCAGAATTGTCCTTGGTCAGGAGAGGGTGTTGGTGGGGAGGGGGCACGTGCCTGGCTTCCTGCATCACCTCCCCACTCCTGGAGCCCAATGGCAAGGAATGGCCTTCAGGTGTGTTTCTGTCCCTTATCGCTCATCATCTACCAGGGAGCTGCTGTTTTCCCCATTGTTGCCTGGCAGGCCTCAGCACTAACAGAATCTCCAGCAGAGGCCCAACAATGCCAGAGCCCTGCCCCCCAAGGCTTGGCTCCAGCCAGCCTGATCTGGAGGGAACAGGAGATGAGGACCCAGTGTCCTAGGGTATGGGCAGAGCCATTAAAGACCAGATCTTCCAGGCCCTGAGTGTGCCACGGAAGGGGGTGGCCCTTCCAGGTCCAGCAGGGGTTGGGCAGAGGGTGCTGATGCTGCTTTCACCCCTCCTCTGTGGGACACCAGCGCCTCCACAGACAGAGGCTTCTCAACAGCACCAGGTCCACCAGGTGAGACCTGGGCATCCTGGGGGCACAGGGAAGGGACGCAGAATGGGGGTGCTAGAGTGGGTTGGCTGGCCTGGAGATGGTGTCACGGGCCACTACATGGGTGGCCCATGGAAGGGCTTGGAGGAGAATAGGGGCCAATGAAACCAGGACTCAAGGTAGAAGTTGCCTCCCTCCCTGTCCTTGGGAAGGCATCCGTCCCCACCCTGACCTGGCCAGGCTGGCCCCTTAACAACTTCTCCCAGAGGAGCCAGGAAACAGCGGAAGATACAGTTTCCAAACAGATGAGTTGTGGTGAGGGAGGAAGAAGGGCTGCGTTGGGAGGTGTGCACTGCCTAGGTTACAGGCCTGGTGGTAGAGGGGTGGGTTGTGGAGGATTGCTTTCCCCCATCCTTGGAAAATAGCTCCAACGGGGAGGGGAGACAGCCCTGTCCCCCAGCTTTGACTCCAGCCAGTCTGATCTGGAGGGGACAAGAGATGAGGACCCAGGAGATGGGGGAAGGGGTATCCAGGTAGAAGGACCTGGGTGGGGAGGACGGGAGTCTGGCCAAGGCCCTCTCCAGGTCTGATTTCCTACTGAAGGGTTCCAGCCATTATCTTCCCACCAGATGAGGCTCTGGTGACCTGGGACAAATCATGGCAGGGTCACACAGGCGCCAGGAGCCTGGTGGGAGAGGCTCTGGAAACTCCCCAGGACCCCAGCAGGTGGGGTGGGAGGCTAAGTCTGAGACCTGAGCCATCCCATGGGGCGCCAGCCTCCCACCATGCCTGTCCCTTGGCAGCTCTCTAAGCCTCTTAGGGCTGCCATGGCCCTCTCCTGTGTCGGAGGCTGTGGAAGGGCAGGGGCATGAGAGGAATGTGCAGGGGACCGGGGAAGGACGGTTCTATCCAGGCACGCCCACCTCCATACTCACCCTGCCCAGTCCAGGGCTCTGATCAGGATTCCACACGGGAAAAGCGCTGCGGGACGGGGACTGTTCTCTTCTGATCTTCCCCCGCCCCCCAGCCAAACCCCCACGCAGCCTGATGCAATGGGAGCAGGACCAAACTGGGATGGGAGATGGCCAGGGAATGGGACATGGACCAACCCCTCGCCAGTGAGCTCCATGCCACCTGGGCATAGAGCTCCCACCATAGCCACCATCAGCACCTCCGGCATCCCTGCAGCCACCGTCCTCACAACAGTCACTCCACATGACACCCAAACCCACACTCATACCCCCATCACCGGCATGGTCACCACCTCCATTTGAAGACTGGACAGGACTCTGAACTCCTCCTCAATGTGTTTTCAGGCCCATAACCTCCCAGGCTGTGGGGCAGGCACAGGCCGCCCCCATTCAAGACTCTGCAGCCCCAGAGGTCAAGGGCTTTACTGGAGGCCACCTGGCGAGTTAGGGCAGCCCGGCTTGCACCCCCAGCCACAGGGGTGGAAACGTGGGAAAGGCTGGGCAACATGAGTCCTTTTTTGAAGGGAAATTCGAGAGGGTGTCTTCATGTTTGCCATCTGCTTCTGAAGACTTAGAAGCCTAGAGAGCCTTCAGCATGGGCGTGCAGTGGCTTCTAGCTGCTGGGATTCTCCTGGCTGGTAAGGGAGTAGGGTGGGGCGGGCTGGGCCTGGGCCAGGGGTCCTTCTTCTCAGTTTCCACACTGAGTTGGCCTTCGTTGTCCTCATGTGGGTCTGGCCATGAACAGCCTGGGGGATACCAGGACATGGCCAAGGTCCACTCCTCAGTCCCCCAAGGCTTGGGGCTCCCAGAGGGCACTCGGGGTGAGCAGTTTTGGGGAGCCTGGCACAGGGCAGACCCCTCATGGATCTCAGTGTACTCTTGTAGGTAAGTGTGGAATTAGCTCCCAAGGCTTTCAGAGATGCCCCCCGCCCTCCCCGCAAAATACTTTTAGGTCCAGCTGTCAGCCTCCTGTGTTCTAAGGATGCCATAAGGCAAAAGCCTTGTCTTATGATGAGGATTGGGCAGCACTTCCCAGCACCCTCAGGCTGGCCTGGACCTCACAGGTCATTCAAACAGAACAGTCCAGGGCCCCCAACCTGGAGACAACATCGCCCTGGGGAGCTCTTGAGGCCCTTGGGGAAGGACACTGCGATGGGTGGTGTTGGGGTGGGAGGCACAGGGAGGGGTCCTTGAGGAGTGTCAGGGTCCCCTCCTGCTTCCCTCAGCTCTGGTGAGTTAGGATCAGCGCGTTTGCCTCGGGTAGCTCAGTGGTTTGGGGCTGGAGCTAGGCCAGGGTTTGGATCTCTTCCCAAACGAGGGAGGTAGCAGGGAGGGTGTGGTGTCTGACAGGCTGTGGGCAGTCCCACCTCCCAGCCCCCTGGGTGGCAGGCAGAACAGCCCCTCTCCTGTTTGCAGCTCTCTGGATGGTCTCAGCTTCCTCCCTGAGCCTTCCTTCTACTCGCAAAGACACCGGCTGGCCTCCCTCAGCCCCTGGCATGTCCGCTTTGCAAGGCAACAGCCAGAAGACACTCCTGTCACTGAACATCCTGCAAGCCATCATTGATGGAGTCTGTCTCTCAGCGGAGAGGAAAGGGGAGACTCCCAGCACAAGGGCAGAAGCCCTCTCTCCCGAGGTATCTGGGAACCAGGAAGCTTCTCTCGCCTTGTCTTTGGATTCCACCTCGGACCAATCTGTCCCTTCAGGAACTGCTGGGGTCCTGGGCAGTGCCCCACCTGGACCAGCCCCATCAGCACTGGCCTGGCCTACAGCCCACAGAACCCCTGAGTCCCAGCCAGCGTCCTCTGTGGCTGGACCTGTGGCTGAACCTGAAGAAGAGACGTTGGTTCCTGGATCTCCAGAGATTGCTGCCACATTACCACCAGCAGCTTCTCCTGGCCCAAGGCACCACGGGTCTGGGCAAAAGTCCAGTGGGGCCCCTGGATTGTCTGTGACAATTCATACTCCTGCCCCTGCAACCCTGAGGACATCTGGCACCCCTCGACCCACCCAGCAGCCAACTGGAACATCCTCTGCCCCCACCACCCCTGCACCCATATCAGGATCCCCATCGCGGATGTCCTGGCTCCCGAGCAGACACACCTTCGGTCCCCATGCCTGGATGCCGTCTGCATCAGGGGCTAGCAGCTTTGGCCCAGAAGCCTCCCATCGCTGATATTGGCTCCAGGGACCACGGGGAAGGCTATATCCTCAGAACCCCCCAGCCCACTTGTGCGTGCGTCGATTGTTAACATGTTGGCAGTCACAGAGCCTCTTACCCTTGTAGGTCCAGGGTGGTCAGGGTTGGCCATGACCTCCCAGTCCTCATAGGGGAATCAGGGTCACCCGCAGAGGCTGTGGCTTCCAGCCGGGGCCCAGGGCCCAGTGTTCCTTTGACGCTGCCATCACCCTCAACAGCACCACCTTCACAGCCCTCACTGTCCTTCTCCCCATGCCTCTCACCTGTGTTGGCCCCGTCCTTGTCCCCACTACCCACCGTTCCATCTTTGTTGCTGTCACTGTCACTTTCCCCACCACAATGGCCATTTCAGTCACCAACTGCATTACTATCCCCAATCCTGGCCCCGGTTTCCCTGTAAGTACCAGAGCCAGAAACTCTGCAGACCCTTCTGTGTCTGTGTTCCCACACACAAGCACAGATTCTCCCACTGATACCTCCAGCTTCCCACCCACCCCACCACCCCTGATGGTTGCAGAACCAGCCACTCTACAGGGGACAGTCCAGCTTGGGCCAGGGGTCCCTGCCAGCCCAGCCCCCACAGCCACCCTCCCCCTCAGATGTTCCTCCAGCCTTCCCTCTGTCCCACCCAGCCCCAGTTCCTCAAGGGTCCCTGGGGGTACTGATCCCATCCAGTCTTCCGCCCTGCTTCATCGCAGCCAGACCTTCTCATTTCAGGACTCAGTCTCCTCTACCCCAGGACCCAGTCACATGACCCGCTCCGTGACTTTCACAATCACCAATGAAGCCTTCTCGGCTGCACTCTTGAACCCTGACTCCTGGAAGCACCAGCTGCTGCATAAGATCATCCGCCACCAGGTGAGCGCCCCTCCTCCGGTGCGCAGGTGGCCAGTGAGGCAAAGTGAGGCAGAGTTCCTGCAGCCAAAACCAAATCTGCCTCTGCCTTGGTTCTGGAACCATGGGTGCCCTAGCCGGCAAGTGCCATTTCTTGCCTGGCATCCAGGGGGAACTCTGAGTCTCTGTCCATTAGTTTATTGGTTCATTCCTTCATTTATTCAACTAACTCATTTCTTCCTACCACTAACTGAGCACCTACTGTACCAGGTATGGTGCTAAGTGCTGGGAACACCACAGTAAGTAAGCAAAAGCAAGCATGCCCCCTGCCCTCAGGGAGCCTGCAGTCTGGAGGAGAGGACAGCCCTACAAGGAGTGATCAAACAAATCCAGATGTCGTCGTAGTTGTGATAAGCTATGGAAAGGAGAAGTGCAGACAGGATAGGCAGCGAGAGGGGGCTGCTGGGGAGAGGTGGCTGCCCAGACAACACCATTCTGAGAACTGGGAATTTTAACTGGGACACAGAAGTTGGCCAGATGAAACACAGAGGGGCTTTCTAGGCAGAGAATGGCACCTGTGATGACCTTGGGGTGAAGAGGTGGTCGGAGGCAGCAGAGGCAGAGGGAACCCAGCGAGAGGGTCTGTGAGGAGAATAATTTGAAACAGGGGTGAGAGAGGGAGAAGGGGAGGCCTGTTAGGAGCAGCGTAGTCGTCCAAGTCAGAGAGGTCTGGATGGCAGGCCAACATGGCAGCTGTCCAATGCAGAGATGAGAATGACTGCATTGGAAAGCTGATTTTCAAGAAAACAGTAGAGAGGGAAAAACCTAGGAAGGCTGGGTGTTTGCTGCAGCATCTGCCTCCTGGGCTCAAACCACCCTCCCACCTCGGCTTCCTGAGTAGCTGGGACTACAGGCACACACTACCATGCCTGGCTAGTTTTGGTATTTTTGGTAGAGAAGGGATTTCGCCATGTTGCCCAGGCTGGTCTTGAACTCCTCGGCTCAAGCGATCCTCCCACCTCAGCCTCCCAAAATGTTGGGATTACAGGCGTGAGCCCTGGCGCCCAGACAGACCTTGAGGCTTTCAGCAGAGGATGACTGGCAGGTTATCTCTGGCCACTGTGTGAGGAACAGCTTGGGCAGGGCCTGGGAATCCCAGGTGGTCTGTGAGGGACCATTGCAGGGACCATGCCAAGATGATGGAGGGTTGACGAGGGTAGGTGGTAGGGTCAGATAGGGGGATGGGTTAGGGCAGGAGGGAAGGTTTGGGGTGGCACGTGCCAGCCTTCCATGCCTCTGCCTGTTCTCAGCTCCAGCCCCTCTACCACGAGGCCTTCCCCAGCTTCCAGGGCATTGGTGTCCTGGTCTTCAGGTGAGTGCACACGGCTCTCAGGGCCCACCCATCACCCACCAGCTGCTCTGACCCTTCTCAGCCACAAGGGCTGTCTCAGATGCCTAGCTCTGCCCGTCCCACCCCCAATTCAGGAGCACCTGGGGGCAGGGGCAGGAAGAGCCCTGGACAGGCAGGGAGGAGGCCCACGTCTGATTCTGCCACTGGCTATGCTGTGTGACCTCAGATGCCCTTTGACCTGCCTTGATCCCTGATTCCAGCTGCAGGATTTGGGCAGGAATGCCAGGCGTTGTCTGAGTGCAGTGGGGAAGGCAGGGGCAGCAAAGGCAGCAGGCATGTAAATGACATGCAAAGGGATGCAAATCCCTTGGGCAGGGCCCTCCACTCTAAGCCTCTAGGGGAAGAGCATGCTGGGGGAGACCCAAGACCACATTTGCCAGCAGAGAGCAGCCCTGCCATGTCATGTCAAAGGCTGAGAAGGTCCAAATCGCTGCAGCCCCACTTGAGTTGTGAGCTCAGTGTGGGCTTTGAATCTTGTAAGTAATTTAAAGGCTCGAATGCTCCCAGTGACAGGAAGCTCACTCTCTCTCCAGGCCATGCTCCTGAGCTGCTCAGATAGTTTTCCCTTTTAACAAATGGGAACTTTCTATGACTTCCCTGCCCTGTGCCTGAAGAGAAGTTTTCTCTCCCCACCCCCAACATGCACAGCAAGCAAGTGCTCAGGGGAAGGACAAAACTTATTCTGGATTCTTACTTGTCTCCTGGTCTCTCCCCAAAAGCTCCTTCAGCGCCCTACTAAGGCCAGGGCAATTGGTCCATCTCTCACTGGCTTTCAGAGATTCTTCAGGCCTGTCACCTCCCTCTCTCCAGAGCCCCTGCTCCTTGTGATACAGCCAAAGATGTTTTTCTCAGTGTGATCCAGATTATCATCCTGAGACCTCACAGCCAGCTGCAGCCTGGTTGAGTAACGCTGCCCTGGGCACTCCCTGGGCGGGATTCATGGTATTCCCATGACAGCCGGCTTGTTGGGGTGTCCAAGGGAACTCAGTTTCACTGAGTGCTTGCTTTGGGTGCTGGTGGCTGAGTCATTCAGGCCTCACAGCCATCCTCTGGGAAAGGGATCATTATCCTCCTTTTACTGAGCAGGCAGCCGAGGCCCACAGGGGTAAGGTGACTTGCCTTGAGTCACACAGGGAGGCTCTTCTCTGCGTGGCCCATGGCTTCCCCTGTGGACTTCCCTCCCTTGGGATGCCAACTCTTGCACCAGCCAGGCCCCCACCGGGCACACAGGACCCCTCATGCTCCCACTGGCCCTGGCTGAGGATGTGGCTCTGCCCCCACAGGCCTGGCTCTGTAGTGGTGAACGCCTCTCTTGTATTTGGGGGCCGTGCCCCAGGCCCCTCTCCCTGTGAAGTCCTCTGGGCTTTGTATCGCAAAGTGAAGACCTCAGGGCAGATGCTGGGGAACCTGTCATTGGCTGAGAACAGCCTCACCTCTGATGGTGAGTCCCATCCCCAGCCGCCCCTACCGCGGTGCCTTTTCACCTGCCCAGGGGGAGCACTGGGTGGACTCCCTAGAGGGATCCAACTCCTGCCCTGACCCTGAAGCACCTGGTGGTGCGGTGGGTGAGGAGGGGCCTGGCGCCTCCGGAACTCCCATCCATGGCTCTACAGGGGCCGACCTGATCACTCTGGCCCAGGAGACCATCAGCATCCGCTTCACAGCCATAAGGCCCTTCCTGCCGCAGCTCCTTGTACCGGGTTCTGTCTCCTTTGTCCTGCTGGAAAGGCAGATCCTTCAACAGGCGAGGTGGCCTTTTCCACCCCTTCTGGGGTCTGGGACACTCACTATGCCTCCCTTGAAAGCAGGCCTTCCAGCATGGAGGCAGCACCCAGCCATGGCACTGTGGGGGAAGGCGGGCATAGAGGGCACCATGCCCTGGGGGAGAGGGTTCTCTGAAGGAGGAGGTGACTCTGTCCGAATGAGAACACGGCCAGGCTCTGTAAGCAGACACCCCAACCCAGGACGCTGTGTTTAAGGGTGGCTCCCTCCCAGGTCCTACCTCCCGCCTCACCTGGTCCCCATCCCACACTGGGTCTCAGGAGAGACAGCTCCCAGGCTCGCCCTGACCTCCAGGGTTTCCCACAGGTCACACCGGTGGTGTCAGGATTCTATAAGGTGAGTCCCCAAGAGAGGCCCCTGCTCCTCTTCAGGTGGGTCAAGTCCCCGTCCCGTCCGTCCAGCTTGTCCTGCTGCTCTCTTGGGGGCTGCCCTGGGGCATAAGGAGGCAACTCTGTGACCCAGAACCAAAATATGGGGGTGTAGGTTTGGGGCTACCTGGGAAAGGACTTTGCCCCAGGTTGCTGTAGCTTGGCCATGTAAGCAGGCTCTGCCTAGGAGGTAGGGAGCCCCACACCAGAGGGTGTGCATTTCGGGGGACTCAACCTGCTTCTAGAAACGTACTGGCAAAAAGTTTGTGACCCCTGCACTCTCCCCTTGTGCTTCTCTAGCAATGCTGAACAGTAGGTGGGCGTTTATATCGAATACAAGTTCCAGACCCCCATCCCTACCCACCTCCAAGGCCTGGCTAATCACATGGCCCAAAACATAACAGATCCATCCTCCAGAAATCCAGCATCGTGGCCAATGGTGAGTCGGGGCTGCGATCCCTGTGTGTCTCTGGGCCAGCAGGCTCTTCCCCTCTCTAAACCTCGGTGTTTCTCTTCTAGAGAATGGGCAGAACTTCTTTCAGACAATACTTGCTCATGTGTTGGGGCCACAGAGAGGAATGGGGCATAGAGATTTAGCAAGGAACTGGACAGACGCGAGAAGCAGCTGGAACCAGAGGGATGAGAGGGTCCTATCACCTCCCTGATTGCCCAGAACCTCACTGAGTCCTCACATGCATGACAAGATCTATCCCACCAAATCAGGGGCAAAAGCCCTCAGCTCTGCCCTAGTGCCGGGGCTGCAAGAAACCCATATCTCCTCTTGGGGCCTCCTGATAGGATGACTTCTGCAAGCTCATGTCATCCTAACAGGGAGAGCTGGTCCACGCCCAAGTTGGGAGAGTGCTGGGTAAAATCAGTCCCCTCCAGGTACGCACAGCCCGGAGCTGCTCTCCAAGGACCCCTCAGCCACAGAAGGTGCTGGTCCTGCTACAGTGCTGCCCCACCCCCACCACCACAGCCTCCTGGGAGTGTGGTCGGGGTGCCCTCCTTCGGGCTCTGCCCTCGCACCCACTCCTACACAGCTAGTCTCCCTGCCGGCCACCCCAGAGACCAGATTGGTTTGGGTCTCTGCCTCCACAGGCCCGAACCACCATCTCTTCTGCTCCCCAGAAAGCCAGCTCCCGGCAGACAGGCCATGTTCCCTCTCCATTCCTCAACACGGAGGACCCATCACAACCCCCTCAGCAGACGGTACAGCTCCCCACGCATCCTCTTACAGAGGCTTCACCATTGATGGCCACAAACCCCACCATGACCTCCTCCCAGGGAGTGAATTTTCTTACATGTCTCCCACCAGAGCAGTGACAAAATAAAACATAAAAGCAGCATCTGTTAAATTGTCAGCAACATTTCCTACTGGGATCAACTCTCGGAGTGAGCAGCGTATTCCATTAGATGGATCAGTGCAGGGGTTAGCAAGCGTTTTCTGTAAAGGGCCAGAAGGAAACTCTTTAAGGCTCTGCAGACCACTGGGTCTCTGTCACCACCTACTCAAACCCGCCCCTGTAGCAAGAAAGCAGCCCTAGACAACATGTCAACAAATGAGCGTGGCCATGTTCCCGGAAACCTTTCTTTATGGACGTGGAAGTTTGCATGTCACATACTTCTCATGTGTCCCAAGATACGATTCTACTTTCCATGTTTTCAACCATTTAAACATGTAAAAGCCATTCTTAGCTCGTGGGCCACACAAAAATAGGCAGCAAGAAATTTGGTTTTTAGACCAGCTGCAGCTGACCCCTGGATGGAGCATTAGAGTTTGGGAGTGCTTCCCACCCCAGGGCTTCCAGGAGAGGGGGCGAAGCTGATGCCACCTCCAGCCCCATCGCTCTAGGGGAGAAGGCAGAGCTGGTGCTGAATGAAGTTTGGCCGCAGATCCTGGGCCAGCCCTACACCAAGGCCTTGGAGGACAAAACCAGCCCTGAGTTCTGCGCACTTCAGGGGCAACTGACAAGATGGGTGAAGTGGCGGGATGAAGTGGGGGGGTTGGGAAAGAGGCCTCGGGAAGATGGGGGATAACTGGACAAGGCTTTGGTAGAGCTGTGACCCTCTTCGTCCTCTCCTGACCCCCCAGCTGACCCTCATCCTGAGACCTCTGCAGAACTTTGACCAAGTGGTGGTGGAGGAATTCTGGTGGGTCCAGGGTGGCCCTGGGTGACACAGGGCTCAGACCTGGGTTCTGGGGTTGAGGGCAGGAGGCTGGAAGAGATGACTGCCCCTAGTCCCGCAAGGCTGCCCAGCCCCCTGAAGTCTGTGATGATCCTCCCACCAGGCTGGACCCACTGACCGCCAGAGTGGGTGCCACCTCCTTCAGTGCGGTGCCAGCTCAGGCTCTCGTGTGGGACTGTGTGTGTCAGGGTCTGCACACCCTGGGGGAGGCAGAGGGTCTCTTGGTAGAGATGGTCATCCCAGACCTCGGTTAGTAACTCCTTCCCCCTACAGGCCCCCTCCCTCTGTCCATCTGCCTCCTCCCTTGGGCTTGCTGCCTCCACATGCCCGGATCTGAAGCCTGCCTCCCCTCCTCATGGAGCCCTCCAAGATGCTCGTAGCCCCAGCTCTCTGGTCCCGCAGCACCTTCTGGGCCCAGATTCTGCCTTCTCAGAAGTCTGGGAGCAGGACCCCGCCTGGCCATGGCCTTCTTGCTCTGCTCCAGGCACCCCTAGCCCCAAAGCCTCCAGCCCGCTGGACGCCTCCATCCCTGATTATGCCATGGCTCTCCTCATCCTGGGTCTCCTGCTGGTCACACTGGGCCTTGTCCTGGTGAGTGTCTGGCTGGGCCCAGGCTCCTTCTTGAGGGGCAGGCTGAGCCTTTGACCTCTTGAGTCTTTAAGCCAAGCTGAGGGGTGAGTAGGCCCCTTTACATCCCTGATTCCCCACCCAAGCCCAGCATCTCCTCAGCCTGCAGCTGGGGCTGCGGGGTTTGGGGCCGGGGACTGGGCCTGATCCCAGTGTCCCTGCCCTTCTTGTCAAGGTGCTAAAGTGGAGGGCCTCCCTCGGGGTGTTCAGCCTGGGAGTGTAGATGTGCAGTGTGGTACAGAGGACTCTCCAGACAGGTAAGTGGAGGGCGGTTCTCCCTGACCCCACCCCAGGTGTTTGTTCTTGGTGGAGTCCACCGCCCCCACTGTCAAGGCCTTCTGCAAACACTCCCCAGGGGGCTGTCGTTGGCAGCCCTGGGTGGTGCAGTCAGTGTGCCAGAAAAGCTCCCCACTACCGTGGGCAGTGGCCCAAGC
Organism: Rhinopithecus roxellana; assembly: GCF_007565055.1. NCBI lineage: Eukaryota > Metazoa > Chordata > Mammalia > Primates > Cercopithecidae > Rhinopithecus > Rhinopithecus roxellana. The sequence goes on along the minus strand of NC_044553.1, from coordinate 78,877,271 downwards.
AGTCAAGCAGACTCCCCCAAGCAGGCCCCACCTACCCCTAGCCTGTTCCCAGCTGCCTCCCACCAACCCTAGAAATGCTGCTGGGGGCTGACAGAGACTGAACTTAGGTGCACAGGGCGCCAGGAGACCTGGGACAGAGAACAGGAGGTGTGGGGAGGGAATCTTCCTTCCCCAACTTCCCACTGCATGGTGGCCAGACAGTGGCACCTCCAGGTCCTGGAAGGACATGTGTGGACCCAACTCAGTTTCCCCTTTGTCTTGTGGCCTTTCTTCTCCCTCGACCAGGGCCAGGTGGATGTGGGAGGAGACGCAGCACCATCCTGGGTGCACTCAGACTCATTCCTCACTCCTGGCCTTCACTCCCTTTCCTCTACACACAGGTGACCCCTCACGCTGCTGATCCCTCTGCTGAAACCCAAACTCCAAGCCTCTCCTCTCCCCACCCTCACCTTGCTCCACGGCTTCCACAGACAGTGCCTCAATGCTGAGGAATGAATCCGGAGTTCCAACACCACCGACTTTCCCAGGAACTCAGAGCCAGAGAGGGCCAGGGTCCAGCCCGAGGCCACACAGCCAGGGGCTTCTTCCCTCCTAGACCCCAAAGGACTGGACTTGCAGGGCTGGGACAGAGGTGGGGTAGGGGAAAACAATGCCTTGTCAACCCACGCAGGGAGCCCCACTCCCATCCCCAAGGTGCATAAAGTCTAGGAACACCCCTGCTCCCACGTCCATGCTCACTCAGGGCCCTGCTCCAAGTGCTTGGCACTCACACCAGCCTCCCGCCCTCCATGCCACAGGTATCGGTCTCGTTTACAGAGGGGGAAATGGTGGCCAAGAGCCTCCCCCAGCACACACACCTAGTCTTAGGCACAGCTGAGGTCTTAGGCACTGCTGAGGGGTCCGAAGTCTCTGCTGACCCTCCTGCCACTCGTGCTGCCAGGGACCATGCTTTGGAGAGGAAGAAACAAGAGTGAGCTGGGTACTCACACACAGGGCACAGGGTCGGGGCGGGGAGATAGGGAAGGGTCAGCCAGGAGGAAAGGGCAAGGTGTGATCCTGTACATACACATCACAGAGCCCGTGGAGTTGGGGGTACTCAGGCCGGCTCTGGGCGTGGCCCAGCATGGTGGGCCTCAGATAGCAGAACGCGGCAGCCCGGCAACCCTCCCGTGGCGCTTTGCAGGGCACCTTCATCCCCACGGAGTTGGTTAAGTTTCTCTTCCTGGGGCAGGAACTCAGCTGCAGAGGCAGCAGGAAGAGGACAGAAGCCCACCCCAAAGAGGGCTGGGGCAGGGGCACCCTTACGCCCGCCTGGTCTGGCCCAATAGGGCTGGAGAGACTGTCAGTCCTAAGAGAAACGCAGGCCCTTTGGGGGTATGGAAAAGCCAGGAAGCAATCCAAAGTTAGTATTTAAAATATTGATTTCTAGATATTTAGACGGTCATCTGGTGTGAGGAGCTGTGAGGGCCCCAGGGTAGAGCCCACAAGAGGAGGAAGACTGAAAAGGGGTCAGAGTGGGGATGGGGGCTGCTGAGGGCAAGGCCCACCCCCCTCCCTGACACCCCAAACCCAACCACAGTGCCAGTCATCCTCAGGCCAGAGGGTGTGAGCAACGGGGCCCCTGGCTGCTCTACGGTGAATCAGAGCCAGTGGGTGTGGGGGGTCTTCCAGGGCAGGTGTGGGGCTGCCAGGGCAAGGTAAGGCAGGCTCCCAGGGCAGAGACTGAGGCCGACTCCTGCAGCCCCACTGCAGGGGGGAACACAGGGATAGGCAAGGGTCTTAGTCTAGAAAGCCCCAGCAGCTCCTGTGCCCATCAGGACACCATTGAGGCTTGATGGTGGTGGAACCCAGGAATGGTCTTTGAACCTACGACCTGGAAGGGGGAGCCAAGGGTAGTCCTGGCCCGAAGGCTCCCCTACCTGCAAGGAGTGGGCAGGCCCAGTGAGGGGACCCCAGGAGCCCAAACCATAAGCTTACCTGGCCAAGGACATCAGCCAGAATCAAGACATCAAAGAGGGTGGGTAGAAAGGTCATCACATCGGGGTTGACTGTGGCTGGCACCAGGTTCCTCTGTACTTCTGGAACACACAGGCCTCTCCTTCCTATCCCTGAAGCACCCCTGCCCCCACCCCAGCACCCCAATGACCAGCCTAATAGATGCACTTATCCTGGGTCAGGCCCGCTGTCCAAGCAACTACAATTTCTGACTAGAGAGCCAGGGCGGGGCAGGGTGCAGGAGGGGTCCCTGGAAGATGCTCCCGGGGATGCCCTGATGCCTAAAATGCTCCCCATTGGGCCTTCTCAGGGAGGGAGGGTTATGGCAGCCTGTTCTCTCCAGCCACCTCCATCACCACAGGAGCACTTACAGGCCTCTTGGGAGAGAACTGGGTCACTGGAGCCAGGACCAGCATGGACACCGCCCTGGGGCTGAGGCTAAGTGGGCTCTGGAAGACCACCACTCTGTCTTAAAGCTTTGGTCTCCTGGACCTCTACAAGCCAGGCTATTTCAGGCTTTGCATGAGGCCTTGCACAAAGACAAAGTTCAAACACAGCTGGTGAATACAGCAGGCTTTAGGGAGGTGGCACATACCTGGGGGTGGGGAATGGGTAGCAGGGAAGGGAGGCCCTGGGGCTAGTGTGGCCTGTCTGGAAGTGGCGCAAAGGGACCTGCACCACGTGAGGAGAGAGGGTCCACCTGGAAGCGTGGACCAGCCAGATGGCCACCGCCAGAGTCTGCAGGACAATAGAGGGGGCTGGGAAGGGACAGAGGACAGCTGAGGGGCAGGGAACCTGGGTTCCTCCATACAGACACATGAATCTTCCCTAAGTGGGTCTTCCCCATGGGTGTGAGCGGGCATTCAATACACACCTCCAGCTCACCTCAAACCTCTCAAGAGGCCACCACCAACTCACAGAGGCCAGTTGAATTGTAACAGTGACCCCAGAACAGCACAGCCCTATCCTTCAGATGAATAAACAGAGAGACACATCTCACAGCCAGGAGCTGCAACTCAGGCCCAGGTCCAGCTGCAGTGCTGCCTCCATGGCTCTGCCTGCACCTCCTATAGGACTCAGTTCCCGCTAACAAGTGAGCACTTGAGTACGGGTGAAATAGGTGCTATTATCCCCGTCTGGCTGCTGGAGAAAGGGACTTGCCTAAGGCCAAAGTGACAGGGTTGGTTCAACCCCATCTATCTCGGCCAGCACATCCCCATGGCAGAGGCTTTACTGTGATCCAAACCTGGAAGGTGGAACTCCTTCCAATGTCCCACCCAGGGCACAGAGCGTGCAGCTCCATGTGTGGGGAGGTGACAGTGTGGGGAGGTGACAGTGTGGGAAACAATCTGGCTAGGCCAAGGCCTCATGGAGCCCAGGGTTCCCTAGAGCCAGAAGAGCACTGGAGCCCACCCCAACACCCATTGGAAACCTGGAATCTGCACCTGCAGGAGATCAGGAGAGGGGTTCAGCCTCCGATGCACCTGAAGCAAGGTGAGACAGGCACAGGTGGGCACCCTGCTTCCAACCAGCCTCAGGTGGGCAGGAAGCAGATCTCCTGCCTGACCTTCCTCTCCTGCCTCCCAGAAGCAGAGAAGGGGCAGCCGCCCATCAGGCCATTGCCCAGATTGAAGCCGCTGAAGCTAGGTCCCAACAGGAGAGTGTGACCCCTGAGTATCCCCGGCCCAAGGCAGTCCTGTCTCTGGTGAGGACCTGGTAGACAGGAGATGTGATGTCCCCACGTGGCTCTATAAACCTCTAATTGAGGATAATCAAGGAAACGGACAAGACCATCATGCTCAGCCAACAACACGACGGGCACCAGGGGCAGGCAAAAGTCAGTTTGGGCCCAGGCCTGGCCCCTGGAAGGATGGTGGACAAGGGGTCAGCCACGGTGAAGGGGAATGGATGGCCACGGGCTGGGTGGCCAGGGCTGTCAGCTCCTGCAGCTCCTGCAGAACGTCCACCCAGGTCTGGCTCTGCACTCAGCCTTCTGCCTGGAGCCACAGGTGCCTGGACACCGGCCTCAAGTAGGGATGGTGGTAGGAAAGGCACTGTGGCCACATGTGGACACCTAAGCATGGGACAGAGGGGTATCGTGCCCCAAAGAGACCATAGAGGTCAAGAACTTAAGCAGATGTGACACCCCTTGTCCTGGGTCACATCAATTAAGTCAGTGCCTACCCTGACCCTGAAGCTGCAGCTCAGTCTGGTTGAGACTCACAAAGAGATGTTAGTGCTGGGCAGGGGGTCTGGCCCAGCCTGCGATGTCCAGCAAAGCTGTGGGCTGAACAAGAATCTCTGAAGATTAGTCCAGGAAAAGGACAGCTGTGCCTGTGCAGGGAGTGGGGGCAATGTCCAGGGGCAGGAGGCCTGAGGACATTTAACTAGGTAGGGTGCCAGGTCAGGATGTGCAGAAGAGAAGGTGGCATGGCAGCATCCTGCCCGAGGCCAGGCTATAAACCTAGGGGCCGCCTGTTCTAGCCTAAACCATGCTGCCGCCCAGATGCCATCCTTCAAATGTGAGGCAGGGCTGGGAGAGCCCCCAGACCCCTCATCCCTCCCACCCCAAGCTGGTTCCCATCCCTCACCAGAAGGAAAGGGAACTCTTCTAGGGGGCACAGCATGCCAGGTTCTCTATCACCTGGGGAAGGGGCAGGGGAGAGGGGGAACTGCAGCTGGGTGAAAAAGAACCCAGGTTCCACTCTGTTCATTCCTGTCATGTGACCTCGGGCAAGCTGCTTTCTTTGCCTGGGGCCAAGGAGTGTCACAGGGGAGGGGCCAGGTTAAAAGAGCTCCACCCTGGAGCCCAGAGCTACCCACAGAGAAAACTCCCATCCTCCCGATTCTGCTCCCAGCTCTCGCTGCGGGGATAACATCCTCCCCATCAGAGAGGCCGTGGGAGGCAGAGGCTGACCCTGCTCCTTCAGGCACCTCAGCGGGTTTGGGTCCACCTTCATCATGATCAGGGAGTGGGTCCCTGGGATCACAAAGGTGAGGGGCAGCTTCTCCGGCTCCAGGTGCTCCAAGGTAGACCCTGCAGGGCACCAGAGCTAGAAGGACATTGGGGAAGACCTTGAACCAGGCCAGGACCTGAGCTCTGCCTGGACATGGTGACTCTGAGCCAGGTAACCCTACATTAGTCTCAGTCTGTCACTCTTTCTCATGGGGGATGTCAGCATTACCTCTGGAGTCAAAGTAGGTAAGCCAGGGTAACCAGAGTTCCCAGGAGGGACCAAGACAAAGGATGCAGGGGTCGGGCCTGTCCTGGAAGGCCAGGCTGGACGAGGGGCTCTGTGAAGCTGGGGCAGTTGATGGCCTCCCTTCAGGTTACAGGCATCTGGGTCCTGGTCTAGACTCTCATATGCCATCCAGAGACCCAACCCTGGGGACAGTTCCTCCCAGGCTATGAGCAGAGAGTTGATCCTTGTACTCACCCCACCCAAAGCTCTGAAATGAGGGGGCCTGTGGGTGGGGGGAAAGACTCTTCAGGAAAACGTTCTCAGGGGCAGGGAAGGTTTGAGCTGGGTCTTAGGGCAACCAGAGAGGTAGTGTCAGGCCATCTCACAAAGCCTGCCAGAGAATGCAGGAGGGACACAGGTGTAGTGGTGGGAATGTTCTGGAAGACAGCAGGCAGCCTCCCACTCACCCATGGGGCTGAGTAGTGAGGTCAGGTCCACACACCAGGAGAAGCTGGTATCCACACACTGGTGCACTTTGTTTCTCGTTTTAGAGACAGGGTCTTGCTCCGTTGCCCAGGCTGGAGTGCGGTGGTGCAATCATATCTCACTGTAGCCTTGACCTCCTGGGTTCATGTGATCTTCCCACCTCAGCCTCCTGAGTGGCTGGGACTACAGGTGCATGCCACCATGTCTAATTTTATTTTTTGTAGAGACAGGGTCTTGCTGTGTTGCCCAGGCTGGTCTCAAAGGGCAAGATGACTTCCTAGGAAGCCAGGCATGGAGGCCAGCATGCACCTGAACTGAGGACAGAAGACTCTGATGAGAGGGAGGGGGAGGCCTCTGACATAGTTTGGATAGTTGTCCCATCCACATCTCGTGTTGAAATGTGATCCCCAATGCTGGAGGTGGGGTCTACAGTGTGAGGTGTTTGGGTCATGGTGGGAGATCCCTTGTGAATGGCGTAGTGCCCTCCCCATGGTAATGAGTGAGTTTTCTAATTTTTTTTTTCTTTTTCTTTCTTTTCTTTCTTTTTTTTCTTGAGACAGAGTCTCACTCTGTTGCCCAGGCTGGAGTGCAGTGGAGCAATCTCAGCTCACTGCAACCTCCGTCTCCCAGATTCAATAAGTGAGTTTTCTATTAGTTCACTGGAGAGCTGATTGCTTAAAAGAGGCTGATGCCTCCTCTCTCTTGCTTCCTCTCTCACCATGCAACACGCCTGCTCCCTCTTTGCCTCCCACCAGGAATAAAAGCTTCCTGAGGCTTCACCAGAAGCCTAGCAGATGATTGTACAGCCTGCAGAACTGTGAGGCAAATAAACCTCTTTTATAAATTACCCAGTCTCAGGGCCGGTCACAGTGGCTCACACCTACAATCCCAGCACTTTGGGAGGCCAAGGCGGGTGAATCACTTGAGGTTAGGAGTTCAAGACCAGGCTGGTTAACCTGGTAAAACCCTGTCTCTACTAAAAATATAAAATTAGCCAGGCATGGTGGTGCATGCCTGTAATCCCAGCTACTTGGGAGGTTGAGGCATGAAAATTGCTTGAACTGGGAGGCAGAGGTTGCAGTGAGCTGAGATCATACCATGGCACTCTAGCCTGGGCCACAAGAGCAAAACTCTATTTCAAAACCCTTTCTCTACTAAAAATATAAAAAATTTGCCAGGCATGGTGGTACATGCCTGTAATTCCAGCTACTCAGCAGGCTGAGGCAGGGGAATAGCCTGAACCCAGGAGGCAGAGGTTGCAGTGACTTGAGATCATACCACTGCACTCCAGCCTGGGCAACAGAGCTAGACTTCATCTCAAAAATAAACAAACAAACAAACAAACAAATAAATAACCCAGTCTCAGGTATTCCTGTAGAGCAACACAAAACAGGCTAATACAGCCTCCACACTTAGTGTCCACTGAACCTGACACTCAATGGTCTTGACTCTGCCATTAACAGTCGGACTATGACAGAGTTGTTCCCCTGCTCTGCCTCAGTTTGTCCTCTCAGCTGAGCAGAGCAGGGATAATTGCTTCTCATGTGGGCCACAGAACAAAACAAAGCCCTGAGTCCCGCAGGAAGGTCGGTGGGCTACGTCCAAGGGAAGACAGACCTGGGGCAGTATTTTATGTCCCCGGGGTGGCAGAGGGACATGGAGAAGATGCCTCCTTCGTGGACAAGGGAGAAGGAAAGATAAGTAGAGAGGTGCCAGACACCTGCCTCAGCCTTACCTCCCCCACCCCACACCAGGCCCATTCCCACTTAGCCCCCAACTCAGGCTGCACCATTCTTCTTATAGTCAGCGTGACTTCCCGGCCAAGCTGACGGAAGCTGACAGCTTGGATTCATCAGGGACAGCATGTAGTGTACGTAGTGTGCAGGATGGAAGTGGAGAGGGGACACGGGAGCAGTGGTGTCAGGTCTGGGGCTGCAACATGGTACCTGCCCTGGCTGTGGGCAGACCATGCTGGTCCACCCTGCCAGATGTGGCCTCTAATTCTAAGGTCTCCGAGTTCCAAGCCAGGACTGGAGCCAGACTCCCCTTGGGGACAGGGGACACAGTCCACATAGACATCGCTTGTGCTTTGGGCAAAGCCAGCTGGACAAATGAATGGGAGGGGCCCTGCTGGAGGGTAAAACTGGGCCTGCACTACTCAGACCTCCTTCTGTTACAGGACGGTCCCATCCTTCCAGTCAGACTCCTGAGCTGGAAGCCCACCCAGCCAGGGAGTGGGGAAGGGGTGGCCTGCAGTCTCCCTTGAGTCTGTAGCCCCTCCTACCCAAGGGAGCTCCATAACAAAAGATGCAGAGGCCGGGCATGGTGGTTCAGCCCTGTAATCCCAGCACTTGGGGAGGCTGAGGCGGGCAGATCACGAGTTCAGGAGATCGAGACCATCCTGGCTAACACGGTGAAGCCCCGTCTCTACTAAAAATACAAAAACAAAATTAGCCGGGCATGGTGGTGGGCACCTGTAGTCCCAGCTATTCGGGAGGCTGAGGCGGGAGAATGGGGTGAACCCGGGAGGCGGAGCTTGCAGTGAGTCAAGATGGCGCCACTGCACCCCAGCGTGGGCGACGCAGAAACACCAGGTGCTTCTTCCAGCTGCCGGCTGCTTCCTGGCGTGGCCTCCAGGACCCTGAATGAGTCAAGATGGGGCTGCCAGCGGCTGGGGGCAGGGGGAAAGCTGGGAAGGTGATGAGCCCTCAGGGCTGAGCCCCTTCTGCCCAGGGGGCCTTGGTGACACGCCTGCTGCTGAGCTCAGCCCAAGAAGTCAGGGCCTGGTGCCAAGGAGCCTCTCCACTTGCGAAGACAGTCCTGGGATCATCATCCCTCTGGCCAGGGCTCAAGTATCCAGGCTGTGGAAGGGCCAGCAGACAGAAAGAAGGGGGCTGCGGGTGTGCGTCCCCCAGCAGTCAGGGGCCTTGGTGGACAGGTCCCCCAATGGGCGGGATGAGGGGGAAGGGAGACTGAGCTGTACCTCCCACCCCGCCGAGATCTTGGTACCAGGCTCCAGAGGGGACCCTGGGGGGAGACCAGTATGACAGGAATCGCTGCAGATGCCTTTGGGAACCTACTCTGCAGGGCTGGGACAGTTGGAGGTTTAGGGCCCACATCAGAGGGGTGGGCCAGGCGCCACAAAGAATGAGACTTCCTGCTGGGGTTGCAAGGAAAGCAAATCTGGTGTGCAGAAAGGCACCCGCTGAGCTGGCAGAGGCCTCCCCACCAGTCCCAGGAATGCTGGAGAACAGGCTGCCAGGTGATTGGGGTCAGAAGTACCCTGGAGGCCAGGGGAGACGTCTAAGCTAACTCCAGATGGGATAGCTTTCACAGGTCTAGAAGAAAGCTCCAAGCCGGCAACACCCAGATGGGGCTGGGCTACCAAGGGCTGGGGGCTGGGGATGCCCACTGGCCTCTGGGGAAGCACCAGGCAGATCTGGTGGGGACCAGTCCTTTAGCAGCTAGGTACTCTTGTGGCCTACTGGGCTTAGAGATGCCAGGGTGGCAGCAGATGGCGAGGTGGGGCTGGCAAAGACCTGGCCTCTGGAAGCTGGGGTCCTGGTATGTCCACGGGGCCAGGAAGTGAGTGAGAGGCAGGCCTCACTGAGGAGCCGGCAAGGCCTCAGCAGGAGGCAGAGAAGCCCTAGCTTCCTGTGCAGTGGGGCCCCAAGCTGAAGCCCCAGCCCCTCTGAGGGTGTAGTGGGGTTGGGTCTAAGAGGTTTACAGGCTTTGAGGAGGTGCAGCCACTAAGCTTGGGACCCCAAGTTCTGAATTATACGTAGGAGAGGAGCTAGGGGATACAGGAGGAGCCTGCCCTGGTCCCATCATCCAGGTCTGAGGAGGAAAAGGGTCTGCAGATCCTTATCGGAGGCTCTTGGACAAGGAGGCAAGGGATCCCCTGCCAAACCCAGTAATCATAGAAGAGGACCCTTGAGGTCCTTCTAAGGGGTTCAGCACCCCTTCCTAGGACCCTGGGTTCAAATTGTCCCAAGAAATCACAGGGACGTGGAAGCTGGACCCCTTTTGGACAGAGGCAGGATGTGGGAGGAACAGTGGCCAGGCTAGCTGAGGCTAGGGGCTGTGGCAGAAGGGGTCGAGGGCTCATCAACACAGACACCTCTGAGTGGGCCATAGCTACAACACCCAGAGTTGGAGTCCTCACGGAGGCAGCAGTGGCCTCAACGAGGCCCTCAGCTTCCCACCAGCCTGGAAAAGGGGTCCATGTGCAGCATGAGAGACAGGAGGGGCTTGGCAGCACTCCCCCAATCCCATCTCCAGAGGCAGACAGCGCTCCAGAAGAGCTGTACTGGGTGCTCCCCGCTGAGGGGGTGTCTGGAGGAGGGGTCTTGGGGAGCTGCCCATGGAGAGAGCACAGCACACAGCCAGCAGCAAAGCTGTGTCCACGGGCTAAAGCACCCCCACGGCCTTCCTCCCGCACCAGCTGGGGGAGCAGGCTGGGCTGGGAGTTCAGCCCTCCCATCTCTGGCATTGGAACTGCAGGGTGAGAAGAGTCACAGCCAGTCGGGTCAGAATCGGGTCCTGCTCCCGGGATCCCCAAAGGAGATTTAAGGGAGACCCAGCTGGCTCAACTCAACCCCTGAGTGAGAACAAACTCACAGGAAGAGGGACATCAATGAGGCCAGGAGTGACAGAGGGAAGGAGGCGTCTGGCGTCACCAAGGGGCTTTGGGGTCTTGATAACACCCCCAGACATGGGCATTGCCAGCAGCGACAGGGCAGAACGAGGCCTCAGGAAAAGCAGGGCTCAGCACCAGGGTCCCTGCCGAGGCTGGGTTGGGGTGGTGCAGTGCTGAGCCTGGCTGAAGGTGCTGTTCCCTATGAGACAACTCTTCTGGGGAGCTCCTCTCCCCCTCCCAGCTCCTACTCTGAGTCTCCCAAGACAGGACTGTCGTCCTTCCCACTACCTTGCTAGCTCCACTTCTGTCAGCAAAGCTGGCCACCCAGGCCCTTTGCCTTTTCTACTGGGCTAGGATGCCAGGTGGGGGGATGCGGAAGGCTGGGCCTCACTCACCTGAGCCCCATCCTTAGGTGGACCTGCTCAGGTCTCCTTGAGGGGTGGGGTGGGGCCGCCACATTGCGCTGCCCTCACTCCTTCCTTGCCCTAGGGGTGGCAGCCAGGTAGGGCACTGCCTCCCTCAGACTAGGAGTCTTGGGCAGAGTCTGGTTCCTGCCCCCACCACCTCAGGCTGGGGGTCCCTGGGACACTGTCATATCTCCTGCCCCAGACTAGAACTCTCAAGACCAGGTTAAGTCTCTCCCCTCAGACTGGAGCCGGAAGGGGAAGAGGGCCTCCCTGGATAGAGCAGTCGGAGAGCAGCACCTTGCTCCAGCCAGGCCTGGCTCCACACCACCCCAGCCTGGCCTCTCCACCATTCTGAGTCCTCTGGGGCCACAGGAGAACCCAGGTGCTGAGCCCTGCCTGTTCTGAGCCCTCACTCTGCCTGGTCACCATTGGCAAGATGTGTGTCAGGCATGCAGCAGGGGCATAGGTGTGAAGGGAGAGGAGAGGATGGAGGGAAGGGAGGACCAAAGGAAAAAGAATAAAGAGCTCATCACTCTGTTAAGGTGCTGACGACAAGATGGATGTGACTGATGGGGCTGACGAGGTGCCCATGGCTGCCCAGGGCCTGGGGGATCCAGGGTTCAGAAACTCCGCCTCCACTGCAGTTCTTTCCTCCCTGTAGGAGTAGTCTCAAATGATTCCACGTGGCTCACACCCCCATTCCTCAGGTTGTGGGACTGAGTCCCTGGGTTGCTGGATTTCTAGCCAGGCTTCCAAGCCCTGTCCCTGTTCCTTCTAGTTCTGGGAGCTCCAGCCTCACCTGGGGATTTTCCCATTCCAGACTCACCAAGACTGCACGTGTGGTTCTCTACCCAAACCCCACTTTGCATGTGATTTTTTATTTGTCTTCAAAGCCCAATTCAGGTACCACCTCTTCTGGGACCCACGGACCCTCCACCCAGGTTGTCATTGCAGTGGCCACGTGTTGTGGTTACCTACCCCTTCCCAGCCCAGTAGCTCTTCGTGGGCCTATACAAAGTGTAAGGGGACAATGGCAGTTGCCACTCCAAATCCCAGCCTAGTGTTAAGGCCAGGCTGGCAGAGGAGGGACAACGCAGCTGGGCCCAGTGACCACCACCAGGATGCCGCACAGGTCCAGCAAGCCCCAGTGGACTGGCCCCTGGCCCAGGGGGAGTGGGAAGACAGGCCCAGGAAGCCACCCTAGCTGCCCTGAGAACAAGCCTCTGGGGGAAGAGCCCGGCAGGGGCGGGGTCTCTAGAGGGTGGGCCCAGCACATCACCCCCCATCCCCCAAGCTAGGGTCAGTGGGTTGCATGGTCACCAGCAATGGGGAGGTTTTGACAGTTCTACCCAGACCATGAAAGCCATGCTTGACCCTGGGAGAGGGGCACGTGCTGGGGTCTAATGACCAGCATTTCTCACCAGGCAGTAGCCCATAGACCAACCACCACCAGGACCCACGGGGTCTCAGGAGGGCTTTCCCAGAGCAAGCAAGTATGTATGTGAGGGGTCCACAGAGCCACAGCCATCTGCACAATGGTGCAGGAGCCACCCAGCACCTTCTGGACTGGGACCAGGGAGAGCAGCCTGCAAGCAAAGGGCTAGGCACACAGTGACGGAACATGAAACCCACCATCCCCAAACACACGGCCAGGCCCCACTTCCAAAAACAAGCCAGATACTTTAATGGGCTGCCTCCAGGGCCCATCACAATCCCTTAAATAAGGCCCAGAGCTTGCCAGCCTTTGGTTCAGCTCAGCACTCCGCAGGCAGGTGGCTCACAGCAGGCCTGGCTGATGGGCTCTGGCTTGGGGAGCAGCAGGATCCTCAGTCCAGATCTTCAGAGACCTTCTAGGACTGAGCTGCCACTCAGCCCACCTGCATCAGTCCCTGAGTCCCAGCAGCTGCTTAGCTTCTAGAAAACATAAGTTTCCTGGGATAATGCCAGGAGTAGGGGAGGCAGTTTGAAGCACTGATGTCAATTCAGGACAGGCCTGGGGCCTCCTGGGGTGGCAGCAGCAGGCCCAGAACAAGACACCAGCTCCAGGCTGCATCCCTGCACCAAAAGCGGGGACTGGGAGCAGGGAGTGCAGGCTCCCTCAGGGAGCTCCAGGCTGGAGTGGGGCCAACCCAACCCCAAATGCTGGAGGGTGACTCCTGAAAGTGAGTCACACCCACTGTCTAAGGTACCACTCTACGACAGCCAAGTCCTAGGACACATGAAGACTTTCTATAGGAAGGTTCTCTGCCTCCAATTCTAGGCCCTGTCCCAGGGAGGAAGCAGAGAGCAAATCATGACAGGGTATGGACAGGGTATGCGCCAGGCAGCATCCCCACGACAACCCTGTGAGGTAGGTTGTGTTGTCCCATTTTACACATGGGGAATGAGGGCTCAGCAGAGGTGAAGTTTCTCGCCCAGGTCCTGCAGCAAGAACACGAGCCTGGATTCAACCCCAGGTCTGTCGGGCTCCAAAGCCCATGTGTGTTCTCTAGGCAAGAAATAGGAAGTAGTCCCATCCAATCAAGACTCTCGTGTTAAAAGCTCAGGGGCTCTCAGCCCACCCTGGGTGGGCCCCAGGGTCAGAGCTGGAACCCCTCCAAGGGAGCAGCCCCAGCCCCAGCATCCACTCCTGGCCCCGGGGCAGCTGGGCAGGCACAAGGGAAGGGTGGAGAGTGATCACTATACACACAGCACTGGCAACCAGTGCTACAGGTGATGGCTCTGGCTGTCCAGCAGCTGTGGGCAGGGTGAGGGCCGGTCTGGTCTTGATGACTTGTGGCCCCATGTGGGCAGAGCCAGGCCATTGAGCCAGGTGGTCTCCAGCAGACTGCGGAAGCGGGCCTTCAGTGTGGGGCCAGGTGGGCTGGCACAGGCAGCAGGGGTAGGGGAGGCAGCACAGGACTCTTCCCCAGTGGCTGCCTCTGCTTTCTCTGGGCCAGGGGTTGGTGGCTTCCTCCCTGGCTTCCTGATCTTGGGGGCCGGTGACTTCCGAGCCAGGGCTAGGCTCTCTGGCTCATCTCTGGCCAAAGTGGGCTCTGAGGAGGACACAGCTCCAGCCTCAGTGTCAAAGTCACCTGGAAAACAAACACATAGTCAGCCTGCAGACCCCATACCCTCAGGTCCCACCTCCTGGCCTCCAAAGCCATCCAAACAGTGGTTCTGCTCTACCCCAAGTCAGGCTGGCATCACAGCTCTTCCCCACACATGCCCACTGGCCAGACCATCCAAGCCAAAAAGATGTGCTTCTCCCCTGGTGACACCAGAAACTCCATCTGATGAGGGTACTGCTCAGGAGAGGCTGTTTGGGTACAAGGATGACAGCAAAGGGGCTAAGCAGGTCAGGAACCATTGGCCTGGTCCAATACCCATTGTCCAGATGGAAAACTGAGTCATGGGAACAGAGGACCCTGCCATGTAAGACAGCCATCATGTTTCTGCCATACCAGCCCCAGAACCCAAGCCCAAGCCCAAGGCCGAGCCCAGGTAGGGACTGCCCTAACAGTCATGCTGGGGGAGCATAGGAACCCACAAGAAAGGAAAGCAGGGATAACTGTCTGGGGGCACACACAGAAAGGCGGCCCTCAAGCGGGGAGGGAGTGAGGACAGGGGCAACAAAATTCAGTCAGAGACCGGAAGCCTGGTCTCAGTCACTTCCTTCCCAGGCCCCCAATTCTTGCAAGCTCCAATCAGAGCAGCCGCGGACTGTGCGGAGTGCCCAGACTCTACTGCCAATCAGGCAGCCCAGGAGAAACGGACCTGACCCTCTCTGGGCCCCAGACAGCCCAACTATATGAGGAGAGGACTGAGCTAGGCAGCCCAGCCCTGAGAGATGCGGGACCCTCACTCAGTAACAGACTGCCTGAGTCTGGATTTCCTTTGCATCCCGTGAAGGCATCTGCTCCAATTTTGTAGGTATTCAGGGATCAGGGATTTTGGTCAGCCAGTTCCTAGGCTCATCTCATCTGCACCTCACTGCCTCAGGCCCTTCCCCATCCTAACCAGGTAAGGGCCCGGGGCAAGGTTGCCACTATGGGGATGGAACTAGGAACAGTTTTTACAGGGAAGAGGCTGGGTGGTGGAAATGGGAGAGGGTGGGGGCAGCAGGGAGAGAAAAACTAGAGGGGGCCTCAGGCTGGGATGCCAGGTGTACTGATGCAGGAGGGACAAGGACAGAATCCACTTGGTCCCATCACCAGATCTCTAGCTGAAGAAGCGTGATCATACACACCACACAACACTTTGGCAGTTGTGTGGTCCTCCAGAACATAAAAAGAAAACAAGCTGGAGAACAGTAGGCACGAGACGTGGTTTAGTAGAGGAAAAGCAAACCATAAAACAATGCGATTTGTGGGCACACTTCTGTGTATGTAAGGGCCAGCGAGGACTGCAAAACTATGCATTCATAAAGGCAACTGTGGCCCTCACCAGGCATGAGGAGCTTTGTGAAAGGGGGTGCCCTTCACTGACATGGAAGAGAACTGGGGGTGGGAAGTGAGCTGAGGGGAAGGCTCGGGAGTGTGATTTGGGATGAGTTCAGTGTGGGAGACCCAGAGGCAGAGGCCCAGCATGCAGTGGGTTATTTAGGGCTAGAGTTCAGAAAGGGGAGGCTGGAGATAGGGGAAATGATCTCAGCTAGAAAACAGGGCCTAACCAGAGCACCGGAAACACTGCACCAAAGATGGAGAAGGCACAGGCAGAGGAGGGAATCCAAGAAGCTGCAGCACCAGGGTAGACCGAGGAGTTTCCATGGGGACAGAGCAGCCGGCATGTTCAGAAGACTACAAAGGAGGCTATGAAGGCACTCACTGATGTCTGGAGGGTCAAGGGGTGGAGGCACCCAGAGCATACCCTAGAGACCCCTACCCAGGCAGGAGTCCTTGGAATCACGCAGCCCCAGCTGTGACGCACTCACACAGCACACACACCTGTCACTTGCTCACACAGCTCCGGTGGCCACTGGGGCTGCCCCATGCTCACCCAGCTGGCGGCGTACACAGTCACGCCACTGCAGGCCGAGAAGATCAGGGTAAATGTCGGGCAGCTGGCGCAGCGCCAGTAACTTCAGCATGCGCGAGGTGCAGCCCGGCAGGGCGAGCTCCCGCAGTGCCCGCTCCTCCGACAGCGTGGTGGGCCGCAGTTCCACACGATGCTCCTGCAGCACATGGTCCACAGAAGCGGGTGGCAGCCGAGGGAAGAGCCGCTCCTTCACCAGGTGGATGGGCACGAAGATGGCACCAGCTCGCACCACATGGGGGAAGGGGCACCGGTGGGTGCGATCGAAGCGCTGCAGCTGGGACAGTAGCTTGGTCAGCAGCCCCTGCACACCCTGGCAGTCCTGCCACGCAGCCTGGCCCCAGGGCCCAGCCGTCTCTAGCCATTCACGAAGCTTCTCTGGAGGAGAGTGGGCCACGGAGCCAGAAATAGCATCACACAGGGACGTGTGTAGTCCTGTAAAGTGCTGCTCCGGGGAGTCCCCTGGGGCTGAAGTAGATGCCGGAGCAGGGCCTGCAACTGGAGCTGGAGCTGGATCCCGGGCTGAAGCTGGAGCCTGAGCTGGAGCCACAGCAGGGGATGGAGCTGGAGCAGGGGCAGGGGAGGCCACTGCTACAGCTGGAGAGCTGGGCAGTGCCAGGCTGAAGCAGGTCACGGACAAGGGCTGTTGAGCGAGAATCCGCAGTCCAATGGGCCCAGATGTGGGGGTGGGTGCAGGCTGTGTGGGAGCAGGAGCTGAGGTGGGTGTGGACGGGACCACAGCTGCAGGCAAAGGTGCTGGACGGAGGATCTTGAACTTTCGGAACATGAAGGCCACAGAGCTGTGGAAGTTGGTAGTTGGCATAGCATCTGTGGTCACTGGCACCCCAGGCAGGCCTGGTGCTTCTGTGTCTATCTTTTTCAGGCCTGGCAGATCTGACACCATGTTGCCCACATCCGGCACATCCATGGCTGCAGTGGGCTTGGCATGCTCCACAGGACTGGGAGCCTTGATGTGGGAGGCCTCTGCTGTGGGCTTCCTCACACTCAAATCCAGGGCTACCTCCTCTTTAAGTGAGCCCCTTAGGGGCTTACTCCCTGAGGGGCCCTCCTGGGCAGGTGGGGTCCCCCTGGAGCCTTTGTCCTGACCTTCATTGGTGGCTGGAGTTGAGTCAGGCTCAGCTGTGGCAGACTCAGGCTCAGTTGTGGCCTCAGGTGCCGGCACATCAAGATAGTCACGGTAGGGAGCCAGGCTGAAGACATTGTCAATGACAGGCATTGGTGGAGAGCTAGGTGGCCTTGAGCCCTCCTTCTGTGGAAAAGACTGGCACTCCCGGGCACAGGGGGGCAGTGCTGGGGGGGTACGGGGAACTGGACTGTCTCGGATGACGATGGGCGGCCCAGAGTGCTCACTGAGCTGGGGCTGGAGCTGCTCTTTCCCGCAGCTGGGAAGCCAGGTCTTCTCTTCGGCTTCCTGTGCAGGCCTTAGAGGCTCTGAGCAGGGCTGGCTCGCTGGCAAAGGCTGGCATGCCCTCTGGAAGGCACCAGGCTGTGGCACAGCCCGCACATTGTTCTGGGAAGGTGGCGTCCCTCCAAGCCCCGGGGATGCTCCATAGAGAGAGAGGTCATCCCGGGCATAAGGAAAACTCAGTGTCTGGGGGGCAAAGTCCAATGGGCACCGTGGAGCGAGAGGCGGCTCCAGCTTGAGGCCTGGAGAGGGTGCTGGGAGAGGGGCAGAGGGGTAGGGGTAAGTGTCCAGCCCCAGCGGGGGAATGTAAGGTGCCTGGGCTGCCTGCTGCCTCAGGTAGGGGCTGCCCAGCCCACCAGACTGGTACCCGGTCCCCTTGTGGCCCCCCAGAGGCTGCAGGGGGAGTGCTGGGCTGTACCTACCCTGCTTCTCTGGGTGGCGACAGGCTGGAGGGCAAGGCAGGGCCTGTGGAGGGTGGGGTGGTGGGTGGTGGGGTGGCGGGTAGTGGGTGGGCCCGGTGTCCTGACAGGGTGGCCCCAGGGGCTGGGCCAGCTGGGTCCAAGGACTTGGCCCCTCGGACATTACTTGCTTGGAGTTCCTAGGATAGGGACCTGTGTACCTGGAGGCCAGGAAGCCCGTGCTGTGGATGGTCTGATACTTCTCCAGGAAGGGCTGGCATGGGGAGAAGCTCCCCGAGGAGTCTTTACTGGACCCCCCAGCTGGCACCCCCCGCAAGAAGGTGCCATCCAGGGTCTGGCCCTTGCTAGGAGCTGAGGCCAGAGAGCAGGGTGGGTCAGCTGAGGGCAACAGGGGCCCAGTCACCAGAGTCCAGTCAACATCCAGTGGCCTCTTCACTGCTCCTTCCCCCAGGCAAGTTGAGAGCCCATAGCACAGAGGGTTGCGGTAGACAGGTTTGGGCGCTGCCAGCGGCGGACCTGGGTAGGAGTGACCCTGGGGACTGAAAGGCAGGAGCTCAACAGGGCTGGAGTCCTGCATCTTCTCAGAGCCTTCTGCTGGCGAGCGGTAGAACAGGCAGTTGGTCAGCAGGTTGTCCGTCCGAAGTGGGGGTCCTGCCATACTGGTAGAATACAACGGTGGGTATGGGGTCCAGGACGCCAACTGCTCAGACTCGGCTTTGGGAGTACCCGCCATGGGGCAGGAGAAGTAGGACCCCTTGTAGGTGCAGGGGTCCTGGTTACCAACAGAGTGGTGCAGGCTGTGCTCGGGCCCCGAGTCTGTCTCTAAGCGGGGCAGCTTGCCATACATCACAGGCCCCAGGGTTCTCAGGGGTCGCTTCTCTGCCATCGCTGTGAACGTTTCGAGCCCTCCTGGGCCTCTGCTACTCAACTTCTGACCTGGGACAGAGAGAGAAAGGCAGGGGCTGTCAGGAAAACAGGCTACAGGCAAAGCAGCAGAGGGCTGCGGCTCTCATCGGCTCACTGCTACACCTAAGAACCTGGCACTTAATTGATGCTCAGTTAAGATTGTGAGTGCATGAGCCACAGGACAGAGCTTTCCAATTCGTGTGTGTATTCTTTTGAGGCAGGGTCTCACTCTGTTGCCCAGGCTGAAGTGCAGTGACATGAACTTGGCTCACCACAGTCTCAACCTCCTGGGCTCAAGTGATTCTCCCAACTGCCACGGAGCTGGGACCACAGGCACCTGCTACCACGCCTGGCTAATTTTAGTATTTTTTGTAGAAACACGATTTTACTATGTTGCCCACAGGCTGGTCTTGAACTCCTGTACTCAAGTGATCCTCCCACCTTGGCCTCCCAAAGTGCTGAGATCACAGGCATGAACCACCCGCTGCACCTGACCCCAACCTGTGTACTTTAAGCTGCAGAACCCTTTGTTTAATGAATTATTCTACACAGAACCTCCACCCACCCCTACTCCAGGAGACCCTTCTGTTCAATTTTCCTCCATACAACTCCGAACACCCCCTCCTTCTTGGGATTTCAGAATTTGCAGGGGCACTGGGTCTGAGGGTCACTTGGTGTACCCTGCCCCCACCCCCTCATATACAGATGAGAAGACCCATTTATCCCAAAGTCACCAATGAAATAGACACAACGAGAAGCAGGCCTCCTGCCTCCCACCACGGGGTCCTATTCCAAGATGCCATAGTGACGCCCACTGCAGCCAAAAATGGAATCTGAGTATTGTCTACAAATTCACAGATTTCCTGTGATACTCCTCTGACCTGCTGATCTTGCCAAAATGGCAGGGTCGGGTCTCCAGCCCAGGTCCCTAGGCCCAAAGCCAATGCTGAGATACTGGACTTGGCTCTGGAGAGCAGTCCCCTAGGAGAGGTAACTGGGAACATCAGTCTGTACAAGCCACACTCCTCTCGCCCCACTCCTCCCCCTCCGCAGGAGAGTCAGGGCAGCCCAGCAGATGGTGCTACAGCACCAGCAGGAACGTCCCAAAGCATGAGGAGCCTGGATCCACCCCTACCCCCAAGCTGCAGATGGCACATGGGGGGCAAGATAGCCTCAAGGGCATGTGTGAAAGTCCAGGGAGGTGGCTGGGTGTGGTGGCTCACACCTGTAATCCGAGCACTTTGGGAGCCTGAGGTGGGCGGATCATTTGAGGTCAGGAGTTCAAGAGCAACCTGACCAACATGGTGAAACGCTGTCTCTACTAAAAATAGAAAAATATTAGCCGGGCATGGTTGTGCATGCCTGTAGTCCCAGCTACACAGAAGGCTGAGGCAGGAGAATTGCGTGAACTCAGGAGGCAGAGGTTGCAGTGAGCAAGATTGTGCTACTGTACTTCCAGCCTGGGCGACAGAGAGAGAGACTCCATCTCAAAAAAAAGGAGGGGAGGGGAGGGGAGGGGAGGGGAGGGGAGGGGAAGGGAGGGGAAGGGAGGGGAAGGGAGGGGAAGGGAGGGGAGGGGAGGGGAGGGTCCAGGGAGGGAGGCCCCAGGGGCCACAGAGTGCTACTTAGCCACTACTACTCCCATTGTATTGATGGAAAAACTACATGCTTCAGAAAGACAATGCTCTAAGACAAGACCAAGGAAGGATGGGAACTGAGGTCCCTCGGGGCAGAAGGCACCCAGTAACCCATAAGGGGCTCATCTGAAGCCCTTCTGCTGGGGCCACACTGACTTGCCTCTACCTCCCCCAGCCAGCACCCTGCTCCTGGAAGCTCTCAGTGGCTTAGAAAGGACCACCCAGCACAATCTTGCTATGATTAAGGCAAAGTGTCACAGGTTTCAGTGACACCGGCAAGCAAGGACCAGCCCTCTCCTTGCTTCTTCAAGTTGGAGCCAATGACAGCCACAGGCTGAGTTAGACCAGCACGCTTTGGGGCTAGGAAAGGCAAGGCTAGTGTGGGGCCAATGCCCACTCCCACACCAAGGCAGACTCAGAAAGCAAGCTGGTTCATCTCCTGGACAGAACCCCACATCTCAGGCCAGCCTAGAGAAGACATGGAGGGGCCATTAGGACACAGGTGACAGTCCCAATAACAGTGTCCTATGACAGAAACCTGCTATCGAGGGGTGAAAGCCCCCATCTCACTCCACAGCAATGCTGTGAGAAGGAATTGTAGGGTTTTGGGGTATGGACCCTGCCCACCCTACCCTTGGGACACTCTGGGCTAAGTGTTGACTTCGGTCTCACCTCCCCCTCATGCTCCTTGGGGTCTGCTGGGTCCCCACCCCCAACCCCAAGAGTCCCTCTCTCCTGGGCCTCAGCCCAAGGAATACCCTTTGCCCTGGAGACTTCTTGAGGCCCTTAACTGGGACCCAGCCAATAGACAGGAGACCACCTGGGACCCTCAAGAGTCTTCGTGGGAGGGGTGGCGGCTTCAAGGAGCCAACACAGAACTCTTAGGGACGTGGTAATGACCTTATCTCCTGCCAGTACGAGGTGGAAAGCCCAGGATACACTCCCTCAAGGGAGACGACTCCTCCACTCAAGACAGTTGCCAAAATGTAGGTGCCTCCTTCCCTGACCCATACTAAAGCAAGCAAGCTCTCGGACAGGGCAAGTGCCCAGGAAGCAGGCTCAGGTCATCTTTGAGAGGTAGCTCTGTTGATCCTCTGCCAAGCTCCAATGTCACTCAGCCAGCACCCAGGTCAGGGTTCCAGAGAAGAGCCCACCACCGCAGCACTACCACTGCCTTACACAGTGGGAAAGGAAACAGCTCTCTGTTCCCACTTTCAGCTTCTAGGTGCCTAGGGATGGCCGATGGTAAACATCAGGAAGAAGAGCGCGATTCCTGCCCAGCTGTGGCCAGCATCTGGATCCTCCTGGAGGGCTGAATCGGGCCTCGCCAAATGTTCTCCCATCTCCCACCTTCCCTACCTGAGGCTCTGGACTCTCCAGACGCTACAATCCAACCTGGGGCAGCCCAAATTCTCCAGTGGAGGGGAAAGCGAAAGGGATCCGTCTCTATCCCCTTTGCCCTAGCCGCCCTGAGCATAACTCTGGTGCCTAGGGCCCACAGCCGACTTAGCTTTGAGGCTGCCGCCGCGCCCGACCTGGCGGGCTTCCGGGTGTCCCCAAGCCCCTCCCGGCGGCGCCGAGACGCACGTGCATCCAGCAGGCTGACACACAGGCCGCCGCCACGCATGCAAACCCGTGCCTGCACGTACGTGCATGGCCCACATCTGCACACACGCCATTCCAGAACTGCGCTCTCCCCTCGCTCGGGCCCCGGGCACACATGTGCATGCAGGCAGGCCCGCGCACCCAGCCCCAAACCGACGTCCGCAGACTGGCGGGAGGTCCCGGAGCAGGGGCGGCCCAGCCGCAGAGTCCGGGCAGCCTCCGCCTCAGGGCGATCCCGCCAGCCTGGGCTGAGGCCAGACGGGTGAGTCAAGAGGTGGCGAGAAAACCGCAGGGCCGTCCCATCCCAGCAGGGCGCGTCCAGGGCCCCGCGGCGCCTCAGCGCCCGCCGCCCCCAGGCCCAGCCCTCCAGTGCCCCCTTGTCCCCATACCTCCCCCTCAACGCCCTCCCCCGGCAATCCACGTGAGCAGGGCCCTGCGGGAGGCCCCAGGGCTCGGCCTGAGTTCCTTCTGGCCAGATTAGGCGCCTAGCCTCCGCCGGAGATCCAGGGCGCTAGCAGGCCCCAGGAGCCTCGAAGTCCAGGGAAAGTCGGAGCAGCGGCGCCACCCCTGCCCCGCAGCCCGGTCGCGGGGGGCCGGCGGCAGCCAGAAGCTGCAGCCCCTTGGCCCAGACGCGGCGCGCTCCGCCCCCGGGCCGGCCGGTAGGGGCGCCCTGGAGCAGCGCCATCCGCCCCTTCCCCACGCGCCGCCCGCAAACTCGGCCCAAGTTTCCGCGCCCGCCAAGCGGGCGAGCTCCTACCTGCAGAGCACCAGGTCTCCCGCCGCCGCTACGCCAGGCCGCCTCTGCGTCCGCATCCTCCAGCGTCGCCCAGGCCGCGGGTCCTAGTACGGCCGGGCCCTGCGCGAGAAGTCGCGGTGAACAGCAAGCTCGGAGCAACCCTACTCGCCGCCGTTCGCGCCGCCGCCGGGCGCCGTCTGCGGTCCCGGGCGGGGCGGGCTGGGGGCGGGGCGGCTCGCAGGGTGGGGGAAGAGCCCGGCCCCGCCTCTGGGAGCCTGCGCTCCTGTGGGCGGCGGGTGCAGAGGGCCAGCGTGGGGCCAGCTTGCTGGGAGCGGGCCGCGGGCGCTGTGCACCGCCGGTACCCGCCACGCTCCACGAACCAGTGCCCGGCGGGCCGGTCACGCGCCCTCAGTCGCTCGGTTAGATCGTTCATTCACTGCCACTTTCTAGCGATGTGACCTTGCGCCTGCCACTTGACCTCGCTGAGCTTCAGTTTCCTTATTTGCAAAAGTGGAATTCTGTCTTCCTCATAGCGGTGGCGGTGTAAACTTGGAAAAGGGTGTTTGCAAATATCTGGCACACAGTAGGTGCCGGCATTCCCCTGTCCAGCACTAGTGTATTAGGGGGCTGGAGAAGGGCTTCTTGATCTGTCCCCTCATATTGGTGTAGTCAATGAGGGCAATTTCCAGACTCCTGCTAGGGCAGGGCAACTGTCTGAGGAAGCGGCAATCTCCCCATCCCTGGAAGGACCGGGAATGAGGGTGCTGGGGGATTTGCAAAGTAGCCTGGGCGAGGCTGCCTCCGTGAGGCAGACCTGCGCGCAGCCTACGAGGCGGGTCTCCGGAGTGAAGCACGCCCAGCCAGGAATGGTGTGTTGCAAAGAAAGGCTGGAGGGTGGGGAAGGGCTGCTTCTTCCTGGGCCATCTGACTGTGGATGAGAGCCCCTCAGTGCTACTTTATCTGAAAGAATCTGGTCCCACGAAGTTCCTGGGCTGTCTGAGGACTGGGAACAGGTGTGTGCAGTGGGGGAGGGGAGGGCAGGTGGACCTGCCGAAGGTCAGAGTCAGTTCAGGAAGCAAAACTATCCCCTCAGATCCCAAAGGTAAGTTCTGCCTGAGTCAGAGCAGAACAGGCCTGAGGCTGCAGGTTCCAAGAATCACCACGCAGCTGGAGCTAAGGAGGAGGGGCTGGGCGCTGCAGGTAGGAAGAGGAAGTGGAAGAGGAAGTGAGGTCACCTGGGGAGTGGGGGCAGGGGTGGGGGAAGAGTGTCACTTCATGTAGAGCTGGAAGAACCTTAGATATAGAGTCTGGAACCATATAGGGAGGAAACACTCAGAGAGGGTTGGGGGGTCGGTCACAGGCTATTCCCTGCTCTTGCCCCTTACCAACTTTGCTTGGCCCTCCTCCTCCAGCACTGCGCCTGCGACCCTGTCCCTGCTCTGCTAGTGGAGTGGGAGGAGGGCTGTGTTCTTAGCCCCTGGGGTCTGGGAGTCTCAGGTTGTGTGCTCAGATGTGCCCAGTGGTCTCTCCAATTTCCCTGAGTTGGAGTGGGACCAACCAGGCCAGGATGAACAACTGTCTGAGACACTAGGGGCTAGTTAAGATTTGCAGCACTGCTGAGCCTTGTGTTAATTCAGGGACACCTCACACAGACAGCAGCCCCACTCAACAGTATCTTGTCTATTCCTTTTCCGCATCACTTAAACACCCTGGACTGCCAAAGAAAGGACACAACACTGGGGGACTTGGGAGCTACTTTGTAACTCTCTGAGCCTCAAAGTTCCTCATTGCAAAAAGGGAGCAGAGAGAGACCTGCCTTAGCAACTGTGGTGTCGGGCAACATCAGTGTGGGAAATTGTAAACTCTAGGAAGCTCATAGAGTGTCCCCAGACTATGAGCACCTGAAGACTCTGACCTTGCCCTTTTTCCTCTCTATACCAATGGTGGAGTGTGGAGCCTACAGAGAATGAAGGCAATCAATACAAGGTAACTGCCTTGGGAGCTCCACATGTTTTTATCAGCACTGTGGTCTTGCAGAGATGTGATATTCTAATGAGAAGGAATAGTGTGAATAAAAGCAGAGAAGGGAACCGTCTGTCCTTATATGGGCTTCCTGGGTGGAGTTAACACAGAAAAAGAAAGTAGTGTAGAAAAGGAGGTTTCTTCTCACCCCACCCCACCCCCATCACCACCAGGTCTGCCCAAGTTCCACATGGGACACACACACACTCCTCTTCCACCCTCATCCCAGACACCGGTTACTTCTCCTGGCTCCCTGGGAATGCAAGGTAAAAGGTCAGCTCCTAAGCCTTGGCTCATTATGTTATGGTTATTAATAACAATGGCATTCCCTCGGCCGGGCGCGGTGGCTCAAGCCTGTAATCCCAGCACTTTGGGAGGCCGAGACGGGCGGATCACGAGGTCAGGAGATCGAGACCATCCTGGCTAATACTGTGAAACCCCGTCTCTACTAAAAAAAAAAAATACTAGCCGGGCGACTGAGGCGGGCGCCTGTAGTCCCAGCTACTCCGGAGGCTGAGACAGGAGAATGGCGTGAACCAGGGAGGCGGAGCTTGCAGTGAGCTGAGAGCCAGCCACTGCACTCCAGCCTGGGCGGCACAGCAAGACTCCGTCTCAAAAAAAAAAAAAAATGACATTCCCTCTAATGAGGCCACACCTGCTATTTACAAATCTCCTTCCTTGGAGGAGCTCCTGCACCCCACAGGAGTGTGAGGTGGAGCTGGCAGCTACTCTACAGGCAGAGAAACAGAGAAGTGTGGCACCTTTCCCTGAGACACACAGCAATGCCCCCTTCCATCCTTGCAGACCCAGCTAGAGACACTGCCTCCTCCAGAGAGGCCCCTCAGACTGTTTTTGCTGCCCTGTCTGCCCTCTACTTCCTCATTGCTCCCTCTCCCCTCCCAGAAGAGGAATATCTCAGTGTCAGTGGTTGGACATGGAGCTCCTATATCTATCTATGAGATCATTGATATCTCATTTAATTTTTACAACCACATGAAGGAGGAGTTTGAAAAACAAGCATGCTGAGGTTTGATCTACTGAGTTGTGTGGCTTAGGTAAGCCCCTTAGCTCTCAGCTCGCTCATCATTGCAGGGACATGACTTGCTACAGGGCTCCAGTGACTTCACAGCTTGATTTTTAGTAAGCTTTCAACCAGTGGTAATGATGCAGGAGAATAGGGCCTGGAGGCAGGGAACCTAAGGCCGACTCATGCTGGATATCAGAGACTACTCCCTCTTCAACCCGTCCTTTTACTAGGTGGCAGTTGCTGCATGGTAGATGCAATCCCGTCTTTTGCTGTATGGCAGTTACTGGAGTGGTAGCTGGAAAATGAAAGTACCTCTGATTGGTCCCCTCCCGCAACCCATCAGACTGGTTGTAGGCCTACTCTTCAACCAATCAGACTGGTTGCAGGTCACTAGGGTGAACCAATGAGAAACCTCTAGAGGGTATATAAACCCTAGAAAATTCTGTAACCAGTGCTGGTGAGCCTCTTGCTGGAGCTTTTGCTGCCTTGCTTGTGCCTTTTGTACAATTCTTTGTTCGAAATACCAATAACCTGGGCAACTACCCCCAACCAGTAACGGTAGCTCTAGAGGAGGAGGGGGAGGCCACTTGTTCACATAGCCAAGAAATGGAGAGCTAGGATTGTCCCTGGAGGACTGTGTGACTCCGGTGCCTTCTGAGGGAAGCTCAGACACAATTGTTGTTCAAGAATGCGCTGCCACTAAAGCAAGCAGAGCCTGAAGCTGGGCTGTGTCGATGGCCATCAGTGTGGACTCAGAGCATCGTAGGGATCTGGGTTGGATAGGACAGGAGGAGGACAGGGCCATGGGGTCTGATTGGGGTGAGGTAAGCCAGTTTCCAAAGGTGTACTGGAAAACCAGGGCATCCTTCTGCAGGGGAGGCTGGGGGTGGGGGCAGCCTGCTGCTTTGCCGCAGTGAGCAGGGAGTGGGAGCCTCTCAAACTCCGAAGGAGCCCCCCCACTACCTCCAGAGAAAATCAGAGTTGCTCAGAGAGGAGGCCCTAAGACTGAGAAGTGGGGCAGGCTTTCACTGGATCCCTCTGGAGGACTGCATCTGCTGGCCTGTTGGCTAGAAAAACAACAACAACAAACCATGCACAATAATTTAGGGACCCTGGCCAGGTGCAGTGGCTCATGCCTTTAATCCCAGCACTTTGGGAGGCTGAGGCAGACAGATCACTTAAGGTCAGGAGTTTGAGATCAGCCTGGCCAACATGGAGAAACCCTATCTCTACTAAAAATACAAAAATTAACTGGCGTGGTGCACAAGCCCGTAATCCCAGCTACTCAGGAGGCTGAGGCACTTGAACCTGGGAGGCGGAGATTGCAGTGAGCTGAGATCGTGCCTCTGCACTCTAGTCTGGGCAACAGAGTGAGACTGTGTCTCAAATAAATAAAGATTTAGGGACTCCTTCAAAGGAGGGGAACACTCTTTAATTCACAGCTATGGTGGGCTGATTTTCCTTCTCTCCTTCCCATCCTTCCTTCTGTCACATATTGAGGATCTCCAGGTTTTATGCTGGCACTGAGGGTACAGCAATAGATGGGTCCCAGTGCTGTCTCCCAGATTTCAAACAGACCACTGCTCTGCAGTGAGATGGGTGCTTGTGTGGAGGTGGGTCTGCCACAGTGGGAGAGAGGCCTCAGGAACAGGACTGCTGGGCCTTGGACTCGGGGAGGGTGGGACTGTGATGTCCAACTCTGGCTGTGCCAAAGCCCAGCCATTGAAGGCTGGGTGCTGGAGGCAGCAGGAGATACTCCCTCCCTACCTCCAGAGAGAGTTTTGTAATGCCTGTGTCTAGCCGGTCACTCCTAGCTTGGAGTCTCCTGTGGTTCCTCGGTGCCCTCAGGTTCCAGTTCCCCCCACTGGCTTTGGCATGTCTCCTGATTGTACCGATTGTCTCCCCAGCCAGCCAAGGTTCCTTTCAGGTCACACCTCCATGCTTTGGAATATGCTCTCCCTCTGCCTTGGCTGCTTGTCTGGTTTCCTTGCTAATTCCTGTTGGCCTTTCAGACTCAACTCAGAGGCTGGGCATGGTAGCTCATGCCTGTAATCCTCCCACACTTTGGAAGGCAGAGGCTGGAGGATCACTTGAGCCCAGGAATTCAAGGCTGGCCTGGGCAACAGAGTGGGACAAATAAAAAAAAATTATCCAGGCATAGTGGCGTTCGCCTGTGGTCCCAGCTACTCGGGAGGCTGAGGTGGGAGGTTGACTTGAGCCTGAGAGGTTGAGGCTACACTAAGCTGTGATCAGGCCACTGTAAACAGGCTGGGCAACAAACCAAGACCGTACACAGCCCCCGTCAAAAAAACTCAGCTTAGGACCCCTCCTCCAGGAAGCCTTCCCTGAGCTGCAGGCTGGGTTTGGTCATCTCTTCTGAGGTCCCAGAGCATTCTGAACTCATCTCCATTTTAGCCTCAGCTCCCTGTGCTGAAATTTCCTGACTATAAGCCTGGCTTGCCTCTTATCCTGGGGAGGGACCTCCTCCAGGGTGGAGCCGGGGTCCGCCCTTGGGCTGTGACTCTAGTGCCCACCACAGGACTGAGTCAGGCTGTAGTTATGGAGTGAAGGTTTAATGGTGAAGGAGGGCTATGCACATCTGAAAGGGAAGAAAAGCAGAAAAACCTACCCAGGCCCAGAAATGAGAGCCTGAAGGAGCCTCTACTGCCCAAAGCTCCCCTAAAGCCCTGGACTACCCCTGTCAGCCTCTTAGGACCCATGACACCAGCAGTAGCCTGTTTCCAGCCCCTATTTCAACATGGGGCAAATGAGACACAGAGAGGGCCAGCTATCTGCCTGGGGTCTCAGGCAGGCAACTCCAGAACCCAAGTCTCCTGAAGGCCTGTCCAGTCCATACACCAGGCCTCTTGATTCTGCCACTGCCACTTCCTCTCCGTCCTCTCCTCCCCTCTCAGACCTAGGATGGAAAAACACCTGGCCGAGCTCCACCTGCCTGCCTCATGCTGCCTGCAGCCCCCTCCTTGGAGACCATCAGCCTGGGGTAGGGTTGTGAGGAGAAGAAGAGGGGGGGACCCCTGCAAAGAGGGAAGGGGCTGATGCATTTCCCTCTGTGCTACAGGAGCTACTCCCCTACCACAGCCTGGACTCCTGCCAGCTGCCCTCATCACCTCCTCTCCCCATCCAGGGCCTCTCCCTGGGGATCCCCTCCCCCGGCCTCGGCGCCCTGGGCAGAGCCATCACAGCTGTTTCCAGAGTGGTGGTTGGGGCCTGGGCCTGGGCAGGCCCTACCCACAACCCTGACTCCAGCCCAGTGCCCGCCCCTCGCTTTGGTCAAGCCTTGGCCTTCATCGGGAATCACCTTCCCCCAGATCCCCAGTTCAAAGTTTTTGGGGGGCTGCCAACCCAGCTCCTCCTTGCCCCACCATGCTCCCTCCCCCAGTGCTAGGGCACCCTCCCCTCCTACCGTGGGCGGGCCAGGTGGACTATCGTGGAAGCCTTTCTAAGGCTGGCTGGGCAGCTGGGTCTGGCCAGGTGGTTGGCTGCTGCACCCTCATTAGCGGCCCTCTGGGGTTTCCGTCACTTAGGGCTGGTTACCAGGCAACCGCGTCCAAGGAGGGCTTGGCTCAGGGCTGGCACAGCAGCACTGCTGCTGAGGCAAGAGGCGAGCAGCCAAGCAGGGTGGGAGACTGGGGTCACGGTCAGGAGGCCTCCTGCTCACCAGAGTAGGGGGACAGTGCTTCAGAAACTCCCTGTTATTATCTCGCCTTAGACTCGCAGCCTGGCCCCAGAAAAGGGGGTTTTGGGTCCTCAACACAAACAACCATACTCAGCGCCCTCAGGTTTCCCGGATGTGGAAGGGAAGCTGGGTGGGAACAGAGAAGGGCACCCTTCTCCCTTTTGCTTCTGGTGGTGTGGCCGTGTGGCCTTCTTGCCCGCCACTTCTTTCTGCCTAGTCAAGTCCTCTCCACTCCACAGGCAGGCTCCGGGTCCATCTGCATCGCAGGCTGTGCAGTGACCTTCTGCAGCATCCTCTGCCCCCGCTCCTCCACACTCCACACGTGGCCCAGGACCCATTCTGTAGGTTATGAAAGCTGGGAGGCTAACCCCCTACCCACTCTGAAGGCTTGTCCACCTCTTTCCCAGAATGCTCTGAGAACTGAATGAAGTGACGTATAGGAGAGGACCGTGGCAGTAACCATGACAATTGCTCCAATTGTATGAGTGCCTATTTCTGAGCCAGGCATGGTGCTATGTACTTTCTGCATAGGTCTCCTCATAGTAACCCTACAGGGCTCGAAGTTTTCCTATACCCACTTCTCAATGAGGAAACTGAGGCTCAGAGAGGCCAAGCAACTGATTCTCCTAAGTGACAGTCTGGGGACTCCAAAG
This sequence comes from Rhinopithecus roxellana, assembly GCF_007565055.1. NCBI lineage: Eukaryota > Metazoa > Chordata > Mammalia > Primates > Cercopithecidae > Rhinopithecus > Rhinopithecus roxellana. Next base: position 78,847,421 of record NC_044553.1, on the reverse strand, counting down.
TCACCATCTCTCACAATGGGAAGGGGGTTGTTGTTATTTTTTTGCCAGCCTGTTTCCTTTCTCCTTTTCCCTCCCTCCCTGCCTGCCATCATCTGCCTGGTGAGTTTGCATCACTCCTAGAGCCCAGGGGTCCAATTAGGGGACTGCCCCAGGGAAGCTGACTGAGGCAATCCCTGCCCCAAGGGGGCCTCCCTGAGCTGAAGTTTTAATTAGTCATCACTGCTCTTCCTGAAACTCTGACCTGCCCATGGCTCTACCATCCCAGGCTGGCCTTGTGGCAGGAGGCAGGAGGCAGGAGGCAGGACTGGCGTTCAACCCAGCTGCACAGCAGAAGCTGCCCTGGCAGAGCAGAGAGATGTGGCTGGGCTTCCCTCCCACATGGCTCTCTGCATCCACCTCAGCATCACCTCATTTAATTCAGTAAATGGATTACAAAATAAATGGACTAAGTGACTTCATCCATTGAATATATTAAATACATTAAATGAGCTAATATTTGTGAAGCATTTTAAACAGTGCCCAGTACCTAGTAAAGACTAAGAGTGTTTGTTAAATTAAAAAAACAAGTCAGCAGGGATCAGGGGAACAAGGTACTGCATAGGACCCAGAGCTATTTTTGGATATAAAGATGGCACATTCCTGGGTCGCTTGGCAATGGTGGGTGGCCCATGTGTGGGCGGTCAGCATCTATAATCCTGCCCCTGCAATGTGGGAAGCTTGGGGTGTGCAGGGAGGGAATGGATGGGTATGTGCCAGGCACTGCACTGAGCATTCATGCCCTGCAAGCCGTCTTAAGAGATGGGGTTACAATCCCATTTTTCAGAGGAGATGGTCAAGGTTCACAGAAGCAATCAACACGTCCACAGCCGGCACGGTGGCTCACGCCTGTAATCCTAGCACTTTGAGAAGCCAAGTCAGGCTTTGCTTGAGGCCAGGAATTTGAGACCGGCCTGGTCAACATGGCAAAACCCCATCTCTACAAAAAAATTAGAAAAATTAAGTGGGCGTGGTGTGGTGATGCACACCTGTAGTTCCAGCTACTTGGGAGGCTGAGGTGGGAGGATCACTTGAGCCCAGGAAGTGGAGGTTGCAGTGAGCTGAGATCGCACCATTACATTCCAGCCTGAGCGATAGAGCCAGACTCCATCTCAAAAAACAAAAAACAAAAACAAAAACAAAAAGCAAAACATGTCCAAGAAAGCACAACCCCGAGAGTTAGGGCAGGATTTATTGTTTATTGTCGTTATTATTTTTAGTTTTCTTTCTGTTTACTTGTTTTTGTTTAGGGCAGGATTTAGATCCAAAGCCTAAGCCCTGCACACTGGAAAATCTGACTCCTTATGCCCCTCCCACCCCTACTCAGGACGCCACACAGGGCAGAGCTGGAGGCAGCCAGACAAAGGTCTGAAGACCAGAGAAAGTGCAGTATGCCAGGTGCCCTGGGGAGCCAGTGGGGCTAGAGATGGGTGAGTGACAGCCACATGCTACCCTGCTGAGAGTTGGGGCCTGGCCCAATGTGACCAAAGTCTTCCCTGGGTCCAGGGTGCTAAGAATGACTTGTGCCAGAAGGGTGGGCTGTGAAGAAGGAAGTCTGGGGGAGGGGAAAGGGTGCTAGGCTTTTCCTTTCTGGATGCAGCAAGGTAGACTCCCTAGCTCCCCTACCCTTATTCCAGGGAGCAGTCTCATCTCCAATTTGTGAGTCCTCTCGAGTCATTGGCCCCTTACCAGCTATTCACAGAGGAGCAGGAGCAGGCCAGAGTCCAAAAGAGCCAGGTGTGAGGTGAGCCCCAGAACCCTCCAAGGTGACCCAGCTCAGTGGTGTCACTGTGTTATCACAGGCCATCTCCAAGACCACCCGGTGCCATGTCTGCTGGCTGCAGCAGGCCTGGAATCCTCAGGACAGGCCGTGGGCCTCCCTCTGGCTCAGGTCACTCACCAGAGCAGAACATTCTGCCCCCAAGTTCTTGATGAACCCCTCCCAGCAAGCAGTGCCTTCAGAACACCGATCTTTTCCCAGAGAGAAACCCAGGGCCAGGAGAGATATGGAGGAGACCAGAACGCATTTCAAAGAGCTGATCATTGCTAATAAATCAACAATTCCTGAACAAACACAGCCCACCCTGCACCAGCTCTGGGCTCCCTCATCCTCCCTCCAGACCCTATTCCGCAGCCCCCTCTGCTCCAGCAGTCCCCACCTCCTGTCAACCAGGCCATCTGTAGCTCAGGCTCCAATTAGTTCAGTAATTAGCACCTCATCAGGCCTGTCTGCCTATGAAGAGCTCCCCTGGGGAGGATTTCAGGAGGTCTCCATGACCTCAGGACCCACAGCTGGAGCAAGTCCAGGCTGGCAAGACCTCAGGTGGCCTGTCTGCACCCCAGCATAGGGCAGGGGAAACCAAAGAATCCCCCAGGGAATTGGGTAAGGAGCAGGGAGAAGAGGGTTCCCGCCCAGGACAAGGCTTCTCCAGCAGTCCCGGGGCCCCTGTGTCAGCTCCACACACACCTTCCTCAGCCATCTTTGCCTAGTTGGTGCGCCCTGGCTGGCTGGGGAAGCCAGGAGGATGCCCAAATCCAGTTGAGGTTAGGTCAGTAACGGAAAGTCCCTGTGGGTGGCTTTGGCACAGCCAGGGATTCAGAAAGCTTGGCTTACCCCTTCAGGCCTCCATCCGGGGCCTCCTGGCTCTCTCCGGCATCACCCCCTGATGACCCCTCAGTCCCTGGCATCCATCTTTCACTTGACAGTCCCTCAGCTCTTGAAGAGAGTAGAATGCCCCCCAACCCAGCCCATGGTAGGCTGCAAGTGTCTGGATTATGGGCTCTGGCTGGAGAGGCTGCCAGAGCTGAGAGCAGGGGGTAGGGGACAGCCTGTTTGGTGGGGTCAGAGAGAGCCTCCTGCCAAGAAAGGAAAGGAGAGGTGAGGTGCTGCCAGGGGACGTATGGGCACCGTGTCACAGTGGAGTGGCTCTGGGGTAAGGGGAGGTTGAGGCTTCCTCTTGCTGAGCTCAGATTCCCCATCTTTAACATTGGAACAAGAATGGTCACAACCCCCAGCTTCCAGAGATGATGGCAAGAGGTGGGTGGTGTGGTGAGCAACAGAGCAACTGGTGGGAAGCCAGCAGTGGTGGCACAGGGCAGAAGGTGAGCTCGGGCTTGGTGGAGGGAACATAGATTGGGCCCAGGGAATCAGTGTGAACAGCACAGGTGAGAGGTGCAGGTGACCCAGACAGGCCGGAAGTCAGCCTTGACCACAGCCCCCAGACTGAAAGGCATCTTGGGGCTGACCCTGAGCCAAGGCCAGTCATGAGATTAGAACTCCAGCAGCAGGAGCTAGGCAAATGCCCTGCAGCTGGGGAGGAGGCTTGGCTGGAGCAGTGCTTGACCCCAGCATGGGCCTCTAACTCCTTCCAGAAAAGTCTCACTGCTGGGAAACCACTGCGTCACTTTCCTGGTGCTGATACCCTCTGTTAGTGTCTCCTTGCTTGGATTAGTATGCCTTCTTAGGCATACTCTGGTGACAAAATCAGCACCAGCCACCTAATCCAGGCCCAGATCCCAACTTGCCACTCTTGGCTGTGGGACTTAGAGCAAGCTTCTTAACCTCTCTGAGCTCCAGGGTCTTTGACTGTGGGATGATGAATTGTGTCCCCAGGTTTGTGGTGGGGTCAGGTGCCCAGTGTTCTAATGCCACTGGATCAGGCCTGGCAGACAGTAAGCCTCAACCGGTATTCCTCCTTCCTCAGGCCAATTCCTAAGAAACAGGCAGGACTCTGAGAAGATATGGTGCCAAGACCAGCTCAGTCATGGAGACCTTAACCCAGCAGCACTAGAGGAATTAAAGACTCACACACAGAAATATAGAGTGCAGAGTGGGAAATCAGGGTACTCACAGCCTTCAGAGCTGAGAGCCATGAACAGAGATTTACCCACATATTTATTGACAGCAAGCCAGTGATAAGCATTGTTTCTCTAGATTATAGATTAACTAAAATGGGAAACAAAGGGATGGGCCAAAACAAAGGGATGGGCGCTGGCTAGTTATCTGCAGCAGGAACATGTCCTTAAGGCACAGATTGCTCATGCTATTGTTTGTGGTTCAGGAACACCTTAAGCGATTTTCCGCTCTGGGTGGGCCAGGTATTCCTTGCCCTCATTCCAGTAAACCAATAACCTTCAGCATGGGCATTATGGCCATCACGAGTATCTCACAGTGCTGCAGAGATTTTTTGTTTGTGGCCAGTTTTGGGGCCTGTTTATGTCCAGATTTGGGGGTCTATTCCCAACAATGTGGGGTTGAAGTCTGCTTTCCCTTCTCTGGGGAGAAGTTCTGTAAAGTCCAGAAAGTCAAAACCACCTCCTCGGTCTGCCATTTTTCCAAAGGCTTCTGAAGGAACTGGATCATCTGTTTGGGGCTTCTAAAAGTTACTAGGGGCCAGGTGCAGTGGCTCACAACTGTAATCCTAGCACTTTGGGAGAACTAAGCTGGAGGATTGCTCAAGCCCGGGAGTTTGAGACCAGCCTGGGTAACATAGTGAGACCTTGTCTCAAAAGAAAGAAAAAGAAAGAAAGAAAGAAAAGAAAGAAAGAAAGAAGGAAAGAAGAAGGAAGGAAGGAAGGAAGGAGGGAGGAGGTAGGGAGGGAGGGGAGGGAGGGAGGTTTCGTGAGGGAAGAAAGAAGAACAAGAAAGAGAAAGAAAGAAGAAAGAAACAAAGAAGCCCTAAGAAGAAAGAAAGCCCGAAAGAATAAAATAACAGAAAGAAAGAAGAAAGACAAAATACTCAATCCCTCCCTCCCTCCCCCCTCCTCTCCCTCCCTCCCGCCCTCCCTCCTCCCCTCCCCCCCCCCTCCCCCTCCCTCCTCTCTCTCCGCCCTCCCCCCTCCCTCTCCTCCTCTCTCGCTCTCCCTCCCTCTTCTCTCCCTCCCTCCCCCTCCCTCCCTCCCTCCCCTCCTCCCTCCTTCCCTCCTTCCTTCCTTCCTCCTTCCGTTCCTTCCTTCCTGCCTTCCTTTCTTTCTTTCTTTCTTTCTTTCTTCCTTTCCCTCCCTCCATCCTCCCTCCCTCCCCTCCCTCCCTCCCTCCCTCCCTCCCTCCTCCCTCCCTCCCTCCCTCCCTCCCTCCTCTCCCTCCTTCCTTCCGTCTTCTTTCTTTCTTTCTTTCTTCTATTCTTCTTTCTTCTTTCTCCTCCCTCCCTCCCTCCCTCCCTCCCTCCCTTCCCATCCCTCCCTCCCTCCCTCCCCTCTCTCTCTCTCTCCCCCCCTCTCTCTCCCTCCCTCCAGAGAAAGAAAGAGAGAAAGAGAGAGAAGCCAGGCGTGGTGATGCACACCTGTAGTTCCAGCTACTCAGGAGGCTGAGAGGTCAGGGTTTCAGTGAGCTGTGATTGCGCCACTGCACCCCAGCCTGGGAGACAGAGCAAGATCCTGTCTCAAAAACAAAAACAAAGCAAAACAAATAAAACAACAAGAATGAAAATAACAGTTACTAGGCTCTGAGGAAGATTACCTTTGGAGACTAAGTCACAGAACTTGACCTCTTAATTACTGACCTTTTGTTATAAATTAATTTCCTTCCTTGTTCCTGGCTTAGACCAGATGTCCCTGAGATAGAAGACCCCTTGACTGAGATGAAAGACCCCTTGACTATTACATCCTTAATGTGGAATATCAAATATACTTTTCCCAAAAAAGAAACACTGCCTATAACCAATCAATTGCTGTAACTATGTGTGAGAAATGATGTAATCCTGTTTACATTCTTGCCTATATAAATGACCCTCAAATCTCTCCACTTCAGAGCACCCTTGGACCCCATTTTTTTGGAGCCTGTGCCCTCCTCAAACTTTGCACTCCAGTAAACTCAGTATTTAATCATATTGCCTGAATCTCATCATTCAGGTTGACAGGCTCAATGCAGAGGGGGCAGGGGATAGACAGTCATTCCAATAAAACCCTCTGCTCTCAAGCCTGCCACCCCCATCCCCAGCTGTGCCCAGCCCAGACTAGCCCATCTTCATCCCAATCCCAGCCCATTCTAATCCCAGCTCCCAGGCCCAGTTCTGTCCCCATTCCTAACCTAATTCTGGGGCAGTAGCCAGAGAACACAACAGGACACTCCTAATGGGGACAAAAGGCCTGGAAAGGGGTTGTTCCTTTTTTTTTTTTTTTTTTTTTTTTTTGAGAGAGAGTCTCACTTTGTCTCCCAGGTTGGAGTACGGTGGTGAGATCTCGGCTCACTGCAACCTCCGTCTCCCAGGTTCAAGATATTCTCCTGTCTCAGCCTCCCAAGTAGCTGTGACTACAGGCGCCCACCACCATGCCCAGCTAATTTTTTTGTATTTTTAGTAGAGACAGGGTTTCACCATATTGGTCAGGCTGTCCTCGAACTCCTGATATCAGGTGATCCACCTGCCTCAGCCTCCCAAAGTACTGGGATTACAGGCGTGAGCCACTGTGTCCAGCCGGGGTTGTTCAGTTTAAAGGAAGGGACACAGAAACCTCCACAGCTCCCCATCTCTAACAGGCAATCGGAGGGGCACCTGTGGCCCCTGCACAGTCCTCCTTGCCCATGATGTTTCTTCTGAGCAGAACCCTCCAGAGGCCCACAGGGCCTTCCTGTGACCCACACCCCGAGTGCTGCATACTGACATCTGACTGCAGCCAGGGGGAGGGCAGGAGTGGCAGCCTAGCCCCGCCTGGTATCATGGTCCCTGTTTGTTTCCAGAAGGTGCAGCATGCAACTCCTGAAGGCAAGAGGCCCGCGGAGGCATTCAGGGCAACTTGAGAGACTGCTCCCACTGCTTGGCCAGGCTGTGGGGCTGAGGGCAGCGGTAGGGAATGCTGACAAACCCAAGAAGTAGATCTGGGTTCAGACAAGAAAGGCCTGCTCAGGCTCCCTGGGGCCCAGCCAACCAGAACCACATCTGCACTCATGAACAGCCTCTTTATTTCTCAGCCAGGGCCTACCCAAGGCTGAGCCACCTCTCATCCACTTCTGCAAGCCCTCTGGCCCCCAGTGCACCAATGGATTTGAGGGGCTCCATGACTGGTTGGCCCTGTGCCGCAGGTTCAGTGGTATAGAGTGCTATCCCAGCCCCCAGAGCTGTGGCTGGGAGTCAGTCCCTGGGGAGTCAGGTCTCTGTCACTATGACCTGATGTGATTCCACCAGGGAACTGGGCTCCCCACCCCATGACAAGTTGATGCAGGCCTCACAGAACAGAAGAGGGGCCCTCCCTGTACTTGTGAATGTGCTCCTGAGGCTGGAAGGGTGAGGTGGAGTAGAAGGCATGGGACCCTCACTCTGTACTGAAGGGGCTGGGAGCTGAGATTGGTGCCCTGTCTTCCTGGGTTCAAATCCTGCTTCTGCTACTTCTTAGCTGTGCTGCCTTAGGCAAGTCACTTCATCTCTCTGGGGCTCAGTTTACACAGATATAAAAAATGAAGGCGGGCACGGTGGCTTACGCCTGTAATCCTAGCACCTTGGGAGGCCAAGGCGGGCAGATCATGAGGTCAGGAGATCGAGACCATCCTGGCCAACACAATGAAAACCCATCTCTACTAAAAATACAAAAAATTAGCCGGGTGTGGTGCCTGTAGTCCCAGCTACTCAGGAGGCTGAGGCAGGAGAATGGCGTGAACCCGGGAGGCAGAACTTGCAGAGAGCCTAGATTGCGCCACTGCACTCCAGCCTGGGTGACAGAGCGAGACTCCGTCTCAAAAAAAAAAAAAAAGAGGATAAGGCCAGGCAAGGTAGCTTCCACCTGTAATCCCAGCACTTTGGGAGGCCGAGGTGGGAGGATTGCTTGAGCCCAGGAGTTCAAGGCCAGCCTAGGCAACATAGCAAGACCCCATCTTCCCCCGGCAAAAAATAATAATAATAATAATAATTAACTGGGTATGGTAGTGGCATGTGCCTGTGGTCCCAGCTCAGGAGACTGAGATGGGAGGATCATTGAGCCCAGGAAGTCAAGGCTGCAGTGAGCCATGATCACACCACTGTACACCAGCCAGAGCAACAGAGTAAGATCCTGTCTCAAAAAAAAAAAAAAAAAAAATGATGGCCAGGCGTGGTGGCTCACATCTGTAATCCCAACACTTTGGGAGGCCAAGGTGGGTGGATTACCTGAGGTAGGAGTTTAAGACCAGCTTGGCCAACATGGCGAGTACCCATCTCTACTAAACATACAAAAATTAGCCGGGCATGGTGGCGCACGCCTGTAGTCCCAGCTACTCTGGAGGCTAAGGCAGGAGGATCACTTGAAGCCAGGAGGTGGAGTTGCAGTGAGCTGAGATTATGCCACTGCACTCCAGCCTGGATAACAGAGGGAGACTCTGTCTCAAAAAAAAAAAACAAAAGAGGGGGCCCTTTCCTGTTAAGGGAGAGCTGTGCGAGGTGAAGGTCTTGGACGCTGTTTCTCGTTTTCATCATATAGACAAAATAGCCCTGCTGCAAAGATGGTCAACGTACCTAAAACCCGAAGCGCCTTCTGTAAGAAGTGTGGTAAGCATCAGCCTCACAAAGTGACACAGTATAGGAAGAGCAAGGATTCCTTGTATGCCCAGGGAAAGAGGCGCTATGATCAGAAGGAGAGTGGCTATGGTGGACAGACAAAGCCAATTTTCCGGAATAAGGCTAAGACCACAAAGAAGATTGTGCTAAGGCTGGAATGTGTTGAGCCTACCTGCAGATCCAAGAGGATGCTGGCCTTTAAGAGATGCAAGCATTTTAAACTGAAAGGAGATAAGAGAAAGGGCCAAGTGATCCAGTTCTAAACTTTGGGAAATTTTTCTTTTAATTTGAAAAGAAGGCCGGGCGCGGTGGCTCAAGCCTGTAATCCCAGCACTTTGGGAGGCCGAGACGGGCGGATCACGAGGTCAGGAGATCGAGACCATCCTGGCTAACACGGTGAAACCCCGTCTCTACTAAAAATACAAAAACTAGCCGGGCGAAGTGGCGGGCGCCTGTAGTCCCAGCTACTCGGGAGGCTGAGGCAGGAGAATGGCGTAAACTCGGGAGGCGGAGCTTGCAGTGAGCTGAGATCTGGCCACTGCACTCCAGTCCGGGCGACAGAGCGAGACTCCGCCTCAAAAAAAAAAAAAAAAAAAGAAAAGAAAATGTTGAAGCCATAGAAAAATTACCTGTAGGAAAATAAATACAGTGATATTCTTTAAAAAAAAAAAAAAGAGGATAACCATTAACCATATCATGGGATAATCAGGCAGATCAACTGACTGTGAGTGTGAAGAACGCAGTGCAGAATGGGCACAGCAATGCCCAGTGCTTCTAGAGAAAGTAAGCCTAAGGGGTGGGGAAGGATCCCAGCTGGGCCATGCAGCCTGGAGTACACATGCGTGTTGGGGACTGTCTGGCCTGGAATAACCAAGAGAGCCCCCCAGAGTATAGGCCTGCCTGGGGCATTCACTGTCCCTCCCAGCCACCCCAAGCCTGAAGGTTTCACCCCTCCCACCCCTCCCCATTGCCTTTCCAACCCTCCTACCCACCCCCCATGCCTGTGGACAAGTCTAGGGCTGTTGACTGGGATCCCAATGCCATGCCCCAAATGGAAACTTCCTGGCCCAGCAGGACTCACAGGAACTTAGAGGACCAAGGAGAAAAAACTGTTGCACTCATGCACACATGCACATGCGTGCACACACAGAGGGACACAGAACCAGCCAGGCACACACATGCAAACATGGCCGGCAACCAACCTTCCTTCCTTCCCTCCCTCCCTCCCCACTTCCCTCCTTCCCTTCCTCTCTCCCTCCCCTTTCCTTCTTTCCTTCCTTCCTTCCTTCCTTCCCCTTCCCCTCCCTCCCTCCCCCACCTTCCTTCCTTCCCTCCTTCCTCCTCCCTTTCTCCATCTCCCCCTCAGTCCCTCCTACTTCCTTCCCCACCTTCTCTTCTACCCCTTCCCCCATCCCCACTTCCTTCCTTCAGACCACTCTGCCTGGCTTACTATGCCAGAGTGTGAATAACCTCTGTGGTATCCACAGGATACCTAGAAATGCCCCCAACCTCTCCTTCTGGGTCCAGAATAAGCAGATGTCTTGGGGGTAGTATTGGGGTGGGGGTATTTAATCACCCCTGCTCCCCTCTTAGCCTCCAGTCCTGTCCGTGGCACCCACTGCTTTGGGGTTTCTATTTATACCCAGTTCTTTCACCAGACTAGCAAAGGCAAGTTTGCATCCTGGTTGCACCCCAGCCTAACTCTGTGACCTCAGGCAAGTCATTGGACATGGCTGGCCCCAGTTTTCTCACCTCTAAAATGGGGCTGTCATGCCTTTTTTTTTTTTTCTTTAGAGACAGGGTCTCATTCTGTCACCCATGTTGGAGTGTGGTGGTGCCATCATGGCTCACTGCAGCCTTGAACTCCTGGGCTCAAGTGATCCTCCCGCTTCAGCCTCCCAAGTAGCTGAAACTATAGGCATGTGCCACCACACCTGGCTAATTTTTAAAAATTTTTTGTAGAAACAAGGTCTCGCTCTGTTGCCCAGGCTGATTTTGAACTCCTAGTGTCATGCCTTTCTTACTGGGTGTGGAGGGAAGATCTTGAATGAAACGCAACTAGCACAGTGCTTGTCTGCTTACTCGCTCTCAACCTCCAAGGACAGAGCTGGCCTTCCTCTCTGGGGACAAGTGCCCCTGGACAACACCTAGGGGTGGCTGAATGCACAGATTGCTCAGCTAGTTCCCCTCCCTCCTCTTTAGCGCAGAAGAGGAGGTATTGGATGGGCCACCCCCACTCAAATTAGTTTCATCACTTAGTGCCTGAGACCTCCCCTGCAGAGTGATCCCTGTTGGGCACCCACCTCCCTCCCACTCCATCTATCCTCTATGTGCCCAACTCCTGCATCTGCAAGGCCTGGAGGGTCTCTTGCTCCCTGCCCCCATTTTCCCATCTTTCTCCTGTACCCCACCTGCCTTCTCTTTCACAATCCCCTCGCCTGCCAGGATGTGGCTCCCATGTGGGCCTGTGATCCACAAGCCTACCCAGTTCCCTTCATCCCCTTTTCTGCTTTCAGGTCCCCAGCCCAGGCTGCCTCCGGCCCACCCCCACCAAGCTGGAAGACCAGCACAATTCAGACAGGACTTGTGTCCCAGCTGCCCTGGGCCCCTCAGTTTCCTCATCTGTAATTTAAGAATAAAAATACCGTGAGCAGTGGCTCACGCCTATAATCCCAGCACTTTAGGAGGCCAAGGTGGGCGGATCACGAGGTCAGGAGATTGAGACCATCCTAGCTAACACGTTGAAACCCCGTCTTTACTAAAAAAAAAAAAAAAAAAAAAAATTAGCCGGACGTGATGGTGAGTGCCTGTTGTCCCAGCTACTCAGGAGGCTGAGGCAGGAGAATGGCGTGAACCCAGGAGGCAGAGGTTGCAGTGAGCCGAGATCGCGCCACTGTACTCCAGCCTGGGTGACAGAGCAAGATTCCGTCTCAAAATAAATAAATAAATAATAAATAAATAAGAACAAAAATACCATTCGGGTGTGGTGGTTCATGCCTATAATTCCAGCACTTTGGAAGGCAGGAGGACTCCTTGAACCCAGGAGTTCAAGACCAACCCAGGCAATATAGTGAGGCCCTATCTATACAAAAATTTAAAAATTTACCTGGTGTGGTGGCACACACCTGTGGTCCCAGCTATTCATGAGGCTGAGGTGGGAGGATCACTTGCGCCTGGGAAGTCAAGGCTACAGAGAGCTGTGATCATGCTACTGCACTCCAGTCTGGTCAACAGGGCAAGACCCTGTCTCAAAAAAACAAAAACAAACCTATGTTTTGGTATATTGTAAGACTAAATTAGAAAACCTATGTATCAGCCAGGTGCAGTGGTTCATACCTATAATCTCAGCACTTTGGGAGGCCAAGGTGGGTGGATCACCTGAGGTCAGGAGATCGAGACCAGCCTGACTAACATGGTGAAACCCCCTCTCTACTAAAAATACAAAAATTAGCTGGGCGTGGTAGCAGGCACCTGTAATCCTAGCTACTTGGGAGGCTGAAGCAGGGGAATCTCTTGAACCCAGGAGGCGGAGGTTGCAGTGAGCCGAGATCATGCTGTTGCACTCCAGCCTGAGTGCAATGAAAAAAAAAAAGAAAAAGAAAACCTATGTATCTGGCATACAGGTCAATATAAACAACAGGAAAGGATGGATAAATAAATGAACTAGACCTAGAGTCTGCTCCCCCATTACAATGTCCCTATAAGGCCCCACTTACCGAGGTAGGCTGGCTGGGGAAGGTCAGACGAGGGTGGCTCAGAAAGAGGAAAGAGGCTGACTCAGGTGTCAGGATGAGGCCTTGGGAGGCCCAGCAGGGCTTTCTCTGACTCAGGAAGTCTAGAGCAGTAGCCCAGGGCCTGCCCTGTGCCTGGGACCCAAGGTCCTTAGCTTTCAGCAGAGGATCCACGCAGGGCCACTGCCAACCCAAAGGCACCACTCTGCAGACAGAGCCCTGGTCCAGGACACCTGACTTGGGAGGAGAGCATGTACTGGATTTCAGGAGCTAGATGCCACTCTGGCTGGACATCCTGTGACTGGCAGGAACCCGGCAGCTCTAGTGACTCTGAGGATGGCAAAGGGGTCTATGTTTCTCCAGGTCAACTCCCCACTCAGCAACTTGCCCAGTGCCCACGGCCTCCAGGCCCACTACTCTCCAGGCTTCATGCCCCCTCGCCCCTTAGCTCAGCACTGACGGTCATAAAGCAGGGTTGATGTTAGGCTTTGATCAAAGGTCAGGAGATTGAGAAGAATAACATCCCAGCTCAGCACAAGCAATGGGGACGATTAAACAGTAGCCGTCCTTGTTTGAAAACCCATCAGAGCTGTTTCCTGTGCTGCTACACCCCACTCAGGTCACAGCTTGCTGACGCCTTCTTGGGTTTCTACCCACCCCCATCCCTGTTTGAAACGCCTGTTCTTTTATTCTTATTTGTGACAATGTAGCCCTCCTCCCCTGCCTCTGCAAATCAGATATGTCTCCATTTTGGAGCCCGCTCAGGCAGCTTGCTAAACTAGGGGCAACTATCAATGCAGGCTGCAACTTTCAGCTATAGTTTATCTTTGAAAACAAGCTGCACCCATTCTTACATAGTATTCCCTTGTCCACCCACACAGACACATGGACAAAGGATGGTAGAATGATTTATTCTTCTGGAATTTTTTTCTTCTTCCTCATGCATTTGGTCACTTTCCCATCTCATGTGTAATTTGTTAAAGCCAAACTCAGACACATTTTGGATCATGAACACCTGTCACAGGTTTATCATAAGTTGGGAACAAGTTTAGGAAAACAAAAGGGAACAAGTTTAGGAAAACAAAACACAATCGAGTCCTCCAGCATTGCGGGAGAAGCCGTGTCATGCAGTGATTTGGAGCACGAATGTAAGCCAGATGGCCCGGGTTGCAATCCTGGTTTTGCCTCTTTGTAGCTGTGTGACCTTGAGCAAGTTTACTTAACCTCTCTGTGCCTCAGCTTCTCACTTGTGAACAGCAGATAATAATAGCAGTCACTTCACGGGTTTGTTGTACATGAAATCCAATTTAATCCAAATTACATGAATTAATTTTAATTTTAATTTTTGTAGGGGGAGTGTCTTGCTGTGTTGCCCAGGCTGGTCTTAAACTCCCAACCTCAAATGATCCTCCCACCTCAGCCTCCCAAGTAGCTGGGATTACAGGTGCATGCAACTACACCCAGCTAAATGTTTTATGTTTTGTAGAGACAGGGTCTCACTATGTTGCCCAGGCTGGTCTCAAACTCCTGGGCTCAAGCAATTCTTCCATCTCAGCCTCCCGAGTAGCTGGGACTACAGACGTGAGCCACTGCACCCAGCCTTAAATGAATTAATACATGTAAGATCCAGCCAGGCGCAGTGGCTCATGCCTGTAATTCCAGCACTTTGGGAGGCCAAGGAGGGCGGATCACGAGGTCAGGAGATTGAGACCATCCTGGCTAACATGGTGAAACCCTGTCTCTACTAAAAATACAAAAAATTAGCCGGGCGTGGTGGCAGGCACCTGTAGTCCCAGCTACTCGGGAGGCTGAGGCAGGAGAATGGCGTGAACCTGGGAGGTGGAGCTTGCAGTGAGCTGAGATTGCACCACTGCACTCCAGCCTGGGGGACAGAGCGAGACTCCATCTCAAAACAAAACAAAACAAACCTGTAAGATCCCAAAGCAGGGCCTAGCACACAATAGGCATGATAAGAGTGCTGACTGTTATGAGCAAGTTTATATAGGAGAAGAGGAGGAATGCTAGATAAGGTTGTTTAACTATGTACAGGTCTGGTTAGCTTTACAGAACTGTAAAGCTGTCACATTCATATCAGCTGCAGGGGTTAAACCTGGGTCACACCAACCCAGACCATCCCTCTAAATTGCTAAGTATGGGCTGTTTATCAGAAATACCAGCTAAAGTTTGTTATTTTGTTTTATTTTTTCAGGGGCCTAGGGTAGCTTTGTTTCTCAGACCTCAGCCTGTATCCCTGAATGATTATCAGGAAAATGTTTTAATCCAGCAAGGCCTGGGGAATGGGAGATGGCAGAGAGGATGGGAAGGCAGAGGAGCCTGTTCCACCACAGGCAGATGGTGCTTGGCAGAGCAGGAAGAGGACTCTGTGGCCACTAAGCCAGGAGGTGCTGGGCAGTGAGGCCCAGAACACATCTGTGGTCCTGGGCATGGGAACAGCACTCGGTGCAGTCATAGTTCCTGGCTGCTGGCCACACTGTCTTCTGAATCCTTGGCCCACATGGAGCTCCCTCCTTGAGTTCTCAGAGCCCTGGCCAGCCCCAGAACCCTCTGCCCAGCTTTCTGCTGGCCTGACTGTCCCGTGGAGGAGGGGAAGCAGGACTGCAGGAGGATGTGGCCAAACCAAGTTGGAAGCCAAGAGGTGCTTGGCAGCTTCCCGAGGGCTGGCACTGTGCCCCCTCCTTTTCCACTCCCCACTGCCCACGCTGCTCAGGACTTGACACAAGAGCATTCAGTTAATAGAGATGTGGTGGTGTTGCTTGGGAAAAGCCAACCCAAAGATACAAGGTCACCTGACATTTAGCAGTGCTATTCAATGGAACTAAAACATGAGCCACATATGTTATCTGAAGTTTTCTAGCAGACAGTAAGGAGAAACAGATGAAATCAATTTTAGCAATATATTTAAGAGAACCCAATTTATCTAATGGAACCCTATGTTACCATCTCAATATGTAATCATATACAAAATTATTAAGATATTTCACATTCTTTTGTTTCATGCTAAGCCTCCTAAATCCTGTGTATACATTACACTTACCACCCATATCAATACATACTAGTCCCTGCAGGAGAGGAAAAAAGTTTTCCTCTACAATCTTTTATTCTGTGATTGGAGTTTTTGAATTAAACTGACAAAAGACAGATTAACAGGAGAAGAAGTTTATTATGTCTGCATACCACACCAACAAAGGATGTAGCTGGCTGGTTAAATAGAGTCGAAGGCTTATATACCTAATTTAGTAGGGAAAACAGAGGGGAAAGAAAGAGCTTCTATGGGAAAAACAAATACGTTTCTTTAGGAAAGACAAATGGGTTTTAAGAGAACTGACAGGTGATAAAGTTTGTGAAAATATTTGTCTATACAGGTATGAGTGGTCTCTCTGTCTTCTTGGGGCCATGAAACTCCCCCTATGAGAGTTTATGGTAGCCTTACTTCCCAGAAGTTGCTTTTTGTCAGATAAAGGAAGCTCCTAGGAGGCTTTTCTCTGCGTCTGTTGAATCTCAAATGTCTTCAGCTTAAAATAATGTTTATGCCAACTCTGGGGCTCCTAGTGGTTCCCACACATTTCAAGTACTTAACAGTCATATGCAGCTACCTTATCAGACGGTGCAGGTGCAGAATCATTAAATCATGGAACCCCAGGGCAGGACAGTTCCTGGAGATGCTGCCAAGCATGCCCTCTGCCACCTTCTTCCCCGTGCCTGGCCCTTACTCTGCTTGAGTGTCTCCCAAGCTGGGTGCTCACGATCCCTGCCTCCCCGGCAGCCTCCTCCAGGCCAGTGGCTCAGGCTCTGAGGTGGATCGAGTTATTGATGTTGAGCAGAAATCTCCCTCCCGCCTAATTGGGCAATCCAACATCTTTTCCAAAGCACTGGCACAAACCCTCCGTGAGGGTGGCTGGCAAGAACTATTGTTGAATTTTACCTAGAGGGTCCGTGTCCAGCAGCAAGTGGGGACAGGAGGATGCTAGGATACAAGGTCGTCCTGGCCGTGCCTTGGCCCAGAGAGTTGTCTCCATGCATTCCGGGACCGTGGCTGTGCGGGCACCCACCAAAACCCTAACATAGAAAGCCCGGTCACAGCCCACCTGGGGCTGGCCCTGGCCCTGGCTGCCGCTCTCCTTCCCCCAGCTGAATCCTAATAGGAGGCACAGATTCCTAATACAGTCTCCAGGTTTCACAAATGGGGAAACCGAGCTGCGGTTCCCGCGCGTCCACGTTCAGCCCATGCTCTGGCTGAACCCAATTGCAACAAAGTCCCAGGGGCCTCCGTGAAAATCCTGGGAGCCTTCCCGCCCTGGCGGGCCCTTGCCAGCTCTCTGCTGGTCGGACACAGGCAGCGGGCGGGCGCGGGCCTCAGGGACCCGGCCGCTGGGGCGGGAGTCTCGGGGAAACCGTGATGTAACCTGTCGCCCCGGCTTGCAGGAGCGGCCCCCAGTCGCCGCCCGTGGCTTGTTTACTCCATTAGGGGCGCAGGTTGGAGCTGCTGCCGCGGGGCCCCGCCCCGCCCCCCACCGTGCCCACCCCCGCACCTCCCCCAACCCTTCCACCCTAAGAGCTGAATTGAGCCCCAGGAGCCATTGGAGGCTTGCAAGTGTTGGTCCTATTTCTGCCTTAGATGTTCCAGGATCTGGCGCAGTGGCCGAGCCACACTGGTGACTGTGAAAGAGCCTGAGCCCCCCACGAGCTCTCTCAGTCACAGCCCCAAGTAGCTCAAAAGAACATTCCAACTAAGTAAAATCCCGGAGCTTGCTACGCCTACGCAGGCTCAGGACAAGGGCCCTCCTATCCGGTCCCCAAGTCGCCGCATCTTCCCAGCCCGTCTCCTGCTCCTGTCTCCTGTTCTGTGATAGTCGGTACCATGAGGAGCCCTTCTTTGGACTCCCCAAAAGTCTGCCTCAGGGGACAAAAACAGCGTTTCCCAGGCGCTCTTTCTAATACTGCTGGCACAGAGAGAGAGAGAGAGAGAGTTTGCTCTTGGCTAGGCAAAGTTAACACCCTAGAGGGCTGAAGAGCAGAACTGCTTAGGGGTTGGGGTTCCTTGCTTAGGGCAGCGCTTCCCAGTCCTGGGCTCTTTCCGCCCCAAGCCAAGGCCTGGCTCACTGGGGCCAGTGGGGAACAGCAGGGCTCCCTGCACACACAGCACCCTCTGGAGCTGGGCTCTCCACCCAGACACAGGCCCCCTACCCCTAGGGGAGAGCAAGAACAAGGCAGTGTGGGCCAGATGGTAATGGATGGGAACGGATCTAGAGGGTGCAATGCTGATGCCAGCAAAAACCCCAACAGCTGTGACCTGTGCTCACCGCCAGGGTTTTCTCATCTAGACTCTCCATTCCCAGGTGAGGTATGAGGGACCTGAGGCTCAGAGAGAGTAGGGGAGCCTGAGGTCACCCTAGTAAGTTGGTGACAGCTGCAACTAAGACCCAAACCCCTGTGTGCTAGTCCCTCTTGCGCTTTTTTTTTAATGGACAGTACAATATGAACATACTTCATGCAATCTTGAAAGCCCAAGAGCCCTGTGAGTGGGAGCAGTCCAGGAGGGCTTCCTGGATGAGAGGCCCTGCCTCAGCTAGATGAGGGAGGAGGGGCACGATTTAGAGAGAGAGGTGTGAGGTGAGAAAGCTTCTCTGAGCTGGGAAATAGGAAGAAAGGGGAGGGGCTGGGTGGGATGGCACTCACCTGTAATCCCAGCGCTTTGGGAGGCTGGGGAAGAGGATTGTTTCAGACCAGTTTGGGCAATATAGTGAGACCACCATCTCCACCAAAAATAAAAAATGTGGCACGTGCCTGTGGTCCCAGCTACCTGAGAGGCTGACATGGTAGGATTGCTTGGGCCCTGGAGGTTGAGGCTGTAATGAGCCGTGATCATGCCACTGCACTGCTGCCTGGGCGACAGAGTGCGATCTTGTCTCAAAAAAAAGAAGAAAGGGGAGGTTAACGTGGGAAGAGAACAGCCCAGGAGCTACAGGAAGTAAGTGTGCAAAAGTCTCGCCAAAGAAGAGGGTCTGGGGGTCAGTCAGGGTGGAGGCCAGCCAGGGTCAAGAGAAGTTCCTGGGGAGCGGGTGTGGTGGGCAGATGCAGGATTGGAGACTACTGGTATTAGGGGCAGCATTTCCAGTCCAGCCTTCCACTGCAGACCCTCGCATTTCCCAGCCCTCTGGCTTTGGATATGTTATCTTCCCTCTGTGGGCCTCAGTTTCCTCATTTATAAGATGGAGATCAGCTCCCCACACTGCCCATGGCTGAGAAGGTGCTTTGTGACTGGCTTTACATCCTTGAGGGTATCAGGGACTCATATACCAATGTGACGGAGAGGCTGGAGTCAGGGGAGACCTCTCCATGGGGCTTCTCCCTGCAATGTATTCCCTGCCCTTACAGAGAGGCCCTAAACACTTGTTCCCTCCAACTCTGCCAGCATGTTGGGGAGGCCCCTAGGCTTAGTAAATATTTGTGTCTCTGCTCTAGTTGGTGGCTGCTGGAACATTCTGTCCTGCTTCTCATTCATCTAGGCTTCTGCCTCAGGCTGTGAAGTTACTGCAAGAGATCAAGAGCCCAGGATGGGAACTTCTAGGTCCTTTGCCAGCCCCCCTCCTGCCTACTCCTCCTGAGCCCCCATTTATTCCTGAAGTTCAGAACCCTGTGTTAGGCCCTGTGCAAGAAAGGGACACGTGGCTCTAAAGAACCTCTCTGGCCAGGCACAGTGGCTCATGCCTGTAATCCCAGCACTTTGGAAGGCTCATTTGCGGGTGGATCACTTGAGGTCAGGAGTTCGAGACCAGCCTGGCCAACATGGTGAAACCCCATCTGTACTAAAAATACAAAAATTAGCCAGGCGTGATGGCATGTGCCTGTAGTGTCAGCTACTTGGGAGGGCGAGGCAGGAGAATTGCTTGAATCTGGGAGGTGGAGGCTGCCAGTGAGCTGAGATCGTGCCATTGCACTCCATTCTGGGTGACACAGTGAGACTGCATTGAAAGAGAAAGAGAGAGAGAGAGAGAGAGAAAGGGAGGGAGGGAGGAAGGGAGGAAGGGGAGAGAGAAAGAGAAAGGAAAGAAAAAGAAAAAGGAAGGAAAGAAGGGAAGGAAAGGAAGGAAAGGAAAAAAAGGAAGGAAAGGAAGGAAAGAAAGGGACATGTGACTGTAAAGAACCTCTCTGGCTGGGCACGGTGGCTCATGCCTGTAATCCCAGCACTTTAGGACGCCAAGATGGGAGGATCACTTAAGCCCAGCAGTTTGAGAACAACCTGGGCAACATAGTGAGACCCTATCTCTAGTTTTAAAAAGAAAACCTCTCCTTTTGCTGTGGGAAGAGCTAAGACATTGGGTCCAAATGTTAGCTCAGTAGCTGGCCTGATGTGTGGTTTTGAGTGAGTCCCATTACCTCTCTGAGCTTATTTCCTCATTCCTGAAAAGGTGGTGAAATGGTTTGGACCAGTGCCTGGCACTTACTAAGCTGTTTTCTTCTTCAGCCTTCCTTCCATGCCTCTGCACTGTCTTCCTAGAAGTTTGGGCCTGCCCTATTT
This sequence comes from Rhinopithecus roxellana, assembly GCF_007565055.1. Lineage (NCBI taxonomy): Eukaryota > Metazoa > Chordata > Mammalia > Primates > Cercopithecidae > Rhinopithecus > Rhinopithecus roxellana. The sequence continues at coordinate 78,827,652 of NC_044553.1, read as the reverse complement.
AACCAATTAAATTAACAAGAAGTTTCTGACTTTTATTGGGTACTCTATACAGTGGTGTGCTGGTAACTGTTTAACAACCAGCTCTAAATACATTTTTTTTAATCTTTTTTTTTTTTTTCTGAGACAGAGCCTCGCTCTGTCACCCAGGCTGGAGTGCGGTGGCTGATCTCAGCTCACTGCAAGCTTCGCCTCCCGGGTTCACACCATTCTCCTGCCTCAGCCTCTCGAGTAGCTGGGACTACAGGCGCCGCCACCACGCCCGGCTGATTTTTTGTATTTTTAGTAGAGATGGGGTTTCACCATGTTAGCCAGGATGGTCTCGATCTCCTGACCTCATGATCCGCCCATCTCAGCCTCTCAAAGTGCTGGGATTACAGGCATGAGCCACCGTGCCTCGCCTAAATACATTTTTTAAAAGTTCCAGGCCAGGCGCAGTGGCTCATACCTGTAATCCCAGCATTTTGGGAGGCCGAGGCAGTGGGATCACCTGAGGTCAGGAGTTTGAGACCAGCCTAACCAATATGGTGAAACCCCATCTCTACTAAAAAATGCAAAAATTAGCTGGGTGTTCCAGGTGGCGTGCACCTGTAGTCCCAGCTACTCAGGAGGCTGAGAGAGGAGAATCTCTTGAATCTGACAGGCAAAGGTTGCAGTGAGCTGAGATCATGCCACCACACTCCAGCCTGGGCAACAGAGTGAGACTCTGTCTCAAAAAAGTTAAAATAAAATAAAAGTTATGTTTTGCAGTGTTTGCCCGATTTCTGTGCTGTTAATACCATGGCCATTTCTTTCTTTTTCTTTTTCTTTTTTTTTTTTTTTTTTTTTTTTTTTTTTTTTTTTTAGGCGGAGTCTCGCTCTGTCGCCCAGACTGGAGTGCAGTGGCGCAATCTCGGCTCACTGCAAGCTCTGCCTCCCGGGTTCACGCCATTCTCCTGCCTCAGCCTCCCGAGTAGCTGGGACTACAGGCGCCCGCCACCTCGCCCGGCTAGTTTTTTTTTTTTTGTATTTTTAGTAGAGACGGGGTTTCACCATGTTAGCCAGGATGGTCTCGATCTCCTGACCTCGTGATCCGCCCGTCTCGGCCTCCCAAAGTGCTGGGATTACAGGCTTGAGCCACCGCGCCCGGCCTTTTTTTTTTTTTGAGACAGGTTTCGCTCTTGTCACCCAGGCTGGAGTGCAATGGCACGATCTTGGCTTACTCCAACCTCCACCTCCGGGGTTCAAGCTATTCTCCTGCCTCAGCCTCCCGAGTAGCTGGGATTACAAGCGTCCACCACCACACAGTAAATTTTAGTATTTAGTAAATATTTAGTATTAAAATTTACACAGTAAATTTTACTAATTTACTAATTTAAAATACAAAAATTAGTAATTTTTGTATTTCGTACCAGCCTCGGCCTCCCAAAGTGCTGGGATTACAAAAAAAAAAAAAAAAAAAAAAAAAAAAAAAAGAATGGCCCAGCAGGATCATTCCTTAGGAACTTTAGTCCTTTAGTCCCCACATCAGAGAAACCTGGGTGCCTCGAGGGGAGTAAAGGCCAGGAAACTCACCTCCCTCCTCAGAAATCTCCCCTACTTTGGGGAAGCACGCACGCAACTTGGCAAAAACTTGTCAAACAAAAAAATACAGCCTTTGTTACAGAACATTTATCATACAAAGTGCTGCTTTGTATTTTAGTAGAGACAGGGGTTCACCATGTTGGCCAGGCTGGTCTCGAACTCCTGACATCAGGTGATCCACCAGCCTCGGCCTCCCAAAGTGCTGGGATTACAGATGTGAGCCACCGCGACCGGCCCACCATGGCCATTTCAAAACTACCAACATGACATCACAGAAAGTGAACTGTGACCCAGTGAGAGCTGGCAGGCCACAACACAGCACTGCCTGTGGGATTGGCTACATCATTTGCAGGGCCCAATACAAAATGAAATTGCAGGTTCCCTGTTCAAAATGCAAGGGGGAATGTCTTCTCTTTTTTCCATGATGCCTCTCACAAGCTGTCATGGTGTTGTGTTTTTTGGTAATTTACACTTAATATTCTTACTGCCTCCAGCTCAGGACATGCACAGAGCCAGAGTGGACCTTCACAGGTCGGCGGGGTGGTATATGTGGAACCTTGTAACTACCAGGCTCCCCCTTCCAGCAGCCACCAGACAGACTCCTCGGGAAGCAGAGGCAGGCATCTTCCCTTCCTACAGGCCCATAGTCCCGACTGTTATAGCCAGGAGGCACTAGGGACTGGGATGGGAGTGGAGAGAGGCTCACCTTCCCTAAGCCACCCATTGAACACGGCATATTGCTGCCAGCGTGGGACAGTACGGCCACCACCTGTCCACTCTGACAGTGCAGGGTGCATGTACTTGGCCCTGGTGCACCCACCCCCACCCAGGCCCTCAAGGGAGCAGAGAGTGGCAGTGTTGCAGGGCAGGGGTGGCAAGGGGGCTGGGTGGCACTGGGGCACCAGAGGTTGAGGGAGTGGACAGCCAAGAACACATTCCAGGGAAGCAGGGAGGTGGCAGGAGGCAGGACCATGCTTCAGGCCAAGGTTCCAAGCCCTCAGCCTGTGCTCCATGACCCCACTGGACTTCACTTACAAAAGACAAATTTGGCAGGGCGCGATGGCTCACACCTGTAATCCTAGCACTCTGGGAGGCCGAGACAGGTGGATCACCTGAGGTCAGGAGTTCAAGACCAACCTGGCCAACATGGTGAAACCCGGTCTCTACTGAAAATACAAAAATTAGCCGGGCATGGGGGCGCGTGCCTGTAATCCCAGCTCCAGCTACTCGGAGGCCGAGGCAGGAGAATCATTTGACCCAGGAGGCAGAGGTTGCAGCGAGCCAAGATTGCGCCACTGCACTCCAGCCTGGGTGACAGAACGAGACTCTGTATCAAAAAACACACACACACAAGCACAAAAAAATTCAAAGTTAAATTATGAAGAATTTCAAAGTGCTGCTTGGTCCTAGTGCATTAAACCAAACTTGGTTGGGCCCTTCCAAGTGCGGGGCCCTGTCTATGGGCTGCACTGAAGGGGGCGTTACTATATGAATTATCCAAGTGAGATAAGAATGGCCCGGCAGGTTGGCTAGGCATGGTGACACACGCCTGTAATCCCAGCACTTTGGGAGGCCAAGGCGAGTGAATCACCTGAGATCAGGAGTTCGAGACCAGCCTAACCAACATGGTGAAACCCTGTCTCTACTAAAAATACAAAAATTAGCTGGGTGTGGTGGCATGCACCTGTAATTCCAGTTACTCAGGAGGCTAAGGCAGTAGAATTGCTTGAACCCGGGGGGCAGAGGTTGCAGTGAGCCGAGATCGCACCATTGCACTCCAGCCTGGGTGACAGAGCGAGACTCCATTTCAAAAAAAAAAAAAAGAATGGCCCAGCAGGATCATTCCTTAGGAACTTTAGTCCTTTAGTCCCCACATCAGAGAAACCTGGGTGCCTCGAGGGGAGTAAAGGCCAGGAAACTCACCTCCCTCCTCAGAAATCTCCCCTACTTTGGGGAAGCACGCACGCAACTTGGCAAAAACTTGTCAAACAAAAAAATACAGCCTTTGTTACAGAACATTTATCATCCACCATCTGCGCCATCGCTTCCATTTTTATATCTGCATGGTACCACTTTTCTCTTTTTGAGAAATACTTTCCAAAAATTGATCTTTTGTTTCTAAACAGGTGAAAGATAACATTTTCAAACACTCAATTCACTGCCCATCTGTGCAACGTATAATTGGTTGCATTCATTGGTCTAGAGAATATCCACAACTGTAAAAGTTTTCTCCATACTGATATTTGTCCTGGGGATTGAAGCCAAATTATTGACCTAGTTTTAGCAAATCTAGAACAACAGCTTTTTGGCTTAAGAAATATTTCCATGTATCAAGAGTAATCATTCCCTTGAGGTGAATGACTGTGATGGCCCAGGCATCGACTTCCTGACAAAGGGAATTCGAAAGGGGCGCTTCTCAAACCATGCTGGCCCCAGTCCAAGAAGGTATAGTTTCCATTTCTTAGAAGTGGCCAGATGCTCTGGGCCAGCTGCTGGAAGGGGTGTCTCACCAGGGAAGAGGGCTACAAGTGTGGGCAGAGCACAAGAGGTCCCCACAGCCTGTTGATGCAAGCAGCCCCACTCTGCATACCCCCAGCTCTGTCCAGATGATAATCCCACTCCTGGGAGCTCAGGCCCAGCCCATGGCTCTCAGGACTGTGTTGCATTGTGAAAGAGGGGCAGGAGCCTCACTGGGGCAGGTCAGCACTCACAGAAACACACAGACATACAGGCAGGAAGCAGCCGGGGAACCTTGTCCCGAAGTGTGTGCAGGTGCAGTGAACACAAACCACCTCCATGACATGTTGATAAAAGCCACCCAGTGAAGGAATAGTGGGCCTTCTCCAGCATGTTCTTCTGTGGGTTTCCTCACAGAAATTCAAACCATAGGCTGGGCGCCATGGTGCACACCTGTAATCCCAGCACTTTGGGAGGCTAAAGCTGGAAAGATTGTTTGAGTCCAGGAGTTGAAGACCAGCCTGAGCAACGTAGTGAGACCTCCCTCTCTACAAACATTTTTTTTTTTTTTAATTAGCTGACCATGGTGGCACGTGCCTGTAGTCCTAGCTACTGGGGAGGCTAAGGCTGGGGGATCACTTGAACCTGGGAGGTCAAAGTTGCAGTGAGCTATGGTCATGCCACTGCACTCCAGCCTGGGCGACAGAACGAGATCCTGTCTCAAAAAAAAAAAAAAAAAAAAGAAAGAAAGAAAGAAAAAAATAAGAGAGAAACTCAAACCATAGGCTGTTTGAGTCTAAACCAGACCCTGTGTACTCCTTAGTGATCTTGGGCAAATCCCAGGGCGTATCTGAGCCTCACTTTCTCCATGTGTAATGGGAACATGAAGCATATCTTCAGGATTGAGATGAGTATTAAACAAGAGGCCTGTGTTTATGTTCATGTGTAGATGTTGGACACAGAGCTGGCGCTCAATACCACAGGATGGTGACAGGGTGGCTATTATTATTATCATTAGCAATCAAATAGTAGAGAGAAGGTCTGACTCATTTCTGTGTGCTTTTTCGGGTACACAGGATGTGGTACTGGGAAATGTGGATGGAACTGTTGGGCCTTGGCCGGGCTGTGTTGAGAGAGTGGTTTGTGGCAATGTGGTAGGGGAAAGTAGGTGACTGTGCCGGGCCTTTGCTGGCCTTCTTCCCCAGGAAACAGAACTGTGGGGGGCAGAGGTGGGTGACGATGTGGGGGAAGCTCATCCTTAGCCAGCCCCCTCATTTCACAGATGGAGAAACTGTGTGTCAACCCATGGTGAACTCATTACACCAACCTCTACTGGCCTCAGAGTAATTTTTGGAATCCCAAAATTTTGGAGTCCCAAAAACTGGAGATGCAAACCCTGGATGCCTGTTCAGATTTCCCCAGCAATCTGCATCATTTCTCTTGATTGGCATAAGACCAGTGCCAGGTCACTCCTCCATTTTTAGAACTGGATAACATTCCACATCAAAAGGTATGAAACTGGCTACTGAGGAGTTCAGTGATGAAACACAGCAGTATGGATGAGTTAGCTCCCCCTACCTGCCAGGTTAAAGCTGACCGATGAGAAATAGGAGATGGGAAGGAGCTGGGAAGGTAAGTTCTCCCACCTTTTTCTCTCCTTGGACTGCTCCAAGGTGCAGTTCCCTGCATCCCTCTGGACAAGTCCCCATGCAGAGCGACATGCCTGCTGAGCAACCTGCTGTGTCTCACCCAGGCTTGCTGTGAAGCTGTGACCAGCACAGTAGCACATCAGCCACGTTGCATTCCATCTGCCCTGGCCTTACTTCCCTCATTCTTCACTCTTCCCATCCTGGGCTGGCATCTCCCAGATAAAGTATTGACACTGTTCCCGGGGAGCAGGCCTATGCAAACCTATCCCTAAAGGCTGAGGAAGCCGAGAGGCCCAAGACAGAGGCTGACAAATGCAGTTTCTCTGAAAGAAACATTTAATAAGAACTTAGGCACAGAAGCCATTCTCAGTAGCTGCAAGAGGAGATAGTGGATCCCTGCCATTATCCCCCAGACCAAGGGCTTATATACCACAGGGAAGGAATGTGTAGGACACCTGAAGTTGACCCTGCAGGGAAAGGCAAAAGTGCTATGTGAATCTGCCTAAGGGGAGGATTTATGCTCCCCAAAACAAAGCAAGATTGTTTTGACCTAGAAGCTGGGTTTATGGTAACAGTAGATAAAGTAGAAGTCTTAGAGGCATTCTTTGAACAGGGGTTAATCAGCAGTCAACATGGCAGGTTGGCATCCAAGATGGAGTTGCTTTAGCCTCCACAGCAACCTTAATCCTTGACCCAAGCTCTGTTTTTCAGAGGACCCAGGCTAAGATGGGTGGCATTCCAAAATCATTCATATTATAGGATTATTCAACATAAAGGTACTCAATATATGATAGAATTATTCCATCTATTTAGATAACAGTTTCTGTCCTGCAGAAGAGACATGGGAGGCACTGCCTGAGGAGCAAACCAAATTAACATTTTCCATCCCAGGAAAATACACATAACAAAACAGACATTAGTCACCTTTTTCAGCACCCAATATCATCTTGGCAACGCTTAAAGTTCTTCCTGTTGGTCCCTGTCATCTTTGATCTACTCCAGGTGGAGAAGGATGACCTCCAAATGATTCACAATGGGGTCTCTGGGCAAGGCAAAGAGCAGATAGTCACCCAAGACAGGCCTGTTGAGCTTTCTTCAAGGTTCACTGAACGTAACCAGACAAATAGGAGGATCCTTTGAGTTAGGCCTGCTGGACTTCCATAAGCAATTCCTTCTGAGATCCCCTCCACATATACAAACACACGCAAAGACAAGGACAGAAGGCCTTCCGAATCAGAACCCTACCAAGAACTCTTAAGAGTATCCCTTCCAAACTATCCTCCTATTCTTTGTCTGAGAAATCGCCTTGAAATCTTCCTGATTGATGAGGTCTCCTGAACCAAGACTCCTCCTACTAGTTAGGGAGAGCCAATCACCCCCCACCAGGAGCAAAACCGAGACAGACACCCCATCCCGCAATGGGGCTACAGACACCCCACCAGGGGACTACAGAACGAGTCAAGAGAAGGAAGGAGGCATTGGCAGAGCTGAGGATACTCACCAACCCAGACACCCCAAAATGGGACTATAGGCAGACACCCTGTGATAGGGCTACAGATGAGGGATGTCTCCCCAGGACTGTTTCTCTACTGCAATTAAATCCATGCACATTGGGTCGGCAGCACCCTACCAGTAGAGTACCAGAGTTGGCCCACAGTCCAAAAGAACTAGGCAGCCACTTGAGCTGGCCTCTGGGTCCATTGCTAGAGGGGGGCCACCAAAACCAGGCAGGTAGCCACGAGGGCAATCCCAGACAAGCCCCCAAATTTGTAACTACCCAAGGAGTTCACCTTAACTGCTGCCTAGACAGAGCCAATTTATCAAGACAAGGGAATTGCAGTCGAGAACATGTAATTCACACAGAGCCAGCCGTGCAGGAGACCGGAATTTTATTATTACTCAAATCAGTCTCTTCCAGCCTTAAGGGAGCAGAGTTTTTAAAGACAACTTGGTGGGTTGGGGGAAGCCAGTGAGCCAGGAGTGCTGATTGGTCAGAGATGAAATCACAGGGAGTCAAAGCTCTCTTCTTGCACTGAGTCAGTTCCTGGGTGGGGGGCCACAAGGTCAGATGAGCCAGTTCATCAATCTGGATGGTACCAGCTGATCCATCAAGTACAGGGTCTGTAAAATATCTTGGACACTGATCTTAAAACCAGTTTAGGGAGGGTCAGAATCTTGTTGCCTCCAGCTGCATGACTCCAAAACGATAATTTCTGATCTTGTGGCTAATGTTAGTCCTATAAAGGCAGTCTAGTCCTCTGGCAAGAAGGTTGTCTGTTCTGGGAAAAGGCTGTTACCATCTGTTTTAAACCATGAACTATAAACTAAGTTTCTCCCAAAGTTAGCTTAGCCTACACGCAGGAATGAAAAACAACAGCCTGGAGGTTAGAAGCGAGATGGAGTCAGTTAAGTTAGATCTCTTTCACCATCTTAATCATAATTTTGGAAAAGTGGTTTCAGTAAGAAAGTTCGCAGTTATTACAGTCTTCTAAAGGGACCTATTATGGTGCGAATGTGTCCCAAAAATTATAATTAGGAGATGATTAAATCATGAGGGTAAAGCCCTCTTGAATGGGATTGGTGTCTTTAGAAAAGAAGCCCAAGGAAGCTTCTTTGCCCCTTCTCCTAGGTGAGGATGAACTGCCATTGCAAAATTGTAACTGAGACGGTGAAAGAGATCTGAACTAACCAAGTCCATCTTGCTTCTAACCTCCAAGCTGTCCTTGTTCATTCCCAGGCGTAGGCTGAACTAACTTAGTTTATCGTTTGAAACAAAGAGTTAACAACCCTTTCCCAAAAGAAATCCCCTTCTTGTCTGGGGACTGGACTGCCTTTGCAAGACTAACAAGTTAGCCAAAAGATGAGAAATTCCGGTTTAGCATGTACCAGAGTCTACAAGATTCTGATCCTCCCCAAATCACTCCTGGGGATAACGTCACTATTGTAAAACTTAAGATCAGTGCTTAAGATATTTTGGGGGCCGGGCACAGTGGCTCAAGCCTGTAATCCCAGCACTTTGGGAGGCCGAGACGGGTGGATCACGAGGTCAGGAGATCGAGACCATCCTGGCTAACACTGTGAAACCCTGTCTCTACTAAAAAATACAAAAAACTAGCCGGGCGAGGTGGTGGACGCCTGTAGTCCCAGCTACTCGGGAGGCTGAGGTAGGAGAATAGCATGAACCTGGGAGGCGGAGCTTGCAGTGAGCTGAGATCCAGCCACTGCACTCCAGCCTGGGTGACAGAGTGAGACTCCGTCTCAAAAAAACAAAAAATATATATATATTTTGCAGACACCTAATGGATCAGCTGGCACCACCCAGATTGATAAACTGGCTCATCTGATCTTGTGGCCCCACCCAGGAACTGACTCAGTGCAAGAGAACAACTTCAACTCCCTATGATATCATCTCCGACCCAACCAATCAGCACTCGTGACTCACTGGCCCCTATCCACCAACTTATCTTTAAAACTCTGATCCCTGAATGCTTGAGGAGACTGATTTGAGTAATAATAAAATTCTATTCTCCCACACAGCTGACTCTGCATGAATTACTTTTTCTCTATTGCAATTCCCCTGTCTTGATAAATCAGCTGTCTAGGCAGCGGGCAAGGTGAACCTGTTGGGTGGTTACAAGGACACAGAAGTCACTATCTATGAAGAACAGACCCTCTCCAGACATTGAATATGCTAGCATCTTGATACTGGACTTCTCAGCCTCCAGAACTGTGAGAAATACGTTTCTGTTGTTTATAAATTACCCAGGCCGGGCGCGGTGGCTCAACCCTGTAATCCCAGCACTTTGGGAGGCCGAGACGGGCGGATCACGAGGTCAGGAGAGCGAGACCATCCTGGCTAACACGGTGAAACCCCGTCTCTACTAAAAAAATACAAAAAACTAGCCGGCCATGGTGGCTGCGCCTGTAGTCCCAGCTACTCGGGATGCTGAGGCAGAAGAATGGCGTGAACCCGGGAGGCGGAGCTTGCAGTGAGCTGAGGTCCGGCCACTGCACTCCAGCCCGGGCGGCAGAGCGAGACTCCGTCTCAAAATAAATAAATAAATAAATAAATAAATAAATAAATAAACCAGATATTATATTAGGTGAGTGCAAAAGTAATTATGGTTTTTGCATTTTTAGAATTTGCTGTTTGATATTAGAATACATTCTTAAATAAATGTGGTTATGTTATACATCATTTTAATGGGCATTTCTCACTTTTTTTTTTTTGCTTATGACTTATTACTTGCTGTTTATTTTAGACTATGGAAATGATATTAGACAAAAAGCAAATTCTAGCAGTTTTCTTACAGGAGTTCAAAATGGATCATAAAGTAGCAGATACAACTCACATCAACGCATTTGGCCCAGGAGCTGCTGATGAAAGTACAATGCAGTGGTGGTTCAAGAGGTTTTGCAAAGGAGATGAGAGCTTTCAAGATGAGGAACATAGTGGCTGGCCATCGGAAGTTGACAATTACCAACTGAGAACAGTCTTTGAAGCTGATCCTCTTACAACTACATAAAAAGCTGCTGAAGGACTCAATATCAGCCATTCTATGGTCATTCACATTTGCAGCAAATTGGAAAGGTGAAAAAGCTCGATAAGTGGGTGGCTCATGAGCTGATGAAAACTTTAAAAATTATCGTTTTGAAGTGTCATCTCTTATTTTATACAACAACAATGAACCATTTCTCAATCTGATTGTAACATGTAACAAAAGTGTATTTTATACAACCGGCGATGACAAACTCAGTGATTGGGCCAAGAAGAAGCTCCAAAGCACTTCCCAAAGCCAAACTTGCACCAAAAACAGGTCATGTTTGACAGAGCAGAAGCATCGCCATCTTGGATAAGCCCCTCATTCTAAAGTTCACCTTAATTAAAAAAAACCGCCCAAATCCAAAGGGCATCAGCCTAATGGCTAAGGTCAGCATGACCATAAACCACAAATAACACCTCCAGGCAGAAACATTCCAAACTCCTCCCTGACCAGGGACATGCTAGCCCCAAGATAACCCCACTCCGAGCTGGAACGATGTCTGCCCCAAAGTAACCTCCCCTCCTCCCAGAGAGATTCTAACCCTGCCATAAGCTTCTCCCTACACATAAACATTCCAAGCTTCTGATAATCCCCCTCACCCTAAAACCAATATATCCTCTTAGTCTGTAAGAGAAAGTGCTCTTGACCAAAATTGGCCAGGAGCACCTCTCAGGTTTTATCTAAAGAAAACCTGTCTTTAACTGCCAGCTGTGTTTCGTGTTTCTTTCCTCTTTCTTTAACTCTTACAATGGTCACTGTTTGGTGGTCTGCTGCCAGTCTGATCCACTACAGCTTTCTGGATTGACAAAACCGTTACATCTGAGAAGTATGCTCAGCAAATCCATGAGATGCACCAAAAACTGCAATGCCTGCAGCCAGCATTGGTCAACAGAAAAGACCCAATTCTCCACAACAATGCCAACCACATGTCACACAACCAACGCTTCAAAAGTTGAATGAATTGAGCTACGTATGAAGGTTTGCCTCATCTGCCATATTCACCTGACCTCTCGCCAACTGACTGCTACTTCTTCAAGCATTTTGACAACTTTTTGCATGAAAAATACTTCCACAGCCAGTAGGATGTAGAAAATCCTTTCCAAGAGTTCGTCAAATCCCAAAGCACAAAAATGTATTCACTGTAATGGTTCCTATTTTGATTAATAAAGATGTGTTTGAGCCTGGTTATAATAATTTAAAATTGGCCAGGCCTGGTGGCTCACACCTGTAATCCCAGCACTTTGGGAGGCAGAGGCAGGTGGATCACAAGGTCAGAAGATTGAGACCATCCTGGCTAACATGGGCAAAACCCTACCTCTACTAAAAATATAAAAAATTAGCCAGGCGTGGTGGCAGGTGCCTGTAGTCCCAGCTACTTGGGAGGCTGAGGCAGGAGAATGGCGTGAACTGAAAGAGATCAAATGAAATAATGAAATCCACAGGCAGACAGCCCGGGCGGCGCCTTGAGCCCAGCTAAAAGTTGACCCTAAAGGCAGACAGCCCGGGCGGCGCCTTGAGCCCAGCTAAAAGTTGACCCTAAAGGCAGACAGCCCGGGCGGCGCCTTGAGCCTAGTTAACAAGTTGACCCCGGACCCAACCGATAATGTTATCTATAGATTTCAGATGTTGTATAGACAAGCATTGTGAAAGTCCCTGTCTTGTTCTTTTTCTGTTCTAAATTACTAGTGCTTGCCATATATCTCTCAAACTTCCTGAGCCCAGTATAAACATATCCCTCCATATATCCCTCAACTTACTGGGCTCATCCCACTTCATGTCTCCCCACCATATATCTCTCAATTCAAAGACTACCATATATCTCAACTTTAGAAAGACACCACCTGGAAAGTCCCCGATAAGAGCACAGTCGTTTGTGAGAGCGCGGGAACCAATAAAAAAACTGCTAAATGTATAGACTTAAAATGTTAACCAATTGTAATGCTGTAACCTAGAGAATTCCCTCGTTCCTCTGCAACTTTACAAGTCCTGTTTACATTAGGCTATAAAAGGCAAGCGCACGCATTGTTCAGGGCCCTCTTGTATGTTGTAAAACGGAGGGACCAAGTTCGAACTTGCATTAAAGATCCTTGCCGCTTGGCTTTGACTCTGGTCTCTGGTGGTCTTTTTTGGGGAATAAAAGGTCTGGGCATAACAGAACCTGGGAGGCAGAGCTTGCAGTGAGGGGAGATTGTGCCACCGCACTTCAGCCTGGGCGACAGAGCGAGACTCTGTCTCAAAATAATAATAATAATAATAATAATAATAATTTAAAATTCATGGTTCAAAATCACAATTACTTTTGCACCAACCTAATAGTAGCCCTAACGAATTAAACAAGACCTCTCTTTTTGTAATTGCTTCCTATGAGTTTTTTCTACATTAAGGATAAATTCTCCGACACCAGCTAGGTGTCCAACAATTAAATTTGGACACTGTCCATCTGTAGTTAGCACAAGATCCTACAAGTTAAAGGGCTCAGTCCCACAACAGTGCCTCCTAATTCAGAGGCCAGCCTGAGTGGGCTGCCCAGGCTACCCACACTTTCACTACACTGGCTAAAAATTGGGGGTTCCCATGACCACCCTCTCAGTTCTCTAACTTGCTAGAATGATTCACAGAACTCAGGAAAACACTACTTACATTTACAGGTTTATTAAAAATCATATGAAGGAACAGCCAAATGGGAGAGATACCTAGGTCAAGGTATGTAGGGTGTGGGTTGTGGCAAGTCCATCGAGGACACCCACTCCCCCACCTGCAGCACTTAGAAGCATTCACTGACCTGGAAACTTCCAAACCTTATTGTTTATATAACTCAATCTTCAGGTCCCCTCCTTGTTTCCACTCTCTAATCACATGTTTCTTCTTTCTAGTGAGCAGCACCCTGGAGCTATCTAGGAGTCCCACCCTAAGTCACCTCATTAGCATAAATTCAGGTATAACAAAGGGGCTTGTTATGAATAACAAAACACACTTCTATTACTGAGAAAACGCCATGGGTTTCAGGAGCTCTGTGCCAGGAGCCTGAGACAAAGACATACATATATACTATTGATGTATATACATAATATGTTACATATTATATATGAAATATAAAATACTATACAGAAATATTATATTCAAAAAAAGAAATATTATATCCATATAGTATCTCAGATTATGCCACAGGTTCCCTAGGGCTGTTGCCATTCATTTCTTCACATTGATTGGCTATACACAAATTAGCTAAACTTCTGGTGTTGATCTTGATAGGATTAATGCATACGTTGGCTCCACAAATCTCTCAAATCTGGCTGTAGTTCTGATAAATGTGCAAATTAGGCCAGGCACAGTGGCTCACCTATAATCCCAGCACTTTGGGAGACCCAGGTGGGCAGATCACTTGAGGCCAGGAGTTCAAGATCAGCCTGGCCAACATGGGGAAACCCCGTCTCTACTAAAAATACAAAAATTAGCTGGGTGTGGTGGTGCAAGCCTGTAATCCCAGCACTTTGGGAGGCTGAGGTAGGCGGATCACTTGAGCCCAGGAGTTCAAGACCAGCCGTGGCAACATAGTAAGACCCCATCTGAAAATATAATAAAAATAAATTAAAATTAAAAATTGAATGTTTAATTCTTCCAGCACAATTTTTGAAAAGACTATTATTTCTTCATTGAATTGACTTGGCACCTTGTTAGATTCTTGTTAGATTTGTTTTGTTAGATTTATGCCAAGTATTCCATGTTTTTTATGATACTTAAAATGGCACTGTTTTTTAAATTCCCATTTTAATCGATCATTCCTAATATATAGAAACATAATGATTTTTCTCTGTTAATCTTGTATCCTGTAACCTTGCTAAATTCACTTATTAGTTACAGTTGCTTTTTTGTGGATTCTTTGTGATTTTCTGCATAGACAATTATGTATTCTGCTAACAGAGACAGGTTTGTTGGCTGGGGGCAGTGGCTCACACTTGTAATCCCAGCACTTTGGGAGGCCGAGGCAGGTGGATCACTTGAGGCCAGGAGTTTGAGACCAGCCCGGCCAACATGGTGAAACCCCATCTCTACTAATACAAAAATTAGCTGGGCATAGTGGTGCATGTCTGTAATCCCAGCTACTTGGGAGGCTGAGGCATGAGAATTGCTTGAACCCTAGAGGTGGAGGTTGCAGTGAGCCGAGATCATGCCACTGCACTCCAGCCTGGGAGACAGCGAGACTCCATCTCAAATAAATAAATAAATACGCAAATTAAGCAACCCTCATCTATTGAAACTGATAAGATGCGGTGGTCACTGCAGCACTGGAACTTGAGAGTCACAGTTCATGCAGTAACAGACTATCATGCAGTAATAGACTCTGTGCTGTGAATTCACTCGTTTATACCTCTCCTCCGCTCCCATAGACTGAGGACGAAGCAGATAAGCGACAAAGGCACTGAGACTCAGGGAGGGGCAAGCAATTGGCCCAAAGACCCAAAGCAAGGCAGTGGCAGAGCTGCGTAGAATGCTCGAGCCTCAGGCCTTCAGTCCCAAGACCCCAGTCTGCAGCCAGCGGCTTCTGGTAGCATGACATTCCCTCTGCTGACCATGTAGACAGATGACACTCAAGTTAGTGTCCTTCTTGCCAGCCCCAGTGTCTTGTCATTGACAACTGTCAGAGCCAAGAGGGTCCTTACCACCTCACTTTGAAGACAGGGAAACTGAGGCCCAAGTTTACCTAGCCAGTGATAGCAGAGCCAGAAGCAGGACTCACACCACCAGTAGCTTCGCCCAAATTTATAGCGTAAGCTCTGAAAATCACTAGGTTCAAATTCCAGTTCCTTCACCTATTCTCTGTGCCTTAGTCCAGTGACTTAACCTCTTTGCACCTCAATTTTGCATTTATAAAGTGGATGTAATATTAGCACTCACCTCAAAGGGTTGTTGGGAAGAATACATTAGATAACATATATAAAGGTTTAGAGCAGGGCCTGGCATATAGCACATGTGCAACGAAGGTTACCTAGGATTTTTTTGTTGTGGTTGTTGAGACAGAGTCTCACTCTGTCGCCCAGGCTAGAGTGCAGTGGCACGATCTCGGCTCACTGCAAGCTCCGCCTCCCGGGTTCACGCTATTCTCCCGCCTTAGCCTTCCGAGTAGCTGGGACTACAGGCACCTGCCACCTCGCCTGGCTAATTTTTTTTTTTTTTTTTTTTTTTTTTTTTGTATTTTTAGTAGAGACGGGGTTTCACTCTGTTAGCCAGGATGGTCTCAATCTCCTGACCTCGTGATCTGCCCGCCTCAGCCTCTCAGTGTGCTGGGATTACAGGTGTGAGCCACCGTGCCCAGCCAGGATTATTTTCATTCTAATCATGTTGGGAGGCTGGGCACGGTGGCTCACACCTGTAATCCCAGCACTTTGAAAGGCTGAGGTGGATGGATCACCTGAAGTCAGAAGTTCGAGACCAGCCTGGCCAACATGGTGAAACCCTGTCTATAATAAATATACAAAAATTAGCTGGGCATAGTGGCAGGCGCCTGTAATCCCAGCTACTCAGGAGGCTGAGGCAGGAGAATTGCTTGAACTCAAGAGGCGGGTTGCAGTGAGCCTGAGATTGCGCCACTGCACTCCAGCCTGGGTGACAGAGTGAGACTCTGTCTCCAAAAAAAAAAAAAAAAGAAAGAAATAGATGAGTAAATAAATAGTCATGTTTGGAGGAAAAACTTTTCCTCTACCCACATAGGTTCAGTGCTTCACAGCCAGAAAATTAAACTGATAAACTAGTAATAGGCAGAAAGACAAAATTATTAGAATACAAATTAGAATAATTGTTAGAATAATTTTTATTCTAATTTTTTATTCTAATAATTTCTAATCTGAAAGACAAAATTTATTCACATAGAAAGGATGGAACTCACTGAAAATGTGACTCAAAAAGTGATTTAGAATTTGAGGCTGATGTAACATCTTAACAGGGGAAGGAAAAAAGAGAAAAGACACTTTTGGGAAAACAAGCGCCTTTTAGGAAAGGTAAATGGACCCTTAGGAGAAAAGATGGGAGATATGATAGTTTTGTGACAATGTTGGTTTAGTTGATCTCTTATCTTGGTGTGATTTCTCTTCTAGTCTCGCAAAAGAAGCCCATCTTCCCTAATTGGTAAACTCCCAAACTCTGGGGAGGGGATTTATGACATTTGAATTCTTTTGGGAGGCTCAGCTTTTAGGCAGACAAAAGGAGTTGAGGAAAAGGAAAAAAAAGTTTCTTCCTGCATCTGTTGATTCTCAAATGTCACCCACTAAAAATAATCCTTGCCACAGAGGTATATTTTGTATCCCTTCTGTCATGACAGGGGAGAGGGCAGGGTAGGATAGAGGATGGCAGGGTCAGGCTGGAGGGCACCTGCCAGTTTTCTAGCCACTCTCCAGTCTGCCCTGCCTGGCTGAAGTTGGCGCCCTTGGGACTTCTGCTCCTTATCAGTGTTTGCTCAAGGCTAACCTAAAGTTATTATGTCCCTCTGCTCCTCCACCCAGTGCAACGAGGTGGCTGTAGGCTATCCCTGGAGAACCTCATTCATAGATGAATTGAGCTGAGATGGAGAGGTGCCATGGTTGGGCTGAAAAGCCCAGGATTGGAGGTCCAGCCCAAGCCATTCCTCTGACCAGAGAGGCTGACCACTTCCTCAGCCCTCCTTATGGAGTCAAGGTCTCCCCAGGCATGGAACTGGCTGGGTCCCCTTTTGCAGAGCTGTACAAGCCAGCAGCATACACATAGCACATTTGACTCTCACAGTGGAACATTCTTTAACCCTTCCCTCCACATGATTATACAGTAAATATCATGAAATGAAACAAATATATTTCATAATTGCTATGATCTGAATGTTGGTGTCCTCCCAAAATTCAAATGTTGAAGCCTAACCCCCAAGGTAATGGCGTTAGGAGGTGGGGACTTTGGGAAGTGATGAGACTGTGGGGGTCTGCCCTCATGAATGGGATTAGTACCCTTACAAAAGGGCTTGAGGGAGCCTGTTTGTCCCTTCTGGCTTTCCACCATGAGAGGACACAGCATTTGTGTCTTCTGCTGGGTGAGGATGCAATGAGAAGGCACCACTTTGGAAGCAGAGAACAGGCTTCACCAGACACTGAATCTTCTGATGCCTTGATCTTGGACTTCTCAGCCTCCAGAGCTGTGAGCAGTACATTTTTGTTGTTTATAAATTATCTACTCTAGGCTGGGAGCAGTGGCTCATGCCTATAATCCCAGCACTTTGGGAGGCTGAGGCAGGTCACCTGAGGTCAGGAGTTCGAGACCAGCCTGGCCAACATGGTGAAACCCTTCTCTACTAAAAATACAAAAAATTAGCAAGGCATGGTGAAGGGTGCCTGTAATCCAAACTATTCAGGAGACTGAGGCAGGAGAATCATTTGAACCCAGGAGGCGGAGGTTGTAGTGAGCTAAGATTATGCCATTGCACTCCAGCCTGGGCAATAAGAGCAAAACTCTGTCTCAAAAATAAATAAATAAATAATCTACCCTAAGGTAATTTTTTCCCCTCTTTTTAGACAGGATCTCCCTCTGTTGCCCAGGCTGGGGTGCAGTGGTGTGATCAGGGCTCACTGCAGCCTCAACTTCCTGGGTTCAAGGGATTCTACACCTTGGCCTCCCAAAGTACTGAGATTACAGGCGTGAGGTACCACACCCAGCCAGGTAATTTTCTTATAGCAGCAGGAACAGACTAAGACAATAATGAACTAAAATTTGCATTTATTAAACAAAAATATGGCCAGGCGTGGTCGCTCACACTTGTAATCCCAGTACTTTGGGAGGCTGAGGCGAGTGGATCACTAGAGGTCAGGAGTTTGAGACCAGCCTGGCCAACATGGTGAAACACCGTCTCTACTAAAACTACAAAAATTAGCTAGGTGTGGTGGTGCACACCCTGTAATCCCAGCTACTCGGGTGGCTGAGGCAGGAGAATCACCTGAACCCAGGAGTTGGAGGTTGCAGTGAGCCAAGATCAACCACTGCACTCCAGCCTGGGCAACAGAGCGAGACTCTATCTCAAAAACAAAAGCAAAAACGTGACATCTCCTGGTTTCCACTATTTGTTTTCAATTCCAAACACAGATAAAACCTCCAAGCTGTCATATAGAGTGGCAGAATTGAAGGAAGTCATGTTCTGCATCTTTGTCTTTACAATCAGTGTGCTACCACTGTTTATTTATAATCAACTGATTAAACATGGGGACATATACCACAAGGCTTGGAGAATAGCAACTACAGCAAAGAAGGGAGGAAGGAGGAACTGGTTAGGAATTACAAATGAAATACATGACTGCAGCTAAGTCTGCAATCTATAACAGCGAATTCATTCTCTGATTTGACTTTCACGTAGCATACAATGTTTATTTAAAAATAAGCTGCTGCTAATAAAGAATAAAGGTGTTACTTTGAAGCTTATTTTATAAATTATTAAAATTCAACAATAATCAAGCAATCATTTAGAACTTTGACCAATAAAATCCTTTTTCAGAAAGAAGTATTGTATCACTGACATTGTTCAGAATTATCAGCACATGGTGAGAATAAAAGGCAGATAGATGGACTTTATTCTATTCTATTAAGATAGAATCTGTCACCCTTGGGCCAGTGGCTGACAGCCACATGGGTGATGTCAGGTCCCAGGGCTGAGACGGCCTCCTTCTTTCTGTGGCCTCCAAGACCTCCCCACCTCCAACCCTACTCCCAGGCCTGGCAGGATAACCTCCCAGACCTCAGTTCACATGAGACAGGCTCATAAAGATGGTTCGAGTGGGGAAACTGAGGCTGAGAGAACGAAGGCACATCTCCTGGGGGTGAGCTGAAGGCAGGTGTCTCCTCGGGGACTGTCCAGACCTGGCTTCCCTGGGCCATCAGGCAGGAGGAAGAGGGAGAAGGGAGGCCCGGGGCTGGGTAGGGCACTGCAGGGGTGACTTTCATCTTGCTGCCTCACACCCAGAGTGGGCAGACCTGTAGGGCTCAGAGATCCACTTCTGGCCCCAAACACCTCCCCTGTGCAGTGCTGCCAAACCCCATTTCCCTGTGAGCACACCTCCACTGCCTGTGAAGCAGCCTGGCCCTGCCTGAGCCTCGCTGTGAAGCCACTGTCCTCGGGAGGGTCAGGTGAGAGGGGAAGATCTATTGTCAGACATCAGCCACTTTACCCCAGCAGCAAGCCAGGGCCCTGAGAAGGGCCGCCTCACCCACCTGGGTCCAAATGGCACTAGAGTGAGGCAAGGTCCAGCCCTGAAGAGTCTGAGGGAGACAGGGGTGTCCTAATCCAATGCTAGGCACAGTTGGCATCTGACCCCAGTCCTGCCTTCACCTGGCTGTTAGAAGGGGTTGAATCAGGGGACCAGCCGAGATAGAAATGTGGCTGAATGAAGAAGCTAAGGGCAAGCTACTGATGCCCAGAGGCCGGTATTCCTGAGAGTGAGACGTGCAGGTGACCCCCAGGCTCCACTTCTCCATCCCCCATCCCCCAGCCCTCTCAGACAGGCCAGCTGGGATTTAGGGACAGGACACATTTCCCGGTCATCCTTCCAGAGTAGGTAGGGTCCTATCCCTTTAGCTGGGGACCTTCCAGAAGCCCTAGCAGTCCTGATGATGGGCTACTCTCTACTTGCACTCCTCCAGTGACAGAGAACTTATTAGCGCCCCCCAAATGCCTTATCACTGGTCCCTGGCTCTGCTAAGAGGAAGTCTTTAGTCCTTCTTCTTTTCATTTTTTATTTTTATTTCTTTTTTGAGATGGAGTCTAGCTCTGTCGCCCAGGCTGGAGTGCAGTGGCGCAATCTCGGCTCACTGCAAGCTCCGCCTCCCGGGTTCACACCATTCTCCTGCCTCAGCCCCCCAAGTAGCTGGGACTACAGGTGACTGCCACCAATCCCGGCTAATTTTTTTTTGTATTTTTAGTAGAGATGGGGTTTCACTATGTTAGCCCGGATGGTCTCGATCTCCTGACCTCATGATCCACCCGCCTCGGCCTCCCAAAGTGCTGGGATTAAAGGCATGAGCCACCGCACCTGGCCCGTGCTTTATTTTTTGAGACAGTATCTTGCTCTGTCACCTAGGCTGGAGTGCAGTGGCATGACCTCAGCTTACTGCAACCTCCGCCTCCCTGGTTCAAGCAATCTCGTGCCTCAGCCTCCCAAGCAGCTGGGACTACAGGTGTGTGCCACCATGCCTAGCTAAGTTTTGTATTTTTTTGTAGAGATGGGGTTTTGCCATGTTGTCCAGGCTGGTCTCAAATTCCTGGGCTCAAGTGATCCAGTCACCTCGGCCTCCCAAAGTGCTGGGATTACAGGGGGGAGCCACCATGGCTGGCCTTTTTTTTTTTTTTTGAGACGGAGTCTTGCTCTGTCGCCCAGGCTGGAGTCCTGTAGTGCCATCTCGGCTCACTGCAAGCTCTGCCTCCTGGGTTCACGCCATTCTCCTGCCTCAGCCTCCTGAGTAGCTGGGACTACAGGCGCCCGCCACCATGCCCTGCTAATTTTTTTGTATTTTTTTTTTTTGGTAGAGACAGGGTTTCACCATGTTAGCCAGGATGGTCTTGATTACCTGACCTCATGATCCGCCCGCCTCGGCCTCCCAAAGTGCTGGGATTACAGGCGTGAGCCACCATGCCCAGCCTGGCCCTTCTTTTTGAGCTGGAATCTGCCTCCCTGGAACCTTACCCCATTAGCTGACATAGCCCCAGACACTGTTCCAGGTGTGGGGTCAGTGGTGTGGTATCTGCCCTACCAGTTCTGGCTCATGATCAAGTCTCTCCAGCTTCCCCAGGCCACTGCCTCTCAGCTCCACCTCCAAAATCTGTTTTTGTTTTTGTTTAATCACCAAATACTTTCTAGGGGACAGTGAGCTACCCATCACTGGAGGGATGCAAGCCAAGGCTGGAGGCCTGACCATTAGAGGTCAACCTTGACACCGTTTCCAGCTCCCTGCCTCCTCCCAGTTCCTCTATGTGCTCAATCCAGATATCTACCTTAGACAGTCATCTCCTGGTGACTGCCTCCCTGTGGGACAGCTACATACAGCCCATTTGACTGGTCCTGCTGACCCCACAGCCCGCATGGACTGTGCAGATAGGCCAGTGACCCTCTCTCAGCCACAGTGTGACCATGCTTCCTCTAAACCCACCAATTATTTTTTTTTTTTAATTTTATTTATTTATTTTTTTTGAGATGGCGTCTCGCTCTGTTGCCCAGGCTGGAGTGCAGTGGCGTGATCTTGGCTCACTGCAAGCTCCGCCTCCCAGGTTCACGCCATTCTCCTGCCTCAGCCTCCCAAGTAGCTGGGACTACAGGCGCCTGCCACCACGCCCAGCATAGAGACGAGGTTTCACAATATTTTCCAGGATGGTCTTTTATCTCTTGACCTCGTGATCCGCCCGCCTGGGCCTCCCAAAGTACAGGCATGAGCCACCGGCGCCCAGCCTAAACCCACCAATTATTACTCCCCTCAGGAAACCTGCCCGGGTAACACCCTGGACCCCATAAAGGCCTTGGTCCCACAGGTCCCCTCTCTCTCTCTCACTCTCTACCTGCTACTTGAACACCCTGCTGTCTCCAAGATTCCTGTCAGCCCTCATGGGCGCTCACTTCTCTCATGGATCTGTGAGTAATGAAAGGCTCCTATTATTCCATGTGTCTCACTTGACACACGCCCAACCCTAACTCCCCCCGCCCCTTAGAGAGTGGCTATCTCAGCTTATGGCATCTCTCCAAGGGAGATCCCAAGACCCAGTTAAGACAAAGATCTCAACAGGGAGGCTCCCGGCTCAAGGCAAGTTTTGAAAGGAGGGATGCCCAAGGGCTCAGGCACGACCATGCTACCTGCAGAGAAGACCCAGGGCACAGGCCCCAGTCCCAGTGGCCGAGATAGGGGGAGTGTTGCCCCAGGGACCCCCCAAGTACTGAGGCCTGGGCATGGAGATGTGGGAGACCCCTCTCAGATCCCTGCTCCTGACACACACAGACAGGGTCCCTTACTGCCTTATCTCTCCTGGTGCTCACAACTGTCCCCTTCCACAGCTAATTTCCATCAGAGACCTGGGACCTAAGGCCCTGGTTTCAACCTGGCATCTCCCAGAACCATTCAGATCTCTCTTGGAAGGGCCCAGTGATCCCCAGGGCAGGCCTCGGTGGAGTCAAGGTCAGCTCAGAGTTCTGGGTTTCGCATCTGCCTTTGGTCCCAATCAAAGGCCTGGTTTGCTTGGTTTCCCCTGCGGGCAAACCATTCTGTTCCTTCCACATGGTTTTCAGTTCCTTGAGGGTGAGGGTCCCCATTCTTATACCAATCTCACAGTCCCACCCGCCCCAGGCTTCAGCACTTCTGGCTTCCTCTCCCAAAAGGGCTCAGGGAAGGAGATGAGGAGGACAGGCACCCGGCTGCCCAGGCCAGCCCAAGGACTCAGGACTACCAGCTTTTAGGGCATATTTTGTAAGATGTCAGACTCTCAAGGCTAGAACACCCAGCAGGGTCAGGGCTGGCTGGGGGCATGGTGGGTAAGGCAAGGAGACACCTAAGGGCCCACAATTTAAGGGGGCACTGGCCCTCGGGCCCATTCAAGTGCACCTGAGAGGGCGAGCCTCCTTAAAGTTTTTTGGCCTAGGCACCTTGCTTGCCTCACTCTAGTCCCAGCCTGACCTCAGGAGAAGGACTGAGGAACGTAGTCCTCCTGCAGGCAGGAGGGGTAGAGCTCCTTGGAACCAAACTCAGGAGTTCCTGGCTGGCTCTGAACAGAAGAGCCACAGGTAAACGCAGGCAAATGCTATGCAAATCAGCCTCTTTGAGGTTTGCTTGGGGGTGACGGTGGGGGTAGAGAGGCCAAGGACAGAGCACCCCAGCCAGACTGCAGGGAGGGGGCATGGGTGGGTACTACACCCGCTGCACAGGGAAGACTGGGCTCTGCTGGGGAGGGGAGGTGTGGAGAAGGTGTTTGGGAAGGGGTGGGGTGGGGCAGAGCTGGCAAAGGATCAGGAACCTTCAGAACAAGCTCATTCTGCTTATTGCTCCAGCCACTCTAAGTGGCCCATTCCACCCTTCTTCCAGGCCAACCCGAGTCCCCTCTTCCAAGAAGCCCACGAGAGCTCTCTTCTGAAAAGATCTCCAGCCTTGGGCTCACCTCATCAGAGGCTTGGCCTGTGGGACATTGCGGGAGGGGATTGGGAGAAGAGAGAGGGGTGAGCGCTGTTGTCCTCTTCCATGCCCTGACTCAGCAGCATGGCTGGGAGAGGCACTCTGGCCCTAAGCTTCACTTCCACCAGGAAGCCTTCCCTGACTTACTCTCTGCATCCTCGTCCCCAACTCACCTCAGTACTTAGTACATGTCCCAGAAGATAGACCTGACCCTCTGCGGCCTCGGAACGCCAGAGTTGTTTTTCTGGGCACACTTAGGCATCCTGCCTCTCCCATCAGACTACATTACCCAGTCAGACGTGACGCCCTCGAATGTGCCCCCTCTCAGCGTCCCTCTCAGACTGGCACTTGGAGAGCAGGCTGTGTCTTCCTCTCAGTGTACCCCCCCTTAGACTGATCCCCCTCCCCCTTGCCTGTGGGCCCCAGGGAAGACTTTGTGGAGAAACCCCCTCCACCCAGTCTCTTTAGCCACAGCCTCCCTCCCTACTTCTCAGGAAACCACAGGAGAAAGAACAGGACGGGGTTTAAGAGAAGTGGCCAGGGGGCCCTGAAACTGCTAGTGAAGTGGCTGTGGCCAGGGGGCCCAAGGACCTGCCTAGCCTTGGGAGGGGGCTTATGGGGGGAGGGGTGTGTGTGGGGCAGGGGGGCAGTGCCACAGACACCCGTATGGGCCACTGGGACATGTAAGAGTTGGAGTCCTCCTTCTCCAGGATATATTTCAGAGACAATGAGGCTGAATTCAGTACTTGTAGTACAAAAAAAAAAAAAAAAAAAAGCAAACTCGACTCACAAAAACCCCAGGTCCGGAACAACCCTAGAGCTGATATTATATAGTGTACGGAAAGCACGGCATGCAGCAACTGGCTGATTTTCAAAAGCTGGACTGTGTGCAGATTGCCTGACTTTCAGCCTTGGCAGTTAGGGATTGGCTGACTTTCAGAAGCAAATTGCTGTAGTAAGACCCTTGCTGATTGGCTGGCTCTCAGAAGCACGGTCCTTGGAATGAAGCTGTTGCTGATTGGTTGACTCTCAGGGAACTGAAACAACGTGATCAATGACTGATTGGACCAGGTTGAAAATAAGTTTGTGTGACTTGTTCCTAGCTTCAGACTAGTTCCCAAAACAGTCCCCCACCCCCCACCCCCACCCCCACCCCCACCCCCCCAGCCATTTTACTTGTTTTTAAAAGACAGAGTCTGGCTCTGTCACCCAGGCTGGAGTGCAGTGGCACGATCATGGCTCACCGCAGCCTCAAACTCCTGGGCTCAAGTAGTCCTCCCACCTCGGCCTCCTGAGTGTAGTAGCTGGGACTGCAGTGCTGTGCCACCCACCCTGCTAATTTATGCACTTTTGGTAGAGACAGGGTCTTGCTATGTTGCCCAGACTGGTCTTGAACTCCTGTCCTCAAGTGATCCTCCCACTTTGGCCTCCCAAAAAGCTGGGACTACAGACTTGAGCCACTGAGCCTGGCCACTCCCTTCCCCGCCCTTTTGTGAATTTAGAGAACAGAAACATTTTATTTTCACCTCCCCCACATTCCTGACTTTCCGTTTTCTGACCAGCCAAGCACTGATCATCTGTACCCACACTCCGGAATTGTCCAGAAGTCAGAGTTTGCCCAGACCTGGTCATTCCATCCTTCAGCAACTCTTTCATGGACACCCCAGCTCTAGAAAGCAGACCTGTACCCTTCCTTTCTGGTGCTTGGCACACCCTCCTCAGGGTAATTGACCCAGAGCTGGGCACTCAGAGGGTGTCCTGGAAGTATTTGTTGGGGTTGATGGCCCATTGGGCCTCACACACCTCCTGGTGGCTGTGGGTCTGGCCTCAACTAGCAATTGGTTAGATGGGGTCTAGAGCCTGCTGGGTGAGAACTCAGCTGAGAAAGGAGAGAATTGAGGAGCCCCTGGGCCTTGTTGGGGAGGTGGCAGCTCAGATCACAGCACAGCATTGCCTCTTGCATTCTCAGATCAACCACTGGCCTTGAACCACTTCTGGACTTGGGCCTGAGTCCTAGAGCCAAGGAAGGGGCTGCCATTAAACACAGCAAAAGCCCAGAAGATCCTTATCTGATGTCTGTCCAGCACAGGGAGCCAGACAGGCACTTTTGACTTGGACCTCCCTCATATTATTATTATTATTATTATTATTATTATTATTATTATTATTTTGAGACGGAGTCTTGCTCTGTTGCCCAAGCTGGAGTGCAGCAGCACGATCTTGGCTCACTGCAACCTCTGCCTCCCAGGTTCAAGCGATTCTCCTGCCTCAGCCATCCGAGTAGCTGGGATTACAGGCGCCTGCCACCACTCCTGGCTAATTTTTGTATTTTTAGTAGAGATAGAATTTCACTATGTTGGCCAGGCTGGTCTGGAACTCCTGACCTCGTGATCCGCCCGCCTCGGCCTCCCAAAAGTGCTGGGATTACAGGTGTGAGCCACTGCACCAGGTCCCCCCTCATGTTATTGATGGACTCTGCTTTATTCCAAAGTAGTTTGGAACAAAAGCATCATAAAGAATGGAACCTTGTCAGTCTCCCTCACTATCACATCCCTGCTTGAATGGATGAATAAGTGAATGAATGAATGAATGAATGGCTGTAAGGGGGTTGCATGGTAGATTTGGCAGAACTAGTATAAGCCATATCCTGCCTTCCTTTTCTGGCCCCTGTAAAATCCAGCCTCAGCATTCCCCACTGAACCCCCAAAACTCCACCCTCCCACACATAAGAATGTGGACTGCCCACAGCTCACCAGTTCCTCTGGAACCAGTTTGAGCCCCCTGTGATCCAGCAGGGCCCCCACTCCCCCTTGAGTGTTAAGATTTTTGGATTATTCGGCTTGAACTGTTCTAGAAAACAACAGAGTACCTTTGAGAAAAACAAGATACATTAATTTGGGTCCTAGGTCAGAAAAACAAATTTATATTTGGCTTTGGTCTGGGTTGATTTTGGCCTTTGGCCATTGATCAGGAAAGAGGGTAGCGAGGGTTGTCTTTGCCCCAAAGTAAGACACGGGTTTAAACCCTGCTCTGGCCAGAATCATGTAGGGGACTGGACCAGGCCTTCCCATTTCTGTTCATTTCAGCACACATTTAGTGAGTACTGTGTGCTAAGTATAGTGTGGTACAGATAGACTGCCCCAGCCCTCAAGGAGCTCAGAGTCTAGAGGGGAGACAGATAAGTGAGTAAAGGCTTACAGTTTAGAGGTATCAGGGCTGTTAGGGAGGGAAGTGAGAAGGGGGGCTGTGTGAGCCCAGGAGAGGCACCAGATTCAGCTTAGATTGAGAGGTGACATCAGAAAGATATTATGGGCCAACTCTGGGCGCACTGCCTATGAATTCGCCCTGCTTTGCAAGGAATGGTATGGTTAATAAAACTCTTTAAAAAAGAAAAAGATGTTATGGAAGTCTGCTACATTATTTGTACGGCCCAGTGCAAAACGAAAGTGCAAGGCTTCTTATTCAGATTTCAAGATGTCAGTAGCAGAGCGTTAAACCAAGCACAGGGCCCTACTGAGCACAGGGCTCTGTGTGACCATGCAGCTCTCATCCCATGAAGCCAGGCAGCCCTGCTGGAAGGAGGAGATGCCTGACCTGAGTGTGAAGGATGAGTGTGAGTGTGAGTGTCAGTGTGAGCGTGCCATGGGAAGCACGGTGAGCAAACAGCCTGATATGTGTGAGGACCGGACAGCCCTGTGAGATTCCAAAAATCTCCTTTCCTCATATCTGGGTCTTTTTTTTTTTTTTTTTTTTTTTTTTTTTTTTTTTTTTTTTTTGAGACAGAGTCTGGCTTTGTCGCCCAAGCTGGAGTGCAGTGGCCGGATCTCAGCTCACTGCAAGCTCTGCCTCCCGGGTTTACGCCATTCTCCCGCCTCAGCCTCCCGAGTAGCTGGGACTACAGGCGCCCGCCACCTCGCCCGGCTAGTTTTTTGTATTTTTTTAGTAGAGACGGGGTTTCACCGTGTTAGCCAGGATGGTCTCGATCTCCTGACCTCGTGATCCGCCCGTCTCGGCCTCCCAAAGTGCTGGGATTACAGGCTTGAGCCACCGCGCCCGGCCATATCTGGGTCTTAATATCTGCCCAGTGGCCAATGCAGTCCAGGCTTTGGGAATCATGCAAGGTTGCCAGCTGTCCTTTTTTTGGGAGAGGGTGGGGCTGGGAGTAGAGAGCACAATCTTTTTTTTTTTTTTTTTTTTTTTTTTTTTGAGACGGAGCCTCCCTCTGTCACCCAGGCTGGAGTGCAATGAATGACACAATCTCAGCTCACTTCAACCTCCACTCCCTGGGTTCAAGTGATTCTCCTGCCTCAGCCTCCAGAGTAGTTGGGACTACTGAAGTATATCACCACACCCGGCTGATTTTTGTATCTTTAGTAGGGATAGGGTTTCACCATGTTGGCCAGGCTGGTCTTGAACTCCTGACCTCAAGGGATCCACCTGCCTCAGCCTCCCAAAGTGGTGGGATTACAGGCGTGAGCCACCGCACCTGGATTTAAACCATAATTTCTAATCTTGTAGCTAATTTTTTAGTCCTGCAAAGGCAGACTGGTCCCCAGGCAAGAAGGGGGTCTTTTCAGGAAAGGGCTCTTATCAATTTTCAGAGTCAAGCCATGAACTGAATTCCTTCCCAAAGTTTGTTCAGCCTATACTCAGGAATGAACCAGGACAGCTTAAAGGTTAGAAGCAAGATAGAGTCAATTAGGTCTGATCTCTTTCGCTGTCATAATTTCCTCAGTTATAATTTTTGCAAAGGCAGTTTCAATCCCCCCCCTTTTGGTTTCATAGTATCTTATTCTTAAGGTGTGGGCTATGAAGATGGGAAAAGGCTGTTGATCACTCTGAATTCTTCCTGCTGACAAGGGCATGAAAGGGGTAGGTGTTGACCCCAAGGTGGCAGCTGTCTGAGAGGTCTGAGCATACTCCCACATACTCAGCATACTGAGCTGAGGTTCTGGGGCTTTCATGACAAAGGTGTTAATATTCTCATTGCAATCACTCAATGGGTTCACCTTGCCCACTGCGTAGACAGAGTTGATTTGTCAAAACAGGGGAATTGCAATAGAGAAAGAGTAATTCACACAGAGCGAGCTGTGTGGGAGATTGGAGTTTTATTATTACTCAAATCAGTCTCCCTGAGCATTCCAGGATCAGAGTTTTTAAGGACAATTTGGTGGGTGGGGAGAAGCCAGTGAGCCAGCACTGGGGTGCTGATTGGTCAGGTCAGAGACAGTTGTTGCACTGAGTCAGTTCCTGGGTGGGGACCACAAGATCAGATGAGCCAGTTTATGAATGTGGGTGGTGCCAGCTGATCCATCACATCCTGGGTCTGTAAAATATCTCAAGCACTGATCTTAGGAGCAGTTTAGGGAGGGTCATAATCTTGTAGCCTCCAGCTGCATGACTCCTAAACCATAATTTCTAATCTTGTGGCTAATTTGTTAGTCCTACAAAGGCAGTCCGGTCCCCAGGCAAGAAAGGGATTTCCCTTGGGAAAAGTCTGTCATCATCTTTGTTTTAAACTATAAACCAAATTCTTCCCAAAGTCAGTTCAGCCTACGCCCAGGAATGAATAAGAACAGCTTGGAGGTTAGAAGCAAGATGGACTTGGTTAGGTCAGATCTCTTTCACTGTCTCAGTTATAATTTTGCCATGGTGGCTTCATCATCTACAGTTTCAGCACAGCATTTAAATTGACAGTGTATTATAAGGTAAATAATGAGTTCTAGGATAAGGAGTGCAATTCCCAGTTTTAAAAGTAAAGATTTGAAAGCATTAGTTTGAGGACTTGTAGTCCAAAAAACGTTTAGGATTTAATCTAAATTGAAGAAAAATAAAAATAAAAACTCAACAACTAACAACAGGTATACTGTAGTTTTTGGAAGATAATTTTTCTCTCTGTAGTCCTTATTTTTATTAAAAACAAATTATAATAGGACTGATCTGTTTGGAAAATAAACTTTAGTTGTATTATACTTGGTCTGATTATTTGCATAAGGCACAGCAAAGATAATTATTTTTCACATAGGGCTTTTTTTTTTTTTTGAGACAGAGCCTTGCACTCTCTCCCGGGCTGGAGTGTAATGGCGTGGTCTTGGCTCACTGCAACCTCTGCCTCCCAGGTTCAAGCGATTCTCCTTGCCTAGGCCTCCCAAGTAGCTGGGATTACCGGTGCCCGCCACCACGCCTGGCTAACTTTTTTGTATTTTTAGTAGAGACGGGGTTTCACCATGTTGGCCAGGCTGGTCTCAAACTCCTGACCTCATGATCCCTCCACCTCGGCCACCCAAAGTGCTGGGATTAGGATTACAAGAATGAGCCACCATGCCTGGCCTCACATAGGCTTTTAAAATTGGCTTTGCAGGCATAGTGGCAGGAACCTGTAATCCCAGCAACTCGGGAGGCTGAGGCAGGAGAATCACTTGAAGGTAGAGGTTGCAGTGACCTGAGAGTGTGCCATTGCACTCCAGCCTGGGTGACAAGTGCAAAACTCCACCTCAAAATAATAAATAAATAAAAATAATTTTTTTTTTTTTTTTTTGAGACGGGGTCTTGCCCTGTCACCCAGGCTGGAGTGCAGTGGCGGGATCTTGGCTCACGGCAAGCTCCGCCTCCCAGGTTCACACCATTCTCCTGCCTCAGCCTCCGGAGTAGCTGGGACTATAGGCACCTGCCACCTCGCCCAGCTAGTTTTTTGTATTTTTTTAGTAGAGACGGGGTTTCCCCGTGTTAGCCAGGATGGTCTCGATCTCCTGACCTTGTGATCCACCCAAAAAATAATTTTTTAAAAATTGGCTTTGAGGCCGGGCGCGGTGGCTCAAGCCTGTAATCCCAGCACTTTGGGAGGCCGAGACGGGCGGATCACGAGGTCAGGAGATCGAGACCATCCTGGCTAACACGGTGAAGCCCTGTCTCTACTAAAAAATACAAAAAACTAGCCGGGCGAGGTGGCGGGCACCTGTAGTCCCAGCTACTCGGGAGGCTGAGGCAGGAGAATGGCGTAAACCCGGGAGGCGGAGTTTGCAGTGAGCTGAGATCCGGCCACTGTACTCCAGCCTGGGCAACAGAGCGAGATTCCGTCTCAAAAACAAACAAACAAACAAACAAACAAAAATTGGCTTTGAAGGAACTATGTTCCATAAGGAATCTCAGATAATACTTTTTTAAAGCTGAGCCCAGCTATAGGTTTGTACCCTCAAATGCCTGAGTTGGGTAAATTCCTCTTCTCTTGAGGTCCCAAGACAACTCAAGGCTTCTAGGACTCTCAGAAAGTGACATTTTTTTACTTATCACAAATCAGGAACCCTGTACAGGCACTGTGTAGACAAGGTATGAGGCCAGTTTTCCCAAGGGGCTTTTATTGGCTCTACAAGTCAAGTTTAATTCCTTAAAGGAATCATTCCAGTCAAAGTTTTGGTAAAATAACCAGTTTCTCCAACTGCATCCTGTTGCAAAAGAAAGCATTCTTATTGCACCTATGCAAATAACTACATTGCCATTAGTTAAGAATACTCACAAATAGTTTCCAAAATCTGGAGAAATCAGGTAAAGAGAAACAAATACGCTTCAAATTTTGTTCACAGGAATATGCTTTACTCAATTGTTAAAACCTGAAAATAGCTCAAAATAAAAGTTTTCTTAACTCTGAGAAACAAAAACGATCAGCAATATTTTAAGCAAAAAAAAAATTTGCTTAAATTTTCTGTTGGTTGAGTCCATTCAGTTAACTCCTGTTCTACTTGATATTCATGAACATTTCAGCTCTCCATGAGAGTCCTGAAAGTTGTTTTCTTTATTTTAATGTAATAATCTCCATAGTGGCTGGGTGCAGTGGGTCATGACTGTAATCCCTGCACTTTGGGAGGCCAAGTCAGGTGGATCACCTGACATCAGGAGTTCTAGACCAGCCTAGCCAACATGATGAAACCCCATTTCTACTAAAAATAAAAAACATTAGCCAGATGTTGTGGCGGGTGCCTGTAATCTCAGCTACTCAGTAGACTGAGGCAAGAGAATCACTTGAACCTGGGAAGCAGAGGTTGCAGCAAGCGGAGATCGTGCCACTGCCCTCCAGCCTGGGCAAAAAGAGAAAACTCCGTCTCAAAAAATAATAATAATAATAATCTCCATAGTTATCAGAAACTTTCATTCAAGAGCACCTGTCAACGTTTAATAGCTGATTATAAAACCACCTTCTAAAGAGGACCAAAGAAAGACAACAATTGGCTGTGGATGACAAAAGCATTTAGGGAAGCCACAAAGACACAGTTGACAAGGAAATTTGTTACCTCTGTGGCACAAAATAATTCAACGCAATTATAATTATTAATAACATATACTGTAGCATATCAGAATTACAGGCATCCTATACAATTTTGCAACACACACTAAAAACAAATTTATGTAAATATAACCCCAAAAAAGTTAAACACCATTTTATATTTGACAATGTTTCCTGCATGGTATTGAGAAGTGACAATGTGCTAGCAGCCCTTGCTCTCGGCGCCTCCTCCGCCTGGAAGTCCACTCCGGCGGCACTTAAGGAGCCCTTCAGCCCGCCACTGCACTGTGGGAGCCCCTCTCCGGGCTGGCTGAGGTTGCCGGCTCCCTCTGCTTTACAGGAGGTGTGGAGGGAGAGGCACGGGCAGGAACTGGGGCTGCGCAAGGCCCTCAGGGGTCAGCATGAGTTCCAAATGGGCGTGGGCTCCATGGACCCCACACTCAGAGTGGGCGGCTGGCACCTCCGGCCCCAGGCTGTGAGGGACTTAGTACCCAGGCCAGCAGCTGCGGAGGGTGCGCCAGGTTCCCCAGCACTGCCAGCGCAACTGCGCCATACTTGAATTCTCGCTGGACCTCAGCCATCTCCCTCCCAATGTCCAAGCCACCCCGCCACTGCCGCCCCTCCCCGCCACACCCCGCGGGCTCCAGCATGGACCGAGCCTCCCAAACGGGCACTGCTTCCTGCTTCGCAGTGCCCAGTCCCATCCACCGCCCAAAGGTTGAGGAGTCTGGGTGTGTGGTGTGGACTGGCGGGCAACTCAGCCTACAGCCCTGCCGTGGAATCCCCTAGGTGAACCCAGCTGGGCTCCTGAGTCTGGTGGGGACTTAGAGAACTTTTGTGTCTAGCTGAAGGATTGTATATGCAACAATCAGCACTCTGTGTCTAGCTTGGGGCTTGTGGATGCACCAATCAGCACTCTGTATCTGGCTAATCTGGTGGGGACTTGGAGAACTTTTTATGTCTGGCTAGAGAATTGTAAATGCACCAATCAGCACTCTGTGTCTAGCTCAGGGATTGTAAATGTACCAATCAGCACTCTGTCAAAACGGTCCAATCTGCTGTCTGTAAAATAGACCAATCAGCTCTCTGTAAAACGGATCAATCAGTTCTCTGTAAAATGGATCAATCAGCAGGATGTGGGTGGGGAATAAAAGCAGGCTGCCCAAGCCAGCAGTGGTAACTTGCTGGGGTTTCCTTCTGGTATGTGAAAGCTTTATTTTTTTGCTGTTTGCAATAAATTGTGCTGTTGCTCACCTTATGGGTCTGCAGCGCCTTTATGCGCTGTAACACTCACTAGGAAAGTCTGCAGCTTTACTCTTGAAGCCAGTGAGACCACGAATCCACCAGAAGGAAGAAACTCCAGGCACATCTGAACATCTGAAGGAACAAACTCCGGACACACCATCTTTGAGAACTGTAACACTCACCATGGGGGTCTGTGGCTTCATTCTTGAAGTCAGCAAAACCAAGAACCCACCAATTCTGGACACAGTATTAATACATTAAATAAGGTGAATATGTCTTTTTGGACTTCAGGGGCCCTAATTTTTTTTTTTTTTCATTTTAAGTTAGAGCTTGATTTTGAAAGGTTTGTTAAATAGTGAAGGCTTAAAACACTGGGCATTACGAAATAGAATCCTAGGTTACCATAAGTCATTAATTTAACCAAAATAATAACTCCAAAATTTATTAGCCTGGGTCTTGTGGCTCACACCTGTAATCCCAACACTTTGGAAGGCCAAGGTGGGTAGATCACTTGAGGTCAGGAATTCAAGACCAGCCTGGCCAACATGCCAAAACCCTGTGGCTGCTAGTACAAAAATTAGCTGGGCATAGTGGCATGTGCCTGTAATCCCAGCTACTAGGGAGGCTGAGGCAGGGGAATCTCTTGAACCCAGGAGGCAGAGGTTGCAGTGAGCCAAGATTGTGCCATTGCACTCCAGCCTCAGTGACAGCAATATTTCATCTCAAAAAAAATTTTTTTTCTTATAAGGAAAAACCTTTGTTCTGATAAAGAGGAGACTTAGCTTTGTAAACAATACCCAATGAAGAAAACATGAGGCCAAATGACTGTCTCACCAATGCTTTTTGTAGTTCACTTAAGACACAAAAATCTTTCATTGTCTGTTACATAAAAATCTTTTTCAAAAGAAAAATTTCATGTATGCATTGGTGCATCTTTAATGCTAAAACTAGTTTTTAATAAAATTCTGCAAGTGTATCCAGTTTTAATTAGCTTGAATATAAGGTAAGATTCTTACAAACCTTTTATAACTCTTCACAGTTTTTTTTTTTTTTAAGAACAGGACAATGTTCTGAAAAAAACACTGTTGTGCTGTGCTTTTTTTTTTTTTTTTTTTTTTTTTTTTTGTGAGGTGGAGTCTGGCTCTGTTGCCTGGGCTGGAGTGCAGTGGCACAATATCGATTCACTGCAACCTCTGCCTCCTGGGTTCAAGTGATTTTCCTGCCTCAGCTTCCCAAGTAGCTGGGATTACAGGCTCCTGCCACTATGCCCAGCTAATTTTTTGTATTTTTAGTAGAGACAGGGTTTCACCATGTTGGTCAGGCTGGTCTTGAACTTCTGACCTCATGATTCGCCTGCCTCAGCCTCCCAAAGTGCTGGGATTACAGGCATGAACCATGGTGTCCGGCCTCTGCTTTTGATGGCAACAAGGGGCCGTCTGAAGTGGCTGCTGCCATCACACTGGCTGCAGTAGGGAGGCATGGGTGGGGTGGCAGGAGAAGCTGTGGGAGCAGCAGTGGCAGTAGTGGGACCCCTGTGC
Source organism: Rhinopithecus roxellana (assembly GCF_007565055.1). Lineage (NCBI taxonomy): Eukaryota > Metazoa > Chordata > Mammalia > Primates > Cercopithecidae > Rhinopithecus > Rhinopithecus roxellana. The sequence goes on along the minus strand of NC_044553.1, from coordinate 78,793,235 downwards.
CCCATGTTGCCTGTGCCCTGCATCCCTGAGGCAGTTGGTTGCATCACCCCCATCCTCTCATGGCTGGGCAGAACCCACTTCCAGACCCAGAGTTTCCACTATGACCACAACCTTGTTCCCCACTGTGTCCCATGAGCACATGCGCACCCAGCCAAAGGCACATCTGGGACTCATGGGGCCAGTCCCAAAAGCATTTGGTTTGTTTGTGTGGGGTTGGCTGGGGCCACAGCACCACCTGCACCTTGCCCACGACTGGGGCAGGAAAAATGCAGAGAGGAGGCAGGCAGTCCCTGGAGCCCATGCCTGGGAGCCCCCTAGAGCCCACTGCCCTGGGAGCCACTGTGATGAGGCTGGGCTGAGTCACCCACTGATGGGGGAGCAGTGTAATTGAGCATGGAGGGGCAGGCAGAAAAGGGCCCTGATATGGAGCTGGGCCCAGGCCAGTGCCACACTCCAAGGAACCAGTGAGAGCCAGGAGCAGGTAGGAGCCTGGCATTCCTGGGCATGGTTGTGGCCACCCAAGTCACAGCTGTGGACCCAGGCCTCCCTGTGCTTTTGGGGGCTGGAAGCAGGTAGGAGCCCCACCCTCCCAAGGAGCAGCTGCAGTCACTCAGCCGTAGCTGTGGACCCAGGCCTCCTCTGCACTCTTGGAGCCCCAGGAAGGCCACCCCCTTCCCCGTGCAGACTTGGAGGTGTCTTCTCTCACTGCCTGGCCTCTCTCCACTCCTGGCAACTGCCCTGATCTCAGAGCGAGGTTGGGGCCAAGCCTGGGCACTGTCGCAGCCCGGCCACGTGGGCAGTGCTAATGCACAAGCCCCCTGCCATCTTAGCCCCCTCCTGACTTTGGACACTGACAAGCACCAGAGGGAGGCCAAGGGGATGCTGAGGGCAGCTTGGCACTGGCCTCCAGGTGCCCTTTGGTATGAACAGCCTGGACATCATGAAAGGAGGCAGAAGACAGGCTCCTGGGCAGAAAGGGAAAGTTCCCTAGTGAAGCCCCACCTTCAAGCTGGGGAAGGCCTGTAGCTGGGGACCAGGCTGCTGGTACCACAGACCAGAGTGAGAACTTGTGATGCTTTTTCTGGGGCTTCACATGGTTTCCTATGGACCAATTGACATGCGCTTCCTCCCCTCTGAGGCCCGTAAAAGCCCTGAACTCAGCCAGACTTGAGAAGATGATGGGACAACCAGCTGCAGAGAGGAGATATCCTCTCTGCTGAGAGCTGAGGAGACAATGTGATGACCAAATGCAGAGAGGAGCTACCCTCTCTCCTGAGAGTTGAACACTCATTGGGACACCCTGGCTACAGAGAGGAGTTACCCACTTCAGCTCTCCTCTAAGCTGTTCTTTCACTCAATACAGCTTCTCTTCATCTTGCTTACCCTTCACTTGTCTGCATACCTCATTCTTCCTGGATGCAGGACAAGAACTTAGGACCTGCCAAATGACAAGGTCTACAAACAAAGAGCTACAACACAAAGAGGGCTGAAACATGCCCCTTGCTCACCATGCTGTGCATGACAAGGAGAGAAGAGAGAAGGAGAGAAGAGCTGCAGCCCTTCAGGGAGCCTAGACCTAGGAGCTCCCCAAACCAGGGCTGTGACATCCTCTTTAGGGCTCTGTGGTTCCTGGCATCTCCAAGCTTCTGGGCACCACCACATTCCCCAGCGTCAACTGTGGAAGCTACTTATGGTACGCCTGGTCCAGCTGCAGCCTTGCAGGGAGCCATTTCCCATGCCAGCATCTGGAGCTGCCCACCCAGCTGCAGTCAGAGTGCCTGGCTGTGCACAGTGGTTGGAGCCCATGCTCACTCACATACCCCTTGCTACACTACGCCTGGCTCACCTTTGGCAGTTGTGGGATCCAGGCTGGTAGCACAAGCCGAGAGCAGCCTGCCAGTGTGAGTGGGCAGAATGAGCCCAGCAGCCCAGAGCAAAACTTGGGCAAAGGTGCCACTGAACACAGAGGTTTCCAGCTGGCAAAGTGACACCCCAAGGGTCCTGTAACACTCTGGGGGCTCATCCAGGGTCTGTGGAAGGGTGACTAAAAGTGGATATTTTCTCTTTCTTTCTTTTTTCTTTTTTTTGAGGTGGAGTCTCACTGTCACCCAAGCTAGAGTGCCATGGTTTGATCTTGGCTCACTGCAGCCTCCACTTCCCAGGTTCAAGTGATTCTCCTGCCTCAGCCTCCCAAGAAGCTGGAATTACAGGCATGTGCCATCACACTTAGCTAATTTTTGTATTTTTAGTAGAGATGGGGTTTCACCATGTTGGCCAGTCTAGTCTCAAACTCGAGATCTCAAGTGATTTGCCTGCCTTGACCTCCCAAAGTGCTGGGATTATAGGCATGAGCCGCTGTGCCTGGCTGGATCTGCTCTTTCTGTCCTTTCTTCAGACTCCACAACAGCCAAAATTAAAGAAAAAATACCAGGCCTCTGTCAGCCAATTAAAAGCAACTAGCACAGCTGCCAGACTTAAGAAATGGACAGGCTTGCTGGGGAGGCACTGTCAATCCCCCATCACCTTCAAGTGTTGGGAATGTTGGCTTTGTTCCAATCTAGCTTCCCTTCACAGAGGTCTAGCCATTGCATGGGACCAGAAGGAGGTCCTGGGGCAACTGAGGATATCTCACCAAGGCCACATCTTGGTGTTATCCAAAGGCCCCTGGACTAACTCCAGGCCCCAACTGCCCATAATAAGGGTGTCGACCCTAGGACCTCCAGTCTTTCCTATTGTTCTTTTTTTTCTTTCTTTCATGGCTCTCATGGTTCCTATCTCTTCTTTATATACAGTGTTAAATGTTAAGGGTGTTGTTGCAAACCACTGATGTTACTGGGTAGAATGAGCATTTGGCTTAATCATCAAAAGCATAAACTTGAAGGTTAAGAGTAGCACAGATGAAGTAACGTGTGCCTTGGTATCTGTAAGTAAATTCATGGCAAAAATGTCTGTCATTTCCCTGGTTGCCAATGTAGTGCTAAGCACCATGAGACACAGAGAAAACATCTCATATTCCTTTGCACAAAGATGTGGCCAAATTATGTTCTGCAGGGCAGAGAAGCTCGACCTCAGGAAGGAGGCACAGTGCAGTGAGCATGACTAATTCCTGCCAATTAGGCCCTCTTGCTTCATGGATGGAAGTCATGCTCACATCCATGGCATAGAGAAGGTATAGGGAACCCAAAGGTTACCGACATCGGGAGGATAGGGGAGCACATAGGTAAGTGCGAATATCCCTACCCATTAGGCCTCCCTGCTACATGGGTGAAGGTCGCACTTGCACCCATGGGTGGCACCAGCAAAGTTTCTGCAACTTGGGGATATAAGATCTGAAGAAAGAAAGGGATTTTTTTTTTCTCTCTCTCTCCCTTATGTACTCTAGGTATTCACTGGAAAGAGAAAGGAAAAAAGGGACACGTTTTTCCCTTTCCAGATGGGTAACCAATTATTTTCCACCTGCACTCCTCATGAGTGCATCCTCAATCACTGGAATTCCTTTGAGCCTCAGACTCTGGAGAAAGGAAAAAGCCGTTTCCTTTTTTCCTCCTTTGTCCTCTCTTCACTGATGGGTAATTGCATCGCTATGCCCCAGGACACTCCCCTCAGATGCATCCTCCAAACTGGGAAGAGTTTAATTTCCCCCAAACCTTAAACTGCTTGGCAATCTCTTGAGGAGGTCCAACTTTTCTATGCCTGTTTCCCTTCACAGGACTCCAGAGTCAAAGGGCTTCTTCCTACTCATTGGGAGTTAAAATGTCCTGTTTCTTTTTAAGCAATAGAAGTTCCTTTTTTGTATTGTGGTTGGCAAACATATAAAAGTAAAGTGACAAGTCTATGTTAGTTTCCCCAATTTTATTTTATTTATTTATTTTTCAAGACAGAGTTTCACTCTTATTGCCCAGGCTGGAGTGCAATGGTGTGATCTCAGCTCACTGCAACCTCCACCTCTCAGGTTCAAGTGATTCTCCTGCCTCAGCCTCTGGAGTAGCTGAGATTACAGGCACTGCCACCACGTCCAGATAATTTTTTTGTATTTTTAGTAGTGATGGAGTTTCACCATGCTGGCCAGGCTGGTCTCAAACTCCTGACCTCAGGTGATCCACCTGCCTTGGCCTCCCAAGATGCTGGGATTACAGGTATGATCCACCACTCTCAGTCCCTCAATTTTAAAGAAAGTGGCTGTTCTGTGAACCTGTAACTGCCCAATGGGTTTACCTTGCCCACTGCCTACATAGAGCCAATTTATCAAGACCAGGGAACTGCAATGGAGAAAGAGTAATTCACACAGAGCCAGCTGTGGGTGAAACCAGAGTTTTTTTATTATTCAGATCAGTCTCCCTAAGCATTTGGGGATTGGAGTTTTAAAAGATAATTTGGGCCAGGCGCAGTGGCTCACACCTGTAATCCCAGCACTTTGGGAGGCCAAGATGGGCGGATCACGAGGTCAGGAGATCGAGACCATCCTGGCTAACATGGTGAAACCCCGTCTCTACTAACAATACAAAAAATTAGCCAGGTGTGGTGGCGGGTGCCTGTAGTCCTAGCTACTCCGGAGGCTGAGGCAGGAGAATGGCGTGAACCTGGGAGGTGGAGCTTGTAGTGAGCCAAGATCGCACCACTGCACTCCAGCCTGGGCGATAGAGCGAGACTCCGTCTCAAAAAAAAAAAAAAAGATAATTTGGCGGGTAGGAGCTTGGGAAGTGGGGAGTACTGATTGGTTGGGTTGGAGATGGAAGCATAGGGGATTGAAGTGAAGTTTTCTTGCTATCTCCTGTCCCTGGGTAGGATGGCAGAACTGGTTGAGCCAAATTACCAGTCTGGGTGGTGTCAGCTGATCCATCCAGTGCAGGGTCTGCAAAATATCTCAAGCACTGATCTGGGTTTTACAACAGTGATATTTTCCACAGGAGCAATTTGGGGAGGTTCAGACCCTTGGAGCCAGAGGCTGCATGACCCCTAAACTGCAACTTCTCATCTTGTAGCTAATTTGTTAGTTCTGAAAAGACAGGTCCCAGGCAGGAAGGGGGTATTTTCAGGAAATGTCTATTATCAATTTTGTTTCTGAGCCAAACCATAAACTGAATTCCTTCCCAAAATTAGTTCTGCCTATGCCCAGGAATGAACCACGACAGCTTAAAGGTTAGAAGCAAGATGGGGTCAGTTAGGTCTGATCTCTTTCACTGTCATAATTTCCTTAGTTATGATTTTTGTGAAGGGTGTTTCAACCCCCTCTCCTTTCCCCTGATCTTGGCCCTATGAGGCCCACTCTCTTGATGTGTTATATGTCCCTGCAGAAGCCACAAGTGACACCCAGCCAGCCTTGATGAGAGCTGGCAATTCTAAGCATTAGAAGTGGGTGCCCAAGAGACAACGGCTGGAAAGGAAGGCTCCGGAAGAGTTGCGGCCCCTTCCACCTACAGCTCTCTGTCCCTGCAGGGGAAGACAGCTCAGGCTGACAGCAGCTAACAAAGCTGAGGCAGCTTTGAAACCCAGCAGGGAGATAACAGAAGACAGAGAAACCAAAGTCTCCCTGATAACTCGCCAGGAAGCCAACACAAAACAAAACATAGATAAGAAGCAGACTGCCTCTCTCAAGGCCAAACTGTTTTAAAAGAGAGTTCTGCTGTGGACATTGGGCTTAAAGACTGCGCGGCTGATAAAGTGATCCCTTTGATGGGGAGCTAAAGAGATAGATGAGGCTCCACCAGCATGGTTTGGCGACTTCTAAAGAAACTGTGCTCCTGGATGGACAGCAGCTAGGCAGCTGGATACCTCCAGCCCTCTGAGTTTTGACCTCATTCCCTAGGGTCAAGGCGAGGTCTTCTTATTTCAGGTTTCCCAGTTAGCCTAAAGTTGTTTTAGTTTTGAAGTTCATTTTTTTTTTATTTTATTTCATTTTATTTGGAGACAGAGTCTCGCTCTGTTACCCAAGCTGAAGTGCAGTGATGTGATCTCAGCTCACTGCAACCTCTGCGTCCCAGATTCAAGCAATTCTCCTGAATCAGCCTCCCAAGTAGCTAGGACTACAGGCATGCACCACCATGCCTGGCTAATATTTTTGTATTTTCAGTAGAGATGGGGTTTTGCTGTGTTGTCCAGGCTGGTCTTGAACTACTGAGCTCAGGCAATCTGCCTGCCTTGGCCTCCCAAAGTGTTAAAATTACAGGTGTGAGCCACTGTGCCCATTTATCTTTTTTGTGTGTGTGTGGTGGGGGGCTGCTGGTGGTGGTGTTGATTTGAAACAAAGCTAAGGAGACGATGTTTCTACAAAATGCTCAATCAAGTGTCTTTGAACCAAGGAGGGCCTTTGAGGCCATGTGGTATAATGGAGAGCTCCTGGTCTTGGCTTCAGACATATGTCCCAGGACCCTGGGCAAGCAACTGACTTTTCTATGAGCCTTGGTGCTCTCACTGGGGCAATGAAGACGATAAGCCCAGTGGAACAGGGCTAGGTGAGGATCAAGTGATGATGGATAGTACTGGGTGCAGTGGCTCATGTCTGTAGTCCCAGCTACTTGGGAGGCTGAGGTGGGAGGATCACCTGAGGTCAGGAGTTTGAGGCTGCTGTAAGCTGTGATTGCGGCTGTAAATAGTCACTGCACTCCAGTATGGGCAACAGAAGGAGATCCTATCTCTCAAGCAAACAAACAAGAGATGAAAGATATGAAGTGCTCAGCTAGTACTGCCCTTAGCTGTGGCATGGGGCCCCCGTCTAAGCCATATGCTTTAGAGAACCTCACTGTGGTCCTCTTCTGCTCCTGGGCTCATTGGGACTAAGGGTTGAACCCATGTGAAGCCCACGACCTTCTTCTAGACCCCAAGCCCACTTTCCAGACCTGAGCTGACCTCCACCCCATGTTGCTTCCCAGAGGTAGCAGGATATGCACTTCCAGGCCCAAAGGATGGCCAATGGGGGCTGTTTGTACAAAGGGGCATGGGGAGGGTATAGAGAGTTTGTACAGGCGTTCTGCAGCTCCCACACACGCGAACCCGAGGCTGCTCCTGGCGCAGGTTGGAGCCTGTGATCAAATACATTCCAGTTACAGTTATGTAACAAAACACCCCAAGGCTTAGTGGCGTGAAACAGCAATGATCATATTATTATGCCTCAGGGACTGAGGCACGCCTGGGATGTCTTGCCTAAGCCTCCTTCCTTGTGGTCCCCTTCCAGGAGGAGAAACCGGGGGTGGGAGAGAGGGCAGATTGGAGCCATGTGGCCAGAAGGTTCAGCAGGAGGCATTTTCGGTTTCCGTGGGGACGCCAGAACGCCAGCCTGGAAGGAGGGAAAGGTGCCTTCGGCATAACAAGACCCCCCACAGGGAAGGGGGCAAGGTCATGAGAATGGAGGAAAGCGAGGGCCTCAAGCTAGAGGACACACCCCTCTCTGGGACCTTTGGAAGAAAGAAGTCCTCCCAGAGGGAAGGAGAGTTTGCCCTCAGGTCCTTAAAAGGAGAAAAGGCAAAGCAGCGTGGCTGGTAGAGGAGCCACTGGCTGGGAGGAAGAACACATCATTGTCTCCAACCTCAGGGCCAGACGCATCCTACCAGGGGAATCCCAGACACCCAGGAGGCCTCCCAGGGGCTGGACTGGGCTTAAGTTTCTGAAGGGATTAATAGCCAGTCCTGGCAGGGGAGTTGCAGAGACAGCAACTCAGGAAGGTTAGAGAGAGGGCTGGGCAGCGGCAGGGAGTGGGGAGAAGAAGTGGATCAAGGAAGGAGGGCATCTCTGCGCAGGCACCCCCAGAAGGTCCTGGCTGTGAGACAGAGCCCCCTTCTCCGAGAGGAGTTAGTTCTCCAAAGGCATAGCCTAATCTGCCATATCCATCCAAGCACTCAGTTTGCTTCTGTTCCCAGACTCTGGGCAGCTTTGGGACGGAAAGGGTTCCTTTCAGTGGGCTGTGCTGCCTGGAGGCAGCCAGGACCAGCTCTGGGAAAGTCTGGTTAAGTGGCAAGGTAAGTGAAGTGGGGCCACTTTGCTCAGCAAGCTGAATAGCAGTGGCCTGCATGGGGTTGCCAGATTTACCAAACAACAATACAGGATTCCATTAAATTTGAATTTCAGATAAACACTGAATTTTATTTTAGGATGAGGAGGTTCCATGCGATATTTGGGATATACTTAGACTAAAAGAGTATTTGCTATCTTAAATCTAATTTTCACTAAGCTTTCTATATTTTATCTGGCAGCCCTAGGAGTGCCCCACTAGGGTCCCCAGTCGCGCCTCACAAGGACCATCCCCAGACACCCTTGCCCTAAAGCATAGAGAGAGTCAGGACCTTGGCAACAGAAGGAAGTGGTCTTTTTTGGTGCATTCCAGAATTGCTGGCAGGCCTCCCCGCTCCCCAGCAGCTGCCCCCATTCCTTCCGCACACATTTTTAGGTCTGGCACCAGAGATCTTATGGCAGAGTAAGCCCTGGGAGGATGCTAGGTGAGTTGCAGTGCGTCCCACCCCACTTGTGTATCTGCAGCCCTTCAATAATCACGGTCGCAATGGCCTTTTCTTGGAGGAGTCAGGGAGATTGATTGTGGGGCTTGGGCTTAAAGAATGCTTGGGAGAAAATGGAGATGGATGCAGGGACAGAAACGCACGCAAATACGTTCTGGGAATCCCACTAACTTCTGTGGCTTGACCTGTGTTTGGATAAAGAGCGAGGACATGCCAGTGGCAAAGAGGCAAAGGCCAATCACTTAAGGCTTTGGGTCTTAAAACAAGGCGTCTGTACTTTACACTCAGCAGTGGGGAGCCATGAAAGGGGTGCTTTACAATTGTTTATTTGGGTGCGGTGGCTCACACCTGTAATCTCAACACTTTGCAAGGCTGGGTGGGAGGATTACTTGAGCCCAGGAGTTTCAGACCTGCCTGGGAAACATGGTGAAACCCCACCTCTACAAAAAATACAACAATTAGCTGGGCATGGTGGCATGCGCCTGTAGCCCCAGCTACTCAGGAGGTTGAGGCAGGAGGATTGACTGAGCCTGGGAGGTCCAGGCTGTAGTGAGTTATGATTATGCCAGTGCACCCCAGTCTGGGTAATAAAGCAAGATCCTGTCTCAGAAAAATTATTTATTGGTTAAAGCAAACAAACAAGTAACACAATACAGAACAGCAGTGTTGTCAAAGTATGGCCTATGGACCCTGGAGGTCCCCAAGATACTTAGAGATCTGCAAGGTCAAAACTATGTTTATAGTAATACTCAGACATTCTATGCCCTTTTCATTCAAATGATGTGTTGTCATTTGACTGACTGCTCAAAAGCAATGGCAAGTGAACCTGTCATTGCTTTAACACAAGTTAAGGCAGTAGTGCCTGAGAGGATCAAAACATGCCATGCCAAAATAAGCCACTTTGGCAGAAGGACTATTTTGAGTGGAATGCAATTGGGAATCAACAGTTGCAGGACGAGTTCTCTGCTTTCCTCTTAGCTGCAAAATATAGGGCATAAATTTCCCTTTGTGACTACCAAGATGATTTTGCATAAACAGACCTTACTAAAATAACCTTTATCATCCATTTGTTCCCCCATATATTTCCTAGCCACTTCCCCACAGTTTGTCACCCTTGATGCCCAAACCCTCTTTCCTTTGTTAAAATGGTGTAAGTCTCCATGTCTAATGACTTCTTTGAGTTCCAGTTCTTTTCTGTGAACTCCCATGCATGTAAATATTCATAAAAGTTGTGTGTCTTTTCTCCTGTTATTCTGTCCTTTGTCAGTTTAATTCACAGACCTCTAATCAATGAATCTAAGAGTGCAGGGAAAACGTCTTTCCTCCCTGACACTGCAGCCTTGACATCCTGGGCTCAAGCGATCCTTCTACCTCAGCTTCCAGTTAGCTGGAACTACAGGCACATACCACCACATCTGGCTAATTTTTTAATTTTGTAGAGATGGTGCCTCAGTATGTTGCCCAGGCTAGCATTGTATTCTTTGCCATGTATTTGCAATGTAAACACATTTCATTTACGAATGACCTTGATGGAACAGTAAAAAATAATTTTATTAACTCTCAATCTATGAGTAGTACATATCTTTCTATCTTTGATATTTTGTGCGATGAAAGGAGTATGTAGAAAGTACTGCTGCTGCTTACCAGAGGATGATGGGCTTCTCTAAGGACAAGGGCTTGTGTGATTGTCTGAGCTGTCAGCCAAACTAGCTGCTTTTTTCATAGAACATCATTTTTACTTGAAAGACTGACAAACTACGGTTATTCCGACTAGTATTTAGCAGACATTTCTCAACAATAAATAAAGTGAAACTGTCACTCTATAAAAGCAACTGGCAGCATTTGTTGCCAATGATACAATTTGGGCTTTCAAGCAAAAGTTAGAATTTTGGAAAATGTGTATCCAGCATTGTGAGCTTAACAAGCTTCCAAGTACTTAAACACTTTTTTTCTTTTTTCTTTTTTTTTTTTTTAATTTTTGTGAGATAGAGTCTTGCTCTGTCACCCAGGCTGGAGTGCAATGGCATAATCTCAGCTCACTGCAACCTCTGCTTCCCGGGTTCAAGAGATTCTCCTGCCTCAGCCTCCCAAGTAACTGGGATTACAGGCACATAACATCACACCCGGCTAATTTTTGTATTTTTAGTAGAGATGGGGTTTCACCATGTTGATCAGGTTGGTCTTGAACTCCTGACCTCAGGTGATGTACCCACCTCAGCCTCCCAAAGTGCCAGGATTACAGGCATGAGTCACCATCCCCAGCCTTATTTAAGCAATTTTCTTATTAGATTAGTAGTGATATTAACACACGTGATTTTTCAATATTGTCTAATGAAATGTGTCAAAAATTGAATGATCTGCATAGCTCGATCAGTACTTTCCAAATGACAAATGCATAATGTTACAAAACTACACTCACATAAAAGATTCATTTAAGGTACAAGACAGAGCCGAGTATAGTGGCTCATGCCTGTAATCCCAACACTTTGGCAAGTAGGGGTGGGAGGATCACTAGAGGCGAAGAGTTGGAGGCCAGCCTGGGCAACATAGCAAGACCTTGTCTTTATTTAAAAAAAAAAAAAAATTAGCCAAGCATGGTGGCACACACCTATAGTTCCAGCTACTGAGACTGAGGCAGGAGGATTGCTTAAACTCAGGAATCTGAGGTTGCAATGAGCTATGATCAAGCCACTGTACTCTAGCCTGAGTGACAGAGTGAGACCCTGTCTTTTTTTTTTTTTTTTTTTTTGAGACGGAGTCTCGCTCTGTCGCCCAGGCTGGAGTGCAGTGGCCAGATCTCAGCTCACTGCAAGCTCCGCCTCCTGGGTTTACGCCATTCTCCTGCCTCAGCCTCTGCAGTAGCTGGGACTACAGGCGCCTGCCACCTCGCCCAGCTAATTTTTTTTTTTTTTTTTTTTTTTTTGTATTTTTTAGTAGAGACGGGGTTTCGTCCTGTTGTCCTGTCTAGTCTCAAACTCCTCGCCTTATGTAATATGTCTGCCTCAGCCTCCCAAGGTGCTGGGATTACAGGCATGAGCACCCAGCCAGAACATGAGCATGGCACCCAGCCAGAACAATGAGTTTTAATGTACCAGTATGAATATGTCATTGCTATGGTTTCAGATTCTACACTGGTTTGAGAAACTGCTGCTTGTCCAGTTTCGATGTGCTACCAAATAATACCCATAAAAGGCTATTTAAAAAGTCTGTTTTTTCTAACTACATATCTTACTGACATGAATTTGCTTCACATAGTCCAACCAAAACAATATATTCTGATAGATTGAATGCAGAAACAGACATGAGAATGAAGATTTTTTTTTTTTTCTTTTTTTTTTTGAGACGGAGTCTTGCTCTGCCACCCAGGCTGGAGTGCAGTGGCCGGATCTCAGCTCACTGCAAGCTCCGCCTCCCGGGTTTACGCCATTCTCCTGCCTCAGCCTCCCGAGTAGCTGGGACTACAGGCGCCCGCCACCTCGCCCGGCTAGTTTTTTGTATTTTTAAGTAGAGACGGGGTTTCACTGTGTTAGCCAGGATGGTCTCGATCTCCTGACCTCGTGATCCGCCCGTCTCGGCCTCCCAAAGTGCTGGGATTACAAGGCTTGAGCCACCGCGCCCGGCCGAGAATGAAGATTTTTAAATGAAGTCAGATATTAAAGAGATTTGCAAAAATGCAAAGCAAAGTCATTTTCCTCCCTAAATGTTTTGTTTGGAAAGAATAGTTACTTTTTACAAAGCTGTTATTTATATTAACATATAATTGCTTTATTGTTATTTCTTTTCTTTTCTTTTCTTTTTTTTCACAATCTCGGCTCACTGCAACCTCTGCCTCCCGGGCTCAAGTGATTCTCCAGCCTCAGCCTCCTGTGTAGCTGGGACTACCAGCACGCACCGCCACCACATCCAACTAATTTTGTATATATATATAATTTATTTTTTTTGAGATGGAGTCTTGCTCTGTCTCCCAGGTTGGAGTGCAGTGACGCCATCTCGGCTCACTGCAAGCTCCGCCTCCCAGGCTCACGCCATTCTCCTGCCTCAGCCTCCTGAGTAGCTGGGACTACAAGCGTGTGACACCACACACAGCTAATTTTGTGTATTTTTAGTAGAGACGGGGTTTCACTGTGTTAGCCAGAATGGTCTCGATCTCATGACCTCATGATCCACCTGCCTTGGCCTCCCAAAGTGCTGGGATTACAGGCATGAGCCACCACACCTGGCCTAACTTTTGTATATTTTGTAGAGATGGGGTTTCACTATGTTGGCCAGGCTGGTCTCGAACTTCTGAGTTCAAGTGATCAGCCTGCCTCAGCCTCCCAAAGTGTTGGGATTATAGGCATGAGCCACCTCGCCTGACCTATTGTTGTTATTTCTAAATGAATTAATATGTAAATATTTTTTAAATTTCTTAGCTTTAATTTCTGATAATCCTCATTAATGAAAGTGTTTTGGGGGACCCTGAGTAATTTTTAGTGTAGAGAGATCCTGAACTTCAAGGGGTTCTTCAAACCCAGAACTTTGAGAACCACTGCAGAACAGAATGAATGAACTTTCCATCCCACTACAGAATCTCAGCCTGCTAAGACAACTACTGTGGCCAGTGTACTATATACCCTTCCCTATATTCTATGCCTTTATACCCAAAAAGTATCCACAATTTATTTTTTTATTTTTTTATTTTTTTATTTTTTGAGATGGAGTCTCGCTCTGTCCCCCAGGCTGGAGTGCAGTGGCGTAATCTCCGCTCACTGCAAGCTCCGCCTCCCGGGTTCACGCCATTCTCCCACCTCAGCCTCCCTAGAAGCTGGGATTACAGGTGCCCACCACCACACCCGGCTAATTTTTTTGTATTTTTAGTAGAGACAGGGTTTCACCATGTTCTCCAGGATGGTCTCAATCTCCTGACCTCGTGATCCGCCCGCCTCGGCCTCCCAAAGTGCTGGGATTACAGGCGTGAGCCACCGCGCCCGGCCTTTTTATTTTTATTTTTATTTTTATTTTTTTTTTGAGGCGGAGTCTCGCTCTGTCGCCCGGACTGGAGTGCAGTGGCGGGATCTCAGCTCACTGCAAGCTCCGCCTCCCGGGTTTGCGCCATTCTCCCGCCTCAGCCTCCCGAGTAGCTGGGACTACAGGCGCCCGCCACCTCGCCCGGCTAGTTTTTGTAGTAGAGACGGGGTTTCACTGTGTTAGCCAGGATGGTCTCGATCTCCTGACCTCGTGATCCGCCCGTCTCGGCCTCCCAAAGTGCTGGGATTACAGGCTTGAGCCACCGCGCCCGGCCTTATTTTTTTTGAGACAAGGTTTCGCACTTGTTGCCCAGGCTGGAGTGCAATGGCATGATCTCGGCTCACTGCAACCTCTGCCTCCTGGGTTCAAGGGATTCTCCTGCCTCAGCCTCCCAAATAGTTGGGATTACAGGCACTCACCACCACACCCCGCTAATTTTTTGTATTTAGTAGAGACAGGGTTTCACCACGTTAGTCAGGCTGGTCTAGAACTCCCGACCTCAGGTGATCCGCCCGCCTCAGACTCCCAAAATGTTGGGATGACGGTGTGCGCCACCATGCCAAGCCAGGTATTCACAATTCTGTACCTGGCTCTTTTTGGTAGGAAAAGAACAGACCATGGAACCCAGCCCATATCAGTACACGTATGGCTGCTGCAATAGTTTTCCTGGCTCGATTGTGTGCCTATTATATGAACACAATGTAATCTATTCAACCATCCTGCTGTTGCTGGACATTTAGGTTGGTTCTCATTTTTTAACAAGTTCAAACAATGATGTAATGAACATCCTTGGAAAAGTTTTAAGCAGGTAAGTGATAGGATCAGATTTGCTTGTTTAAAATGTCACTCTGAATATGTAAGCTGCTGGAATCTGAACAAGATCTATGGATTGCATTAATATCAATTTCCTGGCTGTGGATATTGTACTATTGTGCAAGATGTTGCCACTGAGGAAACGAAGAAACCAGGTGAAGAGTACATGGAATCTGTCTGTATTATTTCTTTTTTCTTTTTTTTTTTTTTTTTTTTTTTTTTTTTGGAGACAGAGTTTCACTCTGTCACCCAGGCTGGAGTACAGTGGTAGGGTTTCGGCTCACTGCAAGCTCCACCTCCCGGGTTCACACCATTCTCCTGCTTCACCCTCCCGAGTAGCTGGGTCTACAGGCGCCCACCACCACGCCCAGCTAATTTTTTGTATTTTTAGTAGAGTCGGGGTTTCATGTGTTAGCCAGGATTGTCTCGATCTCCTGACCTCATGGTCCGCCCTCCTCAGCCTCCCAAAGTACTGGGATTACAGGTATGAGCCACCACGCCCGGCCTGTATTATTTCTTATAATGCGTGTGCATTTATAATTATCTCAAAATAAAAAGTTTAATTAAAAAATTGAGGCCCGGCATTGTGGCTCACGCCTGTAATCCCAGCACTTTGGGAGGCTGAGGCAGGTGGATCACCTGAGGTCAGGAGTTTGAGACCAGCCTGGCCAACATGGTAAAAACCCCTGTCTCTACTAAAAATACAAAAAATTAGCCAGGTGTGGTGGCACATGTCTGTAATTCCAGCTACTCAAGAGGCTGAGACAGGAGAATCACTTGAACCTGGGAGGTGGAGGTTGCAGTAAGCTGGGATCGCGTCATTGCATTTCAACCTGGGTGACGAGCGAAATTCCATCTCAAAAAAAAAAAAAAAATGACACGTATTAGGATAATTAGCATAAAATAACAGAAAGTGTTATTATAACAAGTGTTGGCAAGGATGTGTGAAAACTGGAACCCTTCTGCACTGCTGGTGGGAATCTAAAATGGGGCAGCTACAATATGGCAGTTCCTAAAACACTAAAAATAGAACTACCCTATGACCCAACCAGCTCACTTCTGGGTTTACAGCCAAAATAATTGAAAACAGGATCTCAAGGAGGTATTTCCACACTATGCTTACAGCAGCACTATTTATAATAGCCAAGAGGTCAAAAGCAACCCAAGCGTCCATCGACAAATGGATAAAGAAAATAAGGTATATACATACAATGGAATTATTATTCAGCCTTAAAAAGGAAGGAAATTCTGACACATGCTACAACATGGTTGAACCTTGAGAACATCCTACTAAGTGAAATAAGCCAGTCCCCAAAAGACAGATACTATGTGATTCTACTTACATGAGGTGTCTATAGTAGTCAAATTCATAGAAACAGAAAGTAGAATAGTGGTTGTCAGGGGCTGGGGAGAGGGAAATACAGAGGTGTTAGTTTCATGGGTATAGTTTCACTTTTGCAAGCTAAAAATATTTTGGAGAGCTCTTACACAACAATGCGAATACAACTAACACTACTTAACTGTATATTTAGAAACGGTTAAGATGGTAAATTTTGGCCAGGCACAGTGGCTCACATCTGTAATCCCGGCACTTTGGGAGGCCAAGTCAGGCAGACCACTTGAGGTCAGGAGTTCGAGACTAGCCTGGCCAACATGGTGAAACCCTGTCTCTACTAAAAATACGAAAATTAACCAGGTGTGGTGGTACACCACTGTAGTCCCAGCTGCTCAGGAGGCTGATGCAAGAGAATCCCTTGAACCCAGGAGGCAGAGGTTGCAGTGAGCCAAGTTCACACCACTATACTCCAGCCTGAGCGACAGAGTGAGATTCTGTCCAAAAAAAAAAGATGAGCCAGGCATGGCTAACACCTATAATCCTAGCACATTGGGAGCCGAAGCTGGTGAATCACCTGAGGTCAGGAGTTTGAGACCAGCCTGGCTAACATGGTGAAATCCTGTCTCATCTAAAAATATAAACATTAGCTGGTGTGGTGGCGCACACCTGTAATCCCAGTTACTCAGGAGGCTGAGGCAGGAAAATCGCTTGAACCTTGGAGGTGTAGGTTGCAGTGAGCCAAGATCACACCATTGCATTCCAGCCTGGGCAACAAGACGAAACTCTGTCTCAAAAAAAAAAAAAGATGGTAAATTTTATATTATGCATTTTTTTTTTACCACACACACAAACAAACAAAACTCGAGGAGAGCTAGTAAAAACAAACAAACAAACAAAAAATCACTCTAGCTGCCACAATGTTTGTGGGGGCCCTGCTAGTGGCAGGAAAGTCTCCTAGCAGGATGTTCTTTTGTCCTGATGAGAAGTGCTGGGGCATGAACCAAGGCAGTGCCTTGGATCCCCAAAGACTGTGAAAGATTGAATTATTTGTCTCTTGTAATATAATTATTCACCCACACCCTTGCCATGGTGGACAGAGAATACTTTCCCACCTTTTGATTTTGTGTTTGGCCGTGTGACTTGCTTTGGCCAGTAGGAAACTTGTGAATCTGACACGAGAAGTTTTGAAATGTGCTTGCTCAGTTGGACATGCCTTCTCATGCTGCCGTAATCTGCCATGACAAGAACATGCCCCATATAGCTGCTGCTCCTTCCTTCTGGGTCCAGGAATGAGTCTCCAGGAACAGGCCATATCCCCTGGTTAACCACTGGTCCCAGAAGAATGAGGGACATGCAGAGCAGACCCGAACTCAGCCTGTAGCTTGGAGTCCAGCCTCGATCAACCAAGGTACGATTCAATTTCAGCTGAATTGTACAGCTGACCCACAGACCCATGAGCGTGACAATAAAGGATTTTTGTTTGAAGCTTCCAAGTTGTTGTGGTGGTTGTTTTATACAGCACAACGACCCATTTTATAATGGCACCTGGTAGGCTTTTACAGCCTCAACCATTGTTCCGCTGATAGCAAAGCTTTCCATCCAGCAATACTTAACATCCAAACACAGAAGACATGCCAAAAGCAGGGGGGAGTGCTGAGATGGTTAAGTTCACGTACAGAGTGCTGGTGAAAGCATAGTGTGAAGAATCCCTGGGGGTCACTTCCTAGATGGGAGCACAGTAGCCTAATACCTGAGCTGTAGCTTCATCAGTATGTTGGTATGGGTCGCTGTAGGAACACGTGCTCAGCAGCTCTTAGCATAATCTTTTTGGAGTGACTTGAGTCTTGTGATTGAAATGATTCTATTTCTTACTGGTTGGGATTACTTAATTAAGACACTGTTTGGAATAGATATTATCATTACCCTATTCCTGGGGGCAGTGGCTCGCACCCGTAATCCCAGCACTTTGGTAGGCCGAGGTGGGCCGATCACTTGAGGCCGGGAGTTTCAAAACCAGCTTGGCCAACATGGCAAAACCCCACCTCTACTAAAAATACAAAAATTAGCCAGGCGTGGTGGCGCATGCCTGTAATCTCAGATACTCCAGAGGCTGAGGCATGAGAATCCCCTGAACCTTGGAGGCGGAGGTTGCAGTGAGCCAAGATCATGCCAGTGCACTCCAGCCTTGGCTATACAGCCAAACTTTGTCTCAAAAAAAAAAAAAAAAAAATGATATGATATTATCTTATGATAATGACTCACTGGCCTTTGCAGGATAGAAGGGACCCAAAACAGTTAACTTGCCCCCAAGGAGGCAATTGGACTCCTTACGGAATAGCGCTCTATGGGGAATTCAGTGTTCCTCTCTGTTGCTGGCAGACTGGACGTTTATGAGCTGCAACGGCTACTCAGCCTTGGTTAGTGGGCACCTATGCTGTTTGCTGGGCCCACGCATAGCCTCCATCTCTCCACCTGTGGTCAATTCCTTTACATATCCTTTGTGCCAGCACGAGGGTGGCCAATGACTGAAGCTGGCTGATGTAGATGACCAAGTCATCTCAGCAGTTTAATGCCTTTTCTGCAGTGGGTAAGCTTCTGAATTTGGAGGGTCATTTGTCATGCAATTACACTGCAGCAATAACAGTCTAATATAGAAGCATTAAAAAAGTTTTATTATGAAAAATCTTAGATATATACAAAAGTAGAGAGTATAATATAATGAACCTCTGGGTACCTGTCACATGGTCAATATTGTGCTCCCCGACTCCTCCCTTAACTCTTGGATTATTCTGAAGCAAATGCAAGACATTTTATCATTTCATCTGTAAATTTTTTTTTTTTTTTTTTTGGAGACTCAGTCTCACTCTGTTGCCAGGCTGGAGTGCAGTGGCACAATCTCGGTTTACTGCAACCCCCGCCTCCCAGGTTCAAGCAATTCTTCTGCCTCATCCTCCTGAGTAGCTACAGGCGCACGCCACCACACCCGGCTAATTTTTGTATTTTTAGTAGAGATGGGGTTTCATCATATTGGCCAGGCTGGTCTCAAATTCCTGACCTCATGATCCGCCTGCCTCAGCCTCCCGAAGTGCTGGGATTACAGGCTTGAGCCACTGTGCCCGGTCAGTAAATATTTTTGTACATAGCTTTAAAACGTAAGAAATTTTTAGCTGGGCATAGTGGCTTATGTCTGTAATCCCAGCACTTTGGGAGGCCAAAGCAGGAGGATCACTTGAGCTCAGGAGTTCCAGACCAGCCTGGGCAACATAGCAAGACCGCATCTTTACAAAAAAAAAAAATTAGCCAAACATAGTGGCACATACCTGTAGTCCCAGCTACTTGGGAAGCTGAAGTGACAGGGGAAGATGAATAAGCCTGGGTGGTCAAGACTGCAGTGAGCTGAGATTTCCCCTTTGCACTCCAGTCTGGTTGACAGAATAAGACCCTGAAAAAAAAGAAAAAGAAAAAGAAAGGAAAGAAGAAAAGAAAGAAAGAAAAAGAAAGAAAGAGAGAGAGAGAGAAAGAAAGAAAGGAAAGAAAGAAGAGAAAGAGAGAGAGAGAGAGAGAGAGAAAGAAAAAGAAAGCAAGCTAGTTCACGCCTGTAATCCCAGCACTTTGGGAGGCCGAGGCGGGTGGATCACAAGGTCAGGAGATGGAGACCATCCTGGCTAACACGATGAAACCCCGTCTCTACTAAAAATACAAAAAAAAAAAAAAAAAAAATTAGCTGCGCGTGGTGGCGGGCACCTGTAATCCCAGCTACTCCGGAGGCTGAGGCAGGAGAATGGCGTGAACCCGGAAAGCGGAGCTTGCAGTGAGCTAAGATGGCGCCACCGCACTCCAGACGGTGAGAGAGCGAGACTCCGTCCCAAAAAAAAAGGAAAAAAAAGAAAAAGAAAAACCACGGAAAGGGGAGGGGAGGGGAGGGGAGGACAGGACAAAAAAAAAAGAAAGAAGAGAGAAAGAAAAGAAAGAAATAAAGAGAAAAACAAAGAAAAAGAAGAAAGAAAGAAAGAAAGAAAGAAAGAAAGAAAGAAAGAAAGAAAGAAAGAAAGAAAGAAAGAAAGAAAGAAAGAAAGAAAGAAAGAAAGAAAGAAAGAAAGAAAAGAAAGAAAGAAAAGAAGAGAAAAAGAAGAAAGGAAGAAAAGAAAGCAAGCAGGTACTACTTTATCATATAAAAATCAATAAGTCATTAATGGAAATTATAATCCAGTTGGTGTTTTCTATAATTTTTTTTTTCTTGAGACAGGGTCTCATTTTGTCACCCAGGCTGGAGTTCAGTGGTTCACTCCAGTGAACTCCAGTTCACTGCAACCTCAAACTCCCAGCCTCAAGTAATCCTCCTGCCTCAGTCTCCTGAGCAGCTGTAACTACAGGCGTGCACCACCATGCCTGGTAATTTTTAAAAATTTTTTGTAGAGACAAGGTTTCACTTTGTTGCCCAGGCTAATCTGGAACTCCTAGCCTCAAGTGATCCACCCGCATCAGCCTCCTAAAGTGCTGGGATTACAAGTGTGAGCCACCATTTCCGGCCTCATTTCGTTTTTTTTTGTTTGTTTGTTTGTTTGTTTTTGAGACGGAGTCTCCTCTGTCGCCAGACTGGAGTGCAGTGGCGCGATCTCGGCTCACTGCA
Organism: Rhinopithecus roxellana; assembly: GCF_007565055.1. NCBI lineage: Eukaryota > Metazoa > Chordata > Mammalia > Primates > Cercopithecidae > Rhinopithecus > Rhinopithecus roxellana. Next base: position 78,773,002 of record NC_044553.1, on the reverse strand, counting down.
AGCTCTGCCTGCTGGGTTCCAGCATTCTCGTGCCTCAGCCTCCAGAGTAGCTGGGACTACAGGCACGCACCACCACGCCCAGCGAATTTCTGCATTTTCAGTAGAGACGGGGTTTCACCATGTTGGGCAGGATGGTCTCCATCTCCTGATCTCGTGATCCGCCCACCTCAGCCTCCCAAAGTGCTGGAATTACAGGCGTGAGCCACCGTGCCTGGCCTAATTTTTGTGTTTTTAGTAGAGACGGGGTTTCACCATGTTGGCCAGGTTGGTCTCGAACTCCTGACGTCAAGTGTTCCACCAGCCTTGGCCTTCCAAAGTGCTGGGATTACAGGCCTGAGCTATGGCACCAAGCCGTAAACTGGGTTGTTTATCCTCGCAGTTTCCCATAGTCTGAATTTGGTTGATTGCATCCCTGTGGTACCATTTAACATGTCTTCTGTCTTCTGTATTCAGTTATGGAGGCTTGAATAAATTCAGGTCCAACTATTTTTTTCAAGACCACCTCCTAGATGGTGATACGTGCTTCCATCAGGAAGCACCTAACTTCTGGTTGTGTCTCATTTTGCAACATCTGCAGCCATGGATCATTATTACCTAAATTCATGAGGAATTGCAAAATAGTAACATTGTAACTATATTATTTCTTCTTTTTTTACTAACCTGCGTATTTCTACAAAGTGAAATTTGCCCTCATTGATTATTTAGTTATCCTGAGAGATCATATACAAAAGACAGAACAAATATTTAATGCTTTCCCTTTATTTACCAGCTACCTAGCATCCCCCTAAGGTGAAAAATGAGTTATTTTTAGGCCGGGCGCGGTGGCTCAAACCTGTAATCCCAGCACTTTGGGAGGCTGAGACAGGTGGATCACGAGGTCAGGAGATTGAGACCATCCTGGCTAACACAGTGAAACCCCGTCTCTACTAAAAAAAATACAAAAAACTAGCCGGGCGAGGTGGTGGGCGCCTGTAGTCCCAGCTGCTCCAGAGGCTGAGGAAGGAGAATGGCGTAAACCCGGGAGGCGGAGCTTGCAGTGAGCTGAGATCCGGCCACTGCGCTCCAGCCTGGGCCGCGACAGAGCGAGACTCCGTCTTCAAAAAAAAAGAAACATGAGTTATTTTTAAATGTATGTGAATCGATGGATTTAAACATGTCTGACTGGTGTCAATCCATTGCAGTTATTAATCTTACTGGTGCTCAAAAAATCCCACCTTTGGCTGGTGAAAGTGTATTCAGGTTGGCTCCTGTGTCTTTTTGACACGACCCGGGGAATGTTTCATAGCATCCTATTTTATATGACAGGATATTTATGACTCATTCCTTATATCTCCTGTCCCCAAAATGCCCAGAGGCATTTTTCATCTGGATTGACTGAAGGTCAGTGATGACGGGAGGTAGGCTGACTCCCAGTTTGAAGACTTACAGAGCTACATGGACAGTGATGTCACCTGCAGATGTGGGGTCGACATTGAGGTTGGGAGACCAGAGTGGTCAAAGAAGACTGAGAGGGTAGTGGGGTGAAGATAGACATCTTTGGCCATCCCGCAGGGCCTTGGGGACTTAAGCAGTGCAGCTCCAGTCCACATTAAGGGTGATGGCAGTTGCTGCAGGTGGCCATGGGCGGCTAAAGGCAATGGTACTACGAAGGCCCCAGGCATCTTCAGACTTACACACAGTCTGTGGCACAAGTCACCACAGACCGCCTAAACCTGGAGTCACTTTCCTCCCTTGGCTCCTGTGCATGAGAAAGCTCTTGTCTTCTCCAAACATGGGTTGGTCCAAAAGAGAGATGTGTGTCCGCTTGTTACAGTCTGCTCAGCCTGCTAATCTAACCTCCAGCCCCCACATACACACGCCTTTGTGCCTTCACCCGTGCATCATAAAGCACATGTACTCCCTGCGTAAACACGTTTACATATACGATGGTTAGCAGTTGCCCACTCACACGCACACATGCAGTGGTTTAGAGAAGGAGCCTTGGCGGTGTGCTGTGGTCAGGAAGGCCTGCACTTGAACCTCCTTCACTAGGCCATGGGTCTCTGGACCTCAGTTTACTGATCTGTAAAACAAGATATTGGCCTTAATGTCCCTCTGTCCCCAAGGTCCCTGTCTGTCCATGCTGACAATAAGGTTCTAAGTGTTTCAAAGTATATACACACTCATAGAAACTCTGGGGACAGCCCCTCCCAAGCCTCCCCAGTCCCCGTACCCACACATTTTAACCAGAAAGAGCCCTATACCTGGAATGCCCAGCCTTCAGGTTGCAACTTGCTTTTTACCTTGACTACATCACCCAAGGAGACTGATATGCTCACTGAGTGGCCCCCACACTGGGGTACTAGGGGGCAGGTGACTCTGGCTTGGTACCTCCTTGGGCCTGAATTTCTCCCCACTTCCACAGGGCTCCAGCAGGGACAGTAACTAGTCTGCAAGGGCAGTAGGCTCTCCCAGTTTGCCTCCCGATTAGGATTTGCCAACACTGGCCATCTAAGGCCTATCAGGGGTCCTTGCAGGTTTCCTGAGGGGATAGGAAAATCTGTGTACTGACTGCCCCCCACTGCTCCACAACCCCGAGCTCAGCTTACCCCCTGCAATCGGCTGCCAAGGAGCGCTGGATCTCAAGTGCTACTCCATATGAGTGTGTGTTTTGGGAGAAGTACTAGGGAAGAAGGGAAGGCTTTTTTCCACAGAAAGACATACAATGTAGTGAAAGTGGGGAAGCTTTGGACAGAATCCTGGCTTGACAACTTATCAGGGGTGTCTAATCTTTTGGCCTCCCTGGGCCACATTGGAAGAAGAAGAATGGGCTTGGGCCACACATAAAATACACAAACACTAATAATGATAGCTGATGAGCTTTAAAAAAATTGCAAAAAAAAAAAAAAATTTTATTTATTTATTTATTTATTTTATTTTATTTTATCTTTTGAGATGGAGTCTCACTCTGTTGCCGAGGCTGGAGTGCAGTGGCGTGGTCTCAGTTCACTGCAACCTCCTCCTCCCAGGCTCAAGCGATTCTCCTGCCTCAGCCTCCCAAGTAGTTGGGACTACAGGCGTGCACCACCACACCCAGCTAAATTTTTGTAAAAAAAATTACAATATTTTAAGAAAGTTTACGAATTTGTGTTGGGTTGCATTCAAAGTCACCCTGGGTCGCATGTGGCCTCTGGGTCATGGGTTAGACAAGCTTGACTTAAATGCTATGTGGCCTTGGCCCCTTCCCAGGCCATGGTTTCCTCTTCCATGAAAAGGGAACCAGTGCCTGGGAAAAAGGAACCATAAGCTGAAGTGGGAGGATCACTTGAGCACAGGAATTTGAAATCAGCCTGGGCAACATAGCAAAACCTTGTCTCAATTTTAAAAATAAAAAATATATGAAGAATAAAAAAGGGAACCAGAGTGACTATTTTAGGGTAGTTTTGAGAATTCACTGACATAATACCTATAAATCCACAGCAGGTGTTGGCCACATAGTAGGTGTTCAAAAGCTGGGAGCTGCTGCGTTGCTGCTGTCATTATTGACCGGCCTGTTTTTCCAAACAGGGCACAAAGGTGGGTTATGGGAGCTCCAGAAAGCAATGCTTGGTTTCAATACTTAGCAAATAATAATGAAAGGAATATTAAGGTATGTATAAATATTTTGAGGCCGGGCGCAGTGGCTCACGCCTGCAATTCCGGCACTTTAGGAAGCCGAAGTAGGAGGATCACTTGAGGTCAGGAGTTTGAGACCAGCCCGGTCAACATAGCGAAACCTTATCTCTACTAAAAATACAAAAATTAGCCGGGCATGGTAGCACGCGCCTGTAGTCCTAGTTACTCGGGAGGCTGAGGAAGGAGAATCACTTGAACCCAGGAGGAGGAGGTTGCAGTGAGCCAAGATGGTGGCACTATTGCCTGGATGACAGAGCAAGACTCCATCTCAAATAATAATAATAATTTTAAAATAAAACATATATAAACATTTGAAAACAATGACCATTTATCTCTCTATCTGGAAATATGCAGACTAGTTGAATAGAGAAATCCTTTCCTAAAAATGCTGAATGAAATATCAAAAACGTGTGTGTGAAAGCACAGATGAACAGGTGTTAAACAGGGAATCAGTCAGAAGCCAGAATAACAAGAGCATGACCCTATCAGGGTGAGCCTGCACTGGGGTCTGTGCTTCCCGAGGCCCTGGGTTGTAAATGGCCGGTGTGCCAGGCACCTCCTGGGCACCACTTCAGTCTGCTTGGCCCCACTTCAGTCTGCTTGGCCCCAGTTCTGATTCCGGCCACTGCTGAGATGATGAGTGTTCTGTGGGCCTCATGCAGGTGCCACCTCACTTTGGGCACATAGGGCCCACCCCTCCCTTCCTGTCTGAGTCTCACTGACCCCACAGGGCAGATGCTCTTGGAATCCCCTGGAACCTTATGCATGCGCGGACCCCAAGTTCAGGGGAGTTCGTGTCTATGAGGCCACTCTTGACCAATGAGTGACACAAGCAAATACTCAATGTGTCTTTTTTGTATCTCCCATTTCCTAAGACTCCTTGGAAGATCCTATGGAATCAAGAATTCCTATGGAATCAAGCACCTATCAGAGGTCCCAGGTCCCCTTGATAATGTGACCTTGTCCTGGGCTTCCCTCTTTCTTTCTCCCTGGGATTACTTCCAAAAAATTAATTACACAAAATCCTTTGCCTGAGGCTCTGCTTTTAGGGGAACCAAAATGAGGAAAGAGAAGAAAAGACCTGAGGTCTGGTCCTGGGAAGTAGTTATCGAAGATTTCTTTTCTCTCCCAAATTTGGGACTTCTCAAAAGCCAATGCCCTAGGGGAGAAATGGGGAGAAAACAACTCAGCCACAGAAGACTTTGCCGTATCCACTTAGCTGTGCTGGAGAGGCAACACAGGCTGAAAAGAAGTCCAGTAAAATGCATAACAAGATAATATTCACATAGAGGAAAGCCCAACATCATATTCCCTATGTGACTGGAAAAACACTAAGCCAAAAACAATTTTTAAGTGGATCTGAGTTGGAAGTACCCCTAGGCGCCTGGCAAAAGCAAACAAAAATCCTTTCTGGAAGAGTATGTTTTAAACACAGATTCAAAGACTTCCCACAAAGAATTTCAAGGAACATAAGCTCATAATTAAACATCAATAAACTCAAAAAGAAACAAACCACAAGAGCATGAGTCAGCAGAAACAACGAATAACAAGATGAGACCCACAAATACTGCATAAAATTGATGAGATGCAGGACAGAAAATTAAGTGTTTCAGGCCGGGCACTCGGCTGTAGTCCCAGCACTCTGGGAGGCCTGGGCGGGAGGATCGTTTGAGCCCAGGAGTTCGAGACCAACCTGGGGAATATAGTGAGACCCATCTCTCTCTCTAAAACAAACAAACAAACTATATATATACACACACACACACATATACACACAAGGAAAAAAATATATATAATATATTATATGTTATATATAAATATATTATATATAATATATATTATTATAGAGAGAGAAAGAGATGGAGGTTGGCTCTTGTTGCCCAGGCTGGAGTGCAATGGCATGATTTTGACTCACTGCAACCTCCACCTGCTGGGTTCAAGCGATTCTCCTGCCTCAGCCTCCCAAGTAGCTGGGATCATAGGCACGAGCCACCATGCCTGGCTAATTTTGTATTTTTAGTAGAGAAGGGGTTTCTCCATGTTGGTTAGGCTGGTTTCGAACTCCCGATCTCAGGTGATCCACCCACCTTAGCCTCCCAAAGTGCTGGGATTATGGGCGTGAGCCACCACACCCAGCTGAAAAAAAAAATATGTTAACATGTTTAAAGAAGTGTAAAACGGGCCAAGCACGGTAGCTCACAGCTGTAATCCCAGCACTTTGGGAAGCCAAATGGGTGGATCACTTGAAGTTAAGAGTTTGAGACCAGCCTGGCCAACATGGTGAAACCCCGTTTGTACTAAAAATATAAAACTTAGCCAAGTGTGGTGATGTGTGCCTGTGATTCCAGCTACTTGGGAGGCTGAGGCAGGATAATCACTTGAACTCGAGAGGTGGAAGTTGCAGTGAACCGAGATGGTGCCACTGCACTCCAACCTGGGCAACAGAGCAAGACCTCATCTGAAAAAAAAAAAAAAAAAAAAGAACTGTAAAATGATACTGAAAATATGGCAAAGAAACTAATTAAATTAATTAGGCATATTTGAAGATGAACCAAATAAAACTTCCAGGAATGAAACTATAATTATTAAGATTTAAAACCTCAAAAGAGGTTGGGTGTGGCGGCTCACACCTGTAATCCCAGCTCTTTGGGAGGCTGAGACAGATAGATCACTTGGGGCCAGAAGTTTGAGACCAGCCTGGCGAACATGGTGAAACTCTGTCTCTACCAAAAATACAAAAATTAGCCGGGCGTAGTAGCAGGCACCTGTAATCCCAGCTATTCGGGAGGCTGAGGCATGAGAATCACTTGAACCTGGGAGGCGGAGGTTGCAGTAAGCCAAGGTCGTGCCACCACACTCCAGCCTGGATGACAGAGCGAGACTCCGTCTCAAAAAAAAAAAAAAGAAAGAAATTACTAAGAATTCACCAAAGAATGAAAAAATGGTGAAATATGAAAGAGAAGTTAAGAGACATGGAAGAGGGGGTTGGGCACAGTGGCTCACACCTGTAATCCCAGCACTTTGGGAGGCCAAGGCAGGCGGATCACGAGGTCAGGAGATCGAGACCATCCTGGCTAACACAGTGAAACCCCGTCTCTACTAAAAATACAAAAAAATTATCCGGGCATGGTGGTGGGCGCCTGTAGTCCCAGCTACTTGGGAGGTTGAGGCAGGAGAATGGGGTAAACCCGGGAGGTGGAGCTTGCAGTGAGCCAAGATTGTGCCACTGCCCTCCAGCCTGGGTGATAGAGCGAGACTCCATCTCAAAAAAAAAAAAAAGACATGGAAGAAATTCAACATTTATTCCTGATAAAAAACCTCTCAGCAAACTAAGAATTAAAAGGAATTCCTCAACTCAATGATAGACATTCACAAAAACCCTACATCTACTGTCATATTTTATGGTAAGAAACTGAATTCTTTCACTCTAAGTTCAGGAAGAAGCAAGGATACCCCCTCTTAACACACCCATCCAGTATTTCACTAGAAGCCCTAATCAGTGCAAGAAGTCAAGAAAAACAAATAAAAGGCCTACAGACTGGCAAAGAAGAAACAAACCTATTTCTGTTAGCAGAATACATAATTGTCTTTACAGAAAATCACAAAGAATCTACAAAAAAGCTCCTATAATAAATAAATGAGTTAAGCAAAGTTATGGGAGATGAGGTCAACATCAACACAGAAAAATCAATTGTGCCAGTGGGGCTATGGGTGGCCCCTTTTCTCCTCAGTCAGGGCTGGAGGCCAAGATCAGCCTTAGAGGATTATCAGGGCTGCCACAAGCTGGGCAGCATGGTTTTCCTACCTCAGACATTTGTAGAAGAAAAAAAAAATCAGTTGTATTCCTATAGATTAGCAATACACAAATAAATCGGAAATTTTGAAAAGTACCATTTAGAATTGCATAAGAAACAGATTCACACTTTGTATAAATCTAATGAAACATGTGCAAGAGGAGTATGCTGAAAACAAAACAAAAACTGATGAGAGAAACTAAAAAATATCTACATAAACATTTATAAAGTAGAAAAATCAATATGGTTATGTGATAAACTCTTCCCAATGCAATCAATAGAGTTAGTGCAATACCAGTCAAAATCCCAACAGAGTGTCAGGTATGGTGGCTCACACCTATAATCCAAACACTTTGGGAGAGCAAGGTGGGCAGATCACTTGAGGCCAGGAGTTCAAGACCAGTCAAGTGATCTGCTCTGTCACCCAGGCTAGAGTGCAGTGGCATGATCTCAGCTCACTGCAACCTCTGCTTCCCGAGTTCAAGCGATTCTCCTGCCACATCCTCGAGCAGCTGGGATTACAGGTGCACACCATCACTCCTGGGTAATTTTTGTATTTTTAGTAGAGGCGGGATTTCACCGTGTTGACCAGGCTAGTCTTGAACTCCTGACCTCAGGTGATTTGCCTGCTTCGGCCTCCCAAAGTACTGGGATTACAGACGTGAGTGACTGTGCCCAGCCTTAGAAGGAAATTTGTAATTTAAATAATTGAAATGCTTATGCTGCAATGGGAGAAAAATCAAATATCAATAATCTAAGCCTCCACCTCAAGTAGTTCAAAAAAGAAAAGGGGCCGGGCGCGGTGGCTCAAGCCTGTAATCCCAGCACTTTGGGAGGCCGAGACGGGCGGATCACGAGGTCAGAAGATCGAGACCATCCTGGCTAATATGGTGAAACCCCGTCTCTACTAAAAAATACAAAAAACTAGCCAGGCGACGAGGCGGGCGCCTGTAGTCCCAGCTACTCGGGAGGCTGAGACAGGAGAATGGCTTGAACCCGGGAGGCGGAGCTTGCAGTGAGCTGAGAGCCGGCCACTGCACTCCAGCCTGGGCGGCAGACAAGACTCCGTCTCAAAAAAAAAAAAAAAAAGAAAAGGAAATCAAACTCAAAGTAAGAAGGACATAACAAAGATTAGAGCAGAAATCAATGAAATAGAAAAAAACAACAGAGAAAATTAATAAAACCAAAAGTTGGGTTTTTTTGTTCTGTGTTTTTTTGAGACAGAGTCTCACTCTGTCTCCCAGACTGGAGTGCAGTGGCGCGCGTCCTGCCTCAGCCTCCGAATTAGCTGGGACTACAGGCGCCTGCCACCACGTCTGGCTAATTTTTTTTGTATTTTTAGTAGAGACGGAGTTTCACCATGTTAGCCAGGATGGTCTTGATCTCCTGATCTCGTGATCTACCCGCCTCAGCCTCCCAAAGTGCTGGGATTACAGGCGTGAGTCACGGCGCTCAGTCTTTTGTTTTTGTTTGTTTTTGAGATGAAGTCTCACTCTGTCGCCAGGCTGGAGTGCAGCAACGCAATCTCGGCTCATTACAACCTCCGTCTCCCAGGTTCAAGTGATTCTCCTGCCTCAGCCTCCCAAGTAGCTGGGACTATGGGCGCCCGCCACCACGCCCAGCTAATTTTTGTATTTTTGGTGGAGACGGGGTTTCACCATGTTGGCCAGAATGGTCTCAATCTCTTGATCTTGTGATCCGCCTGCCTCAGCTTCCCAAAGTCCTGGGGCTACATGCATGAGCCACTGCACCTGACCCAAAAGTTTTGTTGTTGCTGTTGTTGTTGTTGTTAATGATCAACAAAATTGACAAGCTTTAATAGAGACCAAGAAAAAGACAAAGAATACACAAATTACCAAAATCAGCAATAAAAAAGGGGACTTCACAATAGACTATTTACCAAACAACTATGGCTAACTTAATACTTAATGGTGCAGACTGAATGTTTTTCTCCTAAGATAATGAAAAAGACAAGGACATTCTCTCTCCCCACTCCTATTCAACATTACCCTGGAATTTCAAGCCAGTGAAGTCAGGGAAGGAAAAGAAAACAAAGGCATGTAGGTTGGAAAATAATAAGTAAAAATGTCTTTAATTGCAGAAGACATGTATATAGATAATTCTATGGAGTATATTTTATTTAATTTTTCTAGAGATGAGGGTGTCACTACATTGCCCAGGCTGGTCTTGAACTCCTGAGCTCAAGAGATCCTCCCACCTCAGCCTCCCAAAGTGCTGGGATTACAGGTGTGAGCCACCACACCTGGCCCTGTGGAATGCATTTTAAGAACTAATAGAACTAATAAGCAAATGTAGCAGGGTCACAGTGTGCAAGATCAATATATATGATCAAAAAACTCTCACAAAGAAAAAAATAGGGATGATTTCACTAGTGAATTTTAAAACAGGTGAAGAAGAATGAACTCCAATTCTCCATAAAGTCTTCCAAAAATTAGAAGAGGAAAGAATACTTTCCAACTTATTCTATGAGGCCAGTTATTATTCTGATACCAAAATCAGAGAGACATCATAACAAAAACAGAAGCAAAAATTCTACAGACAATATCCCTTGTCAATATAGATATAGAAATCTTTAACAAAATACTATCTAACTGAATCCAGCAACATATGAATAAGATTGACCAAGTGGAATTTTTCCCAAGAATGCAAGTTTGGCTGGACTTATGAAAATGAATCAATTCAATGCACCATATTAGCAAAATAAGGAAGAAAACCACAAGATCCTTTCAATGATGCAGAAACAGAATTTGACAAAATTCAACACTCTTTTATGATAAAGACACTCAGCAAACTAGGAGTAGAAGGGAACTTCCTCAACCTGTTAAGGTTCACCTATGAAAAACCCAACACCAACTTCATACTTAATGGTGAAAAACTGAAACCTCCCCCTAAGATCAGGAGCCAGAGAAGGATGTCCACTCTCACCACTTTTATTCAACATTGTACTAGAGATTCAACCAGAACAGTTAGCCAGGGCAACTAAAATTTAATTTCAAATCTCACTGAAATTTGGATGGAGGAAGTAAAGCTATCTCTATTTGCAGAGCATATGATCTTGAAAGAGAAAATCCTAAGGAATCCACTAAAAACAACTACTAGAATGAATGAATTCAATCAGTTTGAGGAGTATAATATCAATATATAAAAGTCAACCACATTTCTTTATGCTAGCAATGAACAATATGAAAAATGAAATTAAGAAAATAATTATATATACAATAGCATCAAAAAGAATAAAATGCTAAGTGTTGGGAGAGAAGCTGAGGCAGGGCTTGGAACATGTCCAGGGTCCAGGGTCTACAACCCCTCCTGGCCTTTGGAATGTGTCTAGATTTGCTGGCTCCTTGCTTGTAGCACTCCCATTATCCCAAGTAGCCATATGTTTCAAAGAAAATGCTAAACCATCACAGCTGTAGCTCATTCACTTGCTACACTGCTTCCTTTCAACCCCTACATCCTTACCACCTGTTTCTTTGTTTGATCATCAATAAATAGTGTGGGCTCCCAGAGCTTGGGGCCTTCACAGCCTCCACCCTAGCTTTGGCCCCTTGGTCCCACTTTCTCTCTTGTCTTTTCTCATTCCTTTGATTCCGACGGACTTCGTAGCCCCCACGGCCTGGTGTTGGGTCTGATCACCCCAACAACTTAGGAATAAAATTGGCTGTTTATTATGTTATATTCTTTGAGAGTCTTTGGCCATAATTAGTCAGAAATCTATTAAAAATGAGGTACCTGAGGAGAAATGAAAGTAGAAAGAGAAAGATTTGGATGCAAGTAAAGCTCTTAAAAGGCCCCACGTTGAAGGTTCCCAGCATCTGAAAAGAGTCTTAGGACTCAAGGATAAAGCAGATCATGAAATAGCACACCTAATAAATAACACAGAGGCTAATAATAAAATTCTTTAAAAAAAAAAATCATTTTGGAGGCCAGACATGGCAGCTCACACCTGTAATCCCAGCACTTTGGAAGGCCAAGGAGGGTGGATCACTTGAGCTCAGGAGTTAGAGACCAGCCCTAGCCAACATGGTGAAATCCTGTCTCTACTAAAAATACAAAAATCAGCTGGGTGTGTTGGTGGGTGCCTGTAATCCCAGCTACTTGGGAGGCTGAGGAAGGAGAATTGCTTGAACCTGGGAGGCGGACGTTGCACCATCGCACTCCAGCCTGAGGACTAGAAGTTTCCCAGCTAAAAGGGATGTCCCCTCAGTGTGTCTTATCAGTGAATAAAAAGCATCCACCCTGTCACCAGCAAGTCCTCTACTCAGCAAGAACTGACCCAAGTCTGGGAGAGCAACCAATTCAAATGTGCAGGGCTGGAGCTTGTGAGCACAGCTACTGTTTTCCATCGCACGTCTTCATCTCAGTAGTAACAAGGCCACTCCCAGGGAACTTGTGTCAGGGATCCCAAGGTGAAGCAGCACAGATGTCTACAAACTGTATAGTGACAGTGGCTCAGAGCCTCCAGACTCCTAGCTCCGCATGGTGGCCTTCTGCCTTCAACAACTCGCTGGGCCTCATGAAGATGCCTTCCATGGCTTTCCAGCTGTTGTTCTGGCTTGGCTAGGCCAGGCCATGCATCTCTTTTTGCCCACTGATGGGTCCACCATATTGTTCTCCTATGACAGACAGCGGTTCCTCAGTGGAAGAATGTTTGAACCACCCTCACCATCTCTCACCCAGTGGGGCCCATTACAGAGTATGGTCCAGTCATCCAGGTGACTACCTTCACCTTCCTCACCAAAAGCACTCACTTCCTGGTTTTCAGAAAGGTGTGGAGGTTTCAGCCAGTGTTGACATGTGTCAGCCGAATGGGCTGGCAGCACTTGATGGGGGTTCCCCTCTCACCAGCTGTGGTGAACTTACCCCGGTATTCTCCAGTAACTGTTGCTCTCATTCATGGAGGTTACACCTGTCACTGACTGCTGCCCACTACCTGACCCATAGAGCACATCGTGTGAGTGCAGTTGGACATTGTAGCACATTTTGAGCAGCTTCACCATAGAGCCGCAAGTAACAGCCAGATTGGATGTTCTCACGGTGCTCCACAAACCCCCGAACAGCAGTAGCGGAACCACAGCCATCCTAGCTGGATTCGGAGACCCAGATCTTCCAGGAATATTTTTTTTTTTTAAAGAAAGGCAAAACATATGCTCTGAAAACTAAAACATTTGTTTAAAGGAATTAAAGATTGGCAGGACCCTGTGACTCATGTCTGTTATCCCAGCATTTGGGGAGGCAAAGGTGGGAGGATTGTTGAGCCTAGGAGTTCAAGAACAGCCTGGACAACATGGTGAGGCCCATCTCTACAAAAAACTAAAAAATTAGGCCGGGGTGGTGGCCTATACTTGTAGTCCCAGCTATTCGGGAGGCCGAGGGTGGCGGATTGCTTGAGCCTGGGAAGTCGAGGCTGCAGTAAGCTGTGATTGTGCCACTGCCCACCAGCCTGGGCAACAGAATGAGACCCTGTCTCAAAAAAAAAAAAAAAAAAAAAAGGGTAGCACAGTGGCTCACACCTGCAATCCCAGCTACTTGAGAGGCTGAGGCAGGAGAATTGCTTGAACCCAGGAGGCGGAGGTTGCAGTGAGCCGAGATCGCACCACTGTACCCAGACTGGGTGACAGAGCAAGACTCCATCTCAGGGGGAAAAAAAATACAAAAATTATCTGGGTGTGGTGGTGCTAGTCCCAGCTCCTTGGGAGGCTGAGGCACAAAAGTCCCTTGAACCTGGGAGGTGGAGGTTGCAGTAAGCCAAGATCATGCCACTGCACTCCAGCCTGGGCAAGAAAGCAAGACTCTACCTCAAAAAAAAAAAAAAAAAAAAAAAAGAGAGAGAGAGAGAATCTGAGCCAGATGAGCATCAGACCTCTCAACAGCAATATTAGAAACTGGAAGTTTATGAAACAATGCCTTAAAGTTGCTGAGGGAAAATCATTATATACCCAGCCAAAGTATCAATCCAGTGTGAGGATAGAATATAGACATTTTCAGACATGCAAAGTTAAAAAAATTGTCTTCCATGAAAACTTCGTCAGGAAGGAGCTGGAGGATGTGCTCCACACTAGAAGGGCATAAACCAAGAAAGAAGAAATGGAACCCAGGAAAATCAGAGATCCAGAGGAAAGAGAAGAAATGACGTTGCAGAATGCTGGCAAAGGAAAGCCATGCTGGACGTGGTGGTGGGCGCCTGTAGTCCCAGCCACGTTGCAGAATGCTGGCTAAGGATGACGACTGTGCTGTTGATCTGAAAAGCTTCAGGTTCAGATGGAGGCAGGAGAACTGAGGGCTCCAGAAATGGTGTCGCAAGGAAAAAAAAATTAAGGAACTGGAACTCATAGTGAAAATGAGTATTGAGAATCATCTTACTGGGCTTTCGCAGAAGATCTAATCATGGGTCAAAGAAAATAAGCAAGTGAAAAAAATGAGACAATGATTAACTCTGTCGGGGAAAGGAGATTGAAAAAGATAGTATATTAGTTGCAGCCGGGCGTGGTGGCTCATGCCTGTAATCCCAGCACTTTGGGAGGCCGAGGAGGGTGGATCACGAGGTCAGCAGATCGAGATCATCCTGGCTAACACAGTGAAACCCCGTCTGTACTAAAAATACAAAAACTTAGCTGGGTGTGGTGGCAGGCACCTGTAGTCCCAGCTACTCGGGAGGCTGAGGCAGGAGAATGGCGTGAACCCAGGAGGCGCAGCTTGCAGTGAGGAGTGAGATCGTGCCACTACACTCCAGCCTGGACAACAGAGTGAGACTCCATCTCAAAAAAAAAAAAAAGATAGTATATTAGTTGGTTCAGCCATAAACACTTTTTAGTGACTGTGAATGTAACTAAGAGTTGTGGTGGTATGATATTGAAAGGAGAACAGAAAGACTGTAAGCGAACCTCCTCTGTCACAATAGGGAGCCCTAGAGACAGCATCTAAATTGGACCTCTTGGGAGAAAACCAGAATTGAAATCAATGCTTTATTTAGGAAGTAAAAACCAGAAGAAACAACTGAATAAGTTGAAATGGTTGCCTTTGGCGAGCAGGCTGACGTGGGGTAAAAAGCGTGCTATTTTTGTTGTAATCCTTTAGCATTCTCTGACTGTAAATACTCTGTACACATTATTTTGGGGAATAAAAACTGACCTGAAGACCTGTGAGGAGAAACCATGACAACAATAAGGCTGTTTCCTTTTGAGATTTTCCTGTCTGAAGCAATTCTCCTTTGGAAAGTGAGCAAACAACCCCTCCCCATTTTTTCCGCTGTCTCATGAAGTGCATTTTCACTCCTATCATAATCTTGGGAGGCAGGTATTGACAAGGGTTCTTGGTGCTTTGTGAAATATTAACTTGCATGTTGGTGACTCAGAGCAAGACTCTATCTCAAAGGCAGGACAGAAGTAAAAATTCCCACTTTTAAAATTTTTATCATTATATTTTTCAGAGACAAGGTTACACTGTGTCACCCAGGATGGTGCTCAGTAGCCCAATTGTAGCTCACTGCAATCTTGAATTACTGGGCACAGGTGATCCTCTTACCTCACCCGCCCAAGTAGCCAGGACTACAGGCGCACCCCACCATGCCCAGCTAACTTTCTAATTTTTTATAGAGACAGGGTCTTACTGTGTTGCCCAGGCTTGTCTCAAATCTCCTGGGTTCAATCTGTCCTCCTGCCTTGGCCTCCCAAAGTGCTGGATTAGTGTTGTAAGCCACTGTGCCTAATATTCCCTTTTCTTTTTTTTGAGACAGAGTCTCGATCTGTTGCCAGGCTGGAGTGCAATGGCATGATCTCAGCTCACTGCAACCTCCACTTCCTGGGTTCAAGTGATTCTCCTGCCTCAGCCTCCCAAGTAGCTGGGACTACAGGCGTGAGCCACCACGCCCAGCTAATTTTTTGTTTGTTTGTTTGAGACGGAGTCTCGCTCTGTTGCCCAGGCTGGAGTGCAGTGGCACGATCTCAGTTCACTGCAAGCTCCGCCCCCCGGGTTCACGCCATTCTCCTGCCTCAGTCTCCGGAGTAGCTGGGACTACAGGCGCCCACCACCATGCCCAGCTAATTTTTTGTATTGTTGATAGAGACGGGGTTTCACTGTGTTAGGCAGGATGGTCTCGATCTCCTGACCTTGTGATCCACCCGCCACGGCCTCCCAAAGTCCTGGGATTACAGGCGTGAGCCACAGCATCCGGCCTTTAATTTTTGTATTTTTAGTAGACAAGGGGTTTCACCATGTTGGTCAGGATGGTCTCAATCTTTTGACCTCATTATCTGCCTGTCTTGGCCTCCCAAAGTGCTGAGATTACAGGCATGAGTCGCCGTGCCCAGCCTAATATTCCCATTTTACAAACAAGACAACATAGACCTCAAAAAGGGAAGTAACTCTGGATCCAAAGTCACACAGCCAGTGAGTGGCAGAGCTGGAGTCCTGACTCCCTGTCCTGTTTTCACACAGCTGGCCTCAGGCCCAGGGACCTCTTGACCTTCATGCTTCCACTTCGCCCCTCTCTCCCAGCTGACCCCACCTTGCCTTCAGACACTTTCCACAACGTCCCTGGCCCTGAGCCCCACCCGGAGAGGATCCTTAATGTGAGCTATAGGCTGAGCCCAGAATCTCGTCACAGACTGAGCTATCATCCTGATCACTCACTAAGCCCTGATCCTGCCACAGAATGATTCTTGGTCCTGGTCCTAGATAAAGCACTGAACGTGGTCATAGACTGAGCCCTGATGCTGGTCACAGACTGAGCCCCAGCGCCTTGCCACCAGCTCCCTTAATAATGTATACAATAGGCTGGGCGCGATGGCTCACGCCTGTAATCCCAGCACTTTGGGAGGCCAAGGCGAGCGGAACATGAGGTCAGGAGATCAAGACCATCCTGGCTAACACAGTGAAACCCCATCTCTCCTAAAAATACAAAAAAAATTAGCTGGGCATGGTGGCGGGTGCCTGTAGTCCCAGATACTCGGGAGGCTGAGGCAGGAAAATGGTTTGAAACTGGGAGGCGGAGCTTGCAGTAAACCAAGATCGCACCACTGCACTCCAGCCTGGGAGACAGCGAGACTCTGTCCCAAAATAATAATCATAATAATAATGTATACAATTAAACACAAGTTGGGCCTGGCACAGAAGACATGGATGACTGGGTACCATCCCTCTCCAGTGTTGCAGAAATCCTGTCTCAGGGACAGAGGTGGTATGACTGTAGCCTGGCTAGATGCTCTGGCGTCATTTCCCTCCATCCTCCACCAGAATTTATGCCACAGCTTGTGCCCATTCATTTCTGTCCCCTGCCACTGCCCTCCCTGTGCGGGTGGGGGTTTGGGCAGCCCATGGTAATAAGCACGGAGCAGGGGTTGTCTGTAATGAGTCATTCTTGCTCAGAACGAAGCATTCCAGCGTGGACAGCACTTGTCCTGGCTCCCCTGCTACAGAAATCACTGTTCCCCACCCTAGACCCTTCCCCTCACCCCTTGCCAGGCCAGCATTCTCCAATATGATTTCCAGGAGCTTCCAGAATGCTGGCTTGTTATAGCTGCTGCCCTGCTCTGAGTGACCATCATCTCCTTCGAGCAGTCCTCTGTGTCAGGTGGGAAGCCGGGCCAACTTCTGACCACCCTCAGCTCTTGTCAGCCCACGAGAGGTGGAAGGTCAAGGGAGGGGCTGGGAAGGTGCTGGAGCTGGGCAACTTGGAGGCGAGAAAGCAAGGAGACAGAAGGGGGCAGGTGTCACTGTATCACTGAGTCATAAAATGTCAGGGCAGGCGGGAAGTGGAAGGACTGGCCCTCCTCCGCTCTCCCTTGCTAGGCAGATGGAGAACTGAGGCCCAAGATCCTACAGTGACTTAAGAGACAAATGGGGTCTCACGTGTGGATTCCTGATACCAAAGAACAGCAGACCCTATAGCTCCAGAGGCCAGAGGAGGACCCTAAGGGAAGGAAGATCTCGCTAATTATTTAAGTTGCCCAGCCCAGGGACCTCTGGTTGGAGGGGCACAGGGCTGTGAGTTCCCCATGGCCAGGGGACTGTAGCCAGCACAGTCACAGTATGGGGGTGCAGCCCAACCCTGCCGGGGTCGGAGATTGGTTACTTTCTTGGTCACATTTCCTTTTGTGGGTTTGGAACCCAGATGTGCTCCCCACACGGGATCTTGGGGTCCCAGAAGGGCCTGTTCTCCCTTCTACGCCCTCCAGATCTAGCACAGTTCCTCTGGGCGGTTCCAGGGTTCTGCCGCTGCCGCTGCCTGGTCACAAGGCACTCAGGACGTAGGAGGCATCTAGACCCACAGTCAGAGTATGTATTTGGGGAGGGAAATTGGGAGAGGGTCCAGCCGAGTAGGGGCTGCTTGTTAGAACAGACTGGGTCTGAGAAAATCATGGTAGACAGGTGGGGACCCCTCTCCAAGCCAAGGGGGTGTGGGCTGTGGTTTTCAGGCGCTTGGGCCCTTGCCTTGCTGCTGTGCCCCACTGCTGAACTCCACGGCCCACACACCCCACAAAACCAAAGCCAGCTTTCGGGGCCCTGGTGGCTGTGTCTCCCTGGGCCTATATCTCCCCACCCCGGTGGTTTACGTGCCTCTGTACCACGAGCCTGGCCGCTCTCTGAAAGCCGAGTGTTGTGGAGTGGGTTCCTCGGGAAGTGGATGTGGACTCGGAGTTACCGTGAGGGATGTCTGTTAGGGAGAGCTCTTGCAGACCGTGCCTGGAGAAGGGAGGGCAAAGAGGCCAAATTGGGCAGAGGGAGAAGAAGTCGAGCTGCCAGACAGGCCCAACCCCAGTCTCTGCTGCCTCACTGGGAGCTCCAAATGACCTGTCACCACCCTGCACGGGGCTTAAATAGCCGGGCCTGAATTAGTACCCAGCTGGATTAGTCCTTGGATACGAGGCTGCCCAGAGAAAGGCATGGGAGGCCGAGGCGGAGGAGGCAAATCTCTGCAGCTGAGGGCAATCCCTGGAGAGCTAAGGACCCATGACCCTCCCGCCGCCAGGGCCAGTCCTTCCTGAGGTACATCTGGACATCGTGTCTCTGTGTCTACCATCCTGGGTTTTAGTGGGTTGTTGAGAGACGCTTGTTGAATAAATGAATGCATAAATGAAATAAGCCCCTCACACATGTTGGCCTCACTCTCTTCGTCTATTGAATAGGGATAATACTTTCCATACTCATTCTGTGAGGGCCAAGCTCGTCGTAAACACCAAGTGCCATGGGCCTATGAGGCCTCCCCATCTGTCCGTCAGCTGAGGCCCCGAGGTTGGGGCTAGGACACGAAGGGGTGGGGTGGGCTTGGCAGTTCGTGGTTGCTGCTTCAGAGGAAACCACAGCTGCCTTTTGCTGGGGCAGTCAGTGAGGCCCAGGGGAGGGGAAGATTGCATGCAAGGCAGGCTGTGGGCACTGAGTCACCACCCAGATGAAAACCACAGCCTCAGGAGCCCAACGCCAAAGGACAGGTGGCAGGTGAGGTGCGGGTACCCGGACTGCTTCTTCACCTCAAGGTCCAGCCCTGTCCCATACTGCAAGGGCAGCATCTACTGTATGCAACAGGAGGGGCTGGCTCAGTCACAGATCTCTGAGCAACAGGACAGAGCAAGAGCTGAGTGACCCTGGGCAAACAGCCATCCCTCTCTGGCTCTCCCCTACCCCTGGGAAAATAGGCATAATTCTTGGGTTTGAGAAAATTCATCCATGATGTCATCATCTGAAGATTCTGCTCGTAGGATGCTTTTACCTCATCATTACAGTCTAGAGTGCTGCTGTTTCTCTCGTTGCATTCATCTACTGATTCCTCTAATAGCTGTGAAATGTCTTCCTCTGTCAGTTTCCTTCTCTTTTCTCTTTGTAGGAAAACGAACAATTCTGAATTCTTAACTGTGTGCAATGAAAGCTTAAAAAAAATAAAACAAAGATGATATCTCCGGACTTTTTACACTTTCTTGAAAGGTGGTTTAATGCTTTGGACAAGGCAATAAGAAAACTGAAAATTGGTGAAATAGCAATGACTCATGTCACTATTCAGTCATTCCTTTCAGGCAATTCCATCATTCTTCTGTTTTCTTACTATTTTAGTCTTTTTTTCAAAGCATGGTTGGGAATAATTGATGAGTAACGATGAAATAGTTCCTGAGAGAATACCATAGCAAAATGTTTCATGATACAGGAAAAATAAGATCATGAAGATCTCATAACATATTTTAGATTTACAAATGATCCAGTGGATCCATGTGATAATTACAAGATAAAGTAAGCTTTTTTTATTTTTTTGAGGCAGGGTCTCCTCTGTTATCCAGGCTGGTGCAGTGGCTCACTGCAACTTCCGCCTCCTAGGCTTAGTATTCCTCCCACCTCAGCCTCCTGAGTAGCTGGGAGTACAGGGGTGCGCCACCACGCCCAACTAATTTTTGTATTTTTTTCTTTTTTTTTTTTTTTTTTTTTGTTGAGAAGGAGTCTTGCTCTGTTGCCCAGGCTGGAGTGCAGTGGCGTGATCTTGGCTCACTGCAAGCTCTGCTTCCTGGGTTCACACCATTCTCCTGCCTCAGCCTCTCAAGTAGCTGGGACTACGGACGCCCACCACCACACCTGGCTAATTTTTTGTATTTTTAGTAGAGACGAGGTTTCACCGTGTTAGCCAGGATGGTCTTGATCTCCTTACCTCGTGATCCGCCCGTCTTGGCCTCCCAAAGTGCTGGGATTACAGGTGTGAGCCACCTCGCCCGGCCAGTACTTTTTCATAGAGGCAGGGTTTCACCATGTTGCCCAGGCTGGTCTCCAACTCCTGAATTTAAGCGATCTGCCCTCCTAGGCCTCTGGAAATGCAGAAATACAGGCGTGAGGCACCACACCCAGCCCTTCATTCTTTTTTATTAAGAAAAAGGAAAAAAGTAGCCGGGTGCAGTCGTTCACGTCTGTAATCCCAGGACTTTGGGAGGCTGAGGCAGGAGGATTACCTGAGGTCAGGAGTTGGAGACCAGCCTGCCAACATGGTGAAACACTGTCTCTACTAACAACAATAAAAAAAAAAAAATTAGCTGGGCATGGTGTCAGGCACCTGTAATCCCAGTTACTCATGAGGCTGAGATAGGAGCATCACTTGAACCCGGGAGGTGAAGCTTGCAGTGAGCCAAGATTGTGCCATTGCACTCCAGCCTGGGCAACAAGAGCGAAACCCTATCTCAGGAAAAAAAAAAAAAGAAAGAAGGAAAGGAAGGAAGGAAGGTTGGTTAAAAATTCAAATTCAAATTGGGTCTAATGGAGTCTGAAGGTATATTGAGAGTTAAAATGAAATTCCCCAAGGAGGGCTTAGCTGAAGGTCCACCTCTCCCTGTGCCCAAATAGGGAGGAAAAAGTAGAGACTGTGACATTAAATAAGGCCCCACCAAATGACAAATTATAAGCAAAAAAATGCAGATAAACGCAAGTGAGGACAATATTGAGGACCCTGGCACTCCTGGTAATCATGGAATACGGGCTCCTTTGGGTGATGGGTAGTTCCAAGACAGCTGCCCCATCCTTCTTCTGGGGTCTCCCCTACAGCCCCTCTGGCTGGGAGACCCATGCCTGAAGGCTGTTATTGCTTCCTTCCTCCGTTCCCCAGCACTAACAGAATTCTCCTGTTGCCCAGTGGAGCCCCAAGGCTTGGCACACCAGCCATTCTGCTCTCGCTGCTGCAGGCAAGGGGCCCTCTGGCCACCCACGACGTCCCTGTGAATCATCCTAGAGCAAGGTCAGTGACAGGCCTGGCACTGCTGGGCACTGGGAGCCCCGAGGATTGCTTCCCACGTGGGTTTTTGTGTTTTTGTTTTTTTTTGAGACAGAGTCTTGCTCTGTCACCCAGGCTGGAGTGCAGTGGCGTAATCTCAGCTCACTGCAACTTCCGTCTCCTGGGTTCAAGAGATTCTCAAGCCTCAGCCTCCCGAGTAGCTGGGACCACACATGTGCACCATCGGCTTGGCTAATTTTTGTATTTTTAGTAGGGACGGGGTTTCACCATGTTGGCCAGGCTGGTCTCCAACTCCTGACCTCAAGTGATCCACCTGCCTCGGCCTCCCAAAGTATTGGGATTACAGGCATGAGCCACCATGCCCAGCCTCCCACATGGGTTTATCATCAATTTATAATAGCCTCACAAGTATTGGGGAAAACTGAGGCTCAGAGAAGGAATGGTGACTTGCCTGGGGTTCCCTAGCAAATCATTAACAGAGCAGGGTTCATAACCAGAGCTTCTGCTACCTGTTCAGAGCCTTGCCTTCCATGTATAGGCCAAGGAAGCTCATGCCTTCCAAGGGTGCAGGGGGCACAGGCTACTTGAGCTCACGGGACACCTTGGGGGCTTGGGTCCAGAAGATTTTCTTTCATGAGAAGAGACTGGATTATGCTTGTTCATGGGAGGTAGGAGAACCTATTTGTTAAGAGCTCAGGCTTAGGAGTTTACAGTATGTGGGTATTTATCCTGGCTGTACAACTTATTCCTGTGTAGCCCTCAGAAGGGAACCTAACCTCTCTGTGCCTTGGTTTCTTTACCCGTTGGGGAGGTGGGAGGTTGAGTCCTTTTGGATGCCAGATCAGCAGGTCCCTCGGGTTCCCTTGAGTCTGGGGGATTATAATCAGTAAGGGAGACAGGCCCTCACAGGACTCCAAGAGTAGGATCTGGACCTTGTCCAGGCCTGGACCCTGGGGCTGGAGAGTGGTACTGGGTGTGGGCACTATGGGGTCAGGACAACAGGGCGTGGTGAATGGTCCTATGACACTTCCTGAGCTCTCTCAGCATCCGCTCCCTTCCCTCACAAACACCCCACAACCACCCCGCATTTGTTAAGGTTTTTCTTGTCTTCCCAGCTTCCGCAAACTCATTTTTTCCATTTCCTCATCTCTCAGCTTCCTGGGCATGACCTCAGAGTCCAGACAGCTTTGTGGTCACTCTGAAACACACCCTTTCAACTTAGCCTCAACCACTCAAACCCCTCAGGGAGAAACCTGATTCCAGCCATGGCAGACTCATTGATCTTAGATTTACCCTACCATGGTAAACAACCATAAATACTGGGCAAAATAGAATATCCAACAACAGTTTGTAGGCACTGCACAGCAGCCAATGCAGGGTTATGATCATTGGAGAAGGAGTGCACATGAGGTGAGCCTCACTTTTTTTTTTTTTGAGACAGTGTCTCGCTCTGTCCCCCAAGCACGAGCCACCTCACCTGGACAAGCCTCACATTTAAATTGCTTTTTCCATGAAGCCATTTCCCAAACTCAGGTGCAAGGAAGTAGACCAAGCAGGAAGTCATAGTCTCAATGAGCCAACAAAGCAAATATCTGGCCGGGCGCGGTGGCTCATGCCTATAATCCCAGCACTTTGGGAGGCCTAGGCAGGCGGATCACGAGGTCAGGAGTTCGAGACCAGCCTGGCCAATATGCTGAAACCCCGTCTCTACTAAAAATACAAAAATTAGCTGGGCGTGGTGACGTGCACCTGTACTCCCAGCTACTCAGGAGACTGAGGCAGAAGAATCGCTTGAACCCAGGAGGCGGGGTTGCAGTGAGCCAAGATCGTGCCACTGCACTCCAGCCTGGGCGACAGAGCAAGACTCTGTCTCAAAAAAAAAAAAGAAAAAGAAAAATGCAAACATTAGCCGGGCATGGTGGTGGGTGCCTGTAATCCCAGCTATTCAGGAGGCTGAGGCAGAAGAATAGCTTGAAACCAGAAGGAGGAGGTTGCAGTGAGCTGAGATTGTGCCAGTGCACTCCACCCTGGGTGAGAGAGCAAGACTCAGTCTCAAAAAAGGAGGAGG
This sequence comes from Rhinopithecus roxellana, assembly GCF_007565055.1. NCBI lineage: Eukaryota > Metazoa > Chordata > Mammalia > Primates > Cercopithecidae > Rhinopithecus > Rhinopithecus roxellana. Next base: position 78,749,769 of record NC_044553.1, on the reverse strand, counting down.
GGAGGGGAGGGGAGAATCTGCAATTCAATTTGGAGTGCAGGTACCAGATCCCATCTGGTTCCTTGACTGACTCCTAATCTCTATGTGTTCAGGGTGAGTCTGAAAGATCCAGCAGGGAATAGGCATGGAGAAGTCAGAGAGCTGGCCATGACTTCAGCAGCCAAACAGGGCTGGAGGACTTTGGAATTCAGGCCCAGGCAAAGGGGAGAGATCTTTGTGAATACACCAGGGCTTCAGTTAGGATTTCGGAACAGCTACATACACCCCAGGAGTAAAGGCTATCCCCTAGGAGAAAGGGCAAAATTGAAATGACCGCCCTAACAAAGCCTAAAACCAAGCCTCTGTAGATACAGGTGACCCACTGGTAATTTAAATCCTCATCAAAACAAAACCTAACACTTTAACATAGTTTAGAGGAAAATAACATAATTCAGAGACTCTAAAATGTAGCAACTACAATAAAAAATTGCTAGATATGTGAAGAAGCAGGAAAAAGTGTCATGGCACATAACTGAAAAATAAAAGAGGTAATAGAAACAGACCCAGTGATGATCCAGATAGTGGATTTAATAAACAAGGGTTTAAAAATAAGTAAAATTAATATGTTAAGGAGACTAGAGCAAGAGATGCACAAAACATGTTAAAAGGCTGAGTACTTAAACAGAAAACTTTTTTTTTTTTTTTTTTTTTTTTTTTGAGACAGGGTCTCTCTCTGTTGCTCAGGCCAGAGTGCAGTGGTGCAAATCTCGCCTCACTGCAGCCTTGACCTCCCAGGCTCAAGTGATCCTCCCACCTCAGCCTCTAGAGTAGCTAGGACTACAGGTATGCACCACCATACCCAGATATTTTTTGTATTTTTTGTAGAGATGGGGTTTCACCATGTTGCCCAGGCTGGTCTCAAACTCCTGAGCTTAAGTGATCCACCCACCTCAGCCTCCCAAAGTGCTGGGATTACAGGCATGAGTCACTGCACCCAGCCAAAAAACTGACATTTTGGACTGCAAAATATATTTGAAATTAAGAACTCACTGGATAGGTTTAACAAGAGACTATATACAGCAGAAGGTGAGACTAGTGAACTTAAAGACTGGTCAATAGAAATTATTCAAATTGAAGCACAAAGCAAAAAGAATAATAGAAGGAAAAACAGAACTGAGTAAAAGAGATGCATCAGATATGCTCAAAAGGTCTAACATACGTGTTTGGAATTCCTTAAGGAGAGAAGAGAGGGAATAGGAGAGAAGCAGTATTTGAAGAAATAATGGGCTAGGCATGGTAGCTGACAACTGTATTCCAAGCACTTTGGGAGACTGAGGTGGGAGGATCACTTGAGCCCATGAGTTCAAGACCAGCCTAGCCAACATGGCAAAACCCCGTCTCTACAAAAAATACAAAAACTAGCCAGACTGTCCCACTCTACTCCAGCAACCTGGGCTACAGAATGAGACAAAGAAGGAAGGAAGGAAGGAAGGAAGGAAGGAAGGAAGGAAGGAAGGAAGGAAGGAAGGAAGGAAGGAAGGAAGGAAGGAAGGAAGGAAGGAGAAAGGAAAGAAAGGAAAGAAAAGAAAAAGAAGGCTGGGCAGTGACTCATCCCTGTAATTCCAACACTTTGGGAGGCCAAGGAGGGCAGATCACCTGACGTCAGGAGTTCAAGACCATTCTGGCAGAAATAGTGAAACCCTGTCTCGGCTAAAAATACAATTAGCCAGGCATGGTGGCACGTGCCTGTAAATCCTAGCTACTTGGGAGGCTGAGGCACAATCATCACTGAAACCCAGGAGGCAGAGGTTGCAGTGAGCCAAGATTGCACCACTGCACTTCAGCCTGGGTGACAGAGTGAGGCTCTGCCTTAACGGAAAAAAAAAAAGAAAAGAAAAGAAAAAGAAATAATGGCTGAGAATTCCACAAATATGATGAAAGGCATCAAGCCATAGATTCAAGAATATCAATGAGCTCCAAGCAGAGTAAGCATAAAGTACACTTAGCCTCATCATAGTTAAATTGCTGAAAATCAAAGACAAAGTAGAAAGTCTTAAAATAAATCATATTTTAAAAGAGAGAGAGAGACAGAGATAACCAACAATACAATTGATGGCAGACTATGGAAGCCAGAAAATAATGAAATGACATCTTTAAAATGCTAAAAAGGGCTGGGTACAGTGGCTCACGCATGTGATCCCGACACTTTGGAGGCTGAGGCAGGCAGATCACTTGAGGTTAGGAGTTTGAGACCAGCCTGGCCAACATGGCAAAACTCCATTTCTACTAAAAATACAAAAATTAGCTGGGCATGCCAGCACACACCTGTAATCTCAGCTACTCAGGAGGCTGAGGCACGAGAATCACTTGAATCCAGAAGGCAAGGCTGCAGAGAGCTGAGATTGTGCCACTGCACTCCAACCTAGGCAACAGAGCCAGACTCTCTTTCAAAAAAAACAAATAAAATAAACAATAAAACAAAATGCTAAAAATACCCTGCCAAGCTACAATTCTATGCCCACTTCAAAAAATAAAGTAAAAGAAACATGTTGTCAGACAGACAAAAGCGGCAAGAATTTGCTTTGTTACTAGTGCACATCTGCACTATAAGAAATACTTGAGGAGGCTGGCGCAGTGGCTCATGCCTCTAGTCCCAGCACTTTGGGAGGATTGCTTGAGGCCAGAAATTCAAGACCACGTGAGCAACATATTAGACCACATCTCTACAAAAAATAAATAATTGGCCAGGAGTGGTGCTGCACACTTGTAGTCCCAGCTACTAGAGGTCGAGGCTACAGTGAGTTGTGACTGTGCCACTGCACTCCAACCTGGGTGACAGAGCAAGGCCCAGTCTCAAAAAAAAAAAAAAAAAGCAAAAAAAAAGAAACACTTGAAGAGGTTTATTTTTGTTTTTGTTTTTTATTTTTTGAGACTGGGTCTTGCTCCCGCTCTGTCACCCAGGCTAGAGTGCAGTTAGTGCTATCACAGCTCACTGCATCCCCAGCTTCACTGGCTCAGGTCATCCTCCTGCCTCAACCTCTCGAGTAGCTGAGACCACAGCCGTGCACCACCACATCCATCTAATTTTTTTAAAGTATTTGTAGAGACTGGGTCTCCCTATGTTGCCCAGGCTGAGGGAGTTTTTCAGGCTGATGGAAAATGATCCCTGATGGTATTGCGAGAAGGAATGAAGGGCACAGGGAAAGAGTAAAAATGTGTCCAATGAGAATCAAATATTGGCTATTTAAAAAAACATCTCATAGGCCAGGCGCAGTGGCTCACGCCTGTAATCCCAGTACTATGGGAGGCCAAGACGGGAGGATCACAAGGTCGGGAGATCAAGACCATCCTGGCTAACACGGTGAAACCCCATCTCTACTAAAAATACAAAAAAAATTAGCCGGGCTTGGTGGTGGGCACCTGTAGTCCCAGCTACTCGGGAGGCTGAGGCAGGAGAATGGTGTGAACCTGGGAGGCGGAGCTTGCAGTGAGCCAAGATCGCACCACTGCACTCCAGCCTGGGTGACAGACCGAGACTCCGTCTCAAAAAAAGCAACATCTCTTAAGATTTTTCACATAAAAGTAAGTATATGAGACCCGATGTGGTGGCTCACACCTGTAATCTCAGCACTTTGGGATGCCCGCGTGGAAGGATTACTTGACACCAGGATTTTGAGACCAGCCTGGACATCATAAAAAGACCTTATCTCTATAAAAAATTAAAAAAAAAAAAAAAAAGCCAGGCATAGTGGTGCATGCCTGTGGTCTCAGCTACTGGTCTCAGCTACTGGGGAGGCCAAGGCAGGTAGATCGTTTGAGCCCTGGAGGCTGAGGATGCAGTGAGCCGAGATCATGCCATTGCCCTCCAGCTTAGGCAACATAGCAAGACCCTGTCTCAGAAAAAATCAAAAAAGTAAATATATGACAACAATAAAACCAAAGAGGGGAGGGGACTAAATGGGAGTTAACTGTTAAAAGGTTACTGCATAGGCCGGGCGCGGTGGCTCAAGCCTGTAATCCCAGCACTTTGGGAGGCCGAGGTGGGCGGATCACAAGGTCAGGAGATCGAGACCATCCTGGCTAACACGGTGAAACCCCGTCTCTACTAAAAAAAATACAAAAACTAGCCGGGCAAGGTGGCGGGCACCTGTAATCCCAGCTACTCAGGAGGCTGAGGCAGGAGAACGGCGTAAACCCGGGAGGCGGAGCTTGCAGTGAGCTGAGATCCGGCCACTGCACTCCAGCCTGGGCGGCACAGGGAGACTCCGTTTCAAAAAAAAAAAAAAAAAAAAAAAAAAAGGTTACTGCATCATTTAAGTATAAATTTAAATGTTCTAACTTAATGTAGATTGAAATAAATCAAGGATGCATATTATAATCTCTAAGATGACCACTAAAACAGTAGTAAAAGAAAATGCAGTTAAAAAGCTAACTATAGGCCAGGTGCAACAGCTCATATCTGTAATCCCAGCACTTTGAGAGGATGAGGCAGGCGGATCAAGAGGTAAGGAGATTGAGACCATCCTGGCCAACATGGTGCAACCTTGTCTCTACTAAAAATACAAAAATTAGGCCAGGTGCCGTGGTTCAAGCCTGTAATCCCAGCACTTTGGGAGGCCAAGGCAGGTGAATCATGAGGTCAGGAGTTCAAGACCAGTCTGGCCAAAATGGTGAAACCCCGTCTCTACTAAATATACAAAAATTAGCTGGGCATGGTGTCACATGCCTGTAATCTCAGCTACTCGGGAGGCTGAGGCAGGAGAATGGTGTGAACCCGGGAGGCGGAGCTTGCAGTGAGCCGAGATTGCGCCACTGCACTCCAGCCTGGGCGACAGAGAGACTCCGTCTCAAAAAAAAAAAAGTATTCTTACACTTACAGGCATTGGCACAGAGGGACAGAGGGAGGAAGAGAGAGAGAGAGAGAGGAACCAAATAGAAATTTTATTATTTTTGTTGACAAACAAAAATTATATATTTATGGTATACAAATGATGTTTTGATAAATGTAGACATTATGAAATGGCTAAATCAAGCTAATTAACATATGCACTACCAAATGGAAATGCTCAAACTGAAAAAGACAATGACTGAAATTTTAAAGCTCAGTGGATATGCTCAACAGAAGAATGGGAGGACAGAAGAACGAATCCGTGAAATGAAACACAGAATAGAAATGACCCGATTGGAACCACAGAGAAAATAGACTGAAACTGAACCAGAGAGAAAATAGATGGCAGGGGGGAGAAAAACAGTTTCAGGGGCCTGTGGGACTACAAGAAAGATGTAATATGTCACTGGCATCTCAAAAGGTGAGAAGAGCATTTGAGATGGGCTGTGTGGTGGTAGCCGTCTGGAAAATATCATCAGCTACATCCATGTTAATGCATGGAGCTATAGTTTTCTGTTTCACTACAATATAGGATTATATTGTGTGACTGAACCACAATTCATTTATTCACTCTACTGTCATGGGTATTTGGGCTATTTTGTTTTTGATCTAATAAACAGTGCTCTGTGACTATTCCATCCACTGTCTACAGGAGTGGAACTGCTGGGTCTCAGGGTGTGCGAATGTTCACTTTTACCAAATAATGCAAGACTCTTCTTCAAAGTGAGTGTACTCACCTCTAGTCCCACTGCGGTTTAATCGTTACATTTCACCAGCATTTTGTCAATCTTCTAATTTTTTCCAAACTAATGGGCATGAAATGAAAATTTGTGGTTGTATTTACATTTCCCCTTTTTACTAATGAAGGTGAGTATATTTTCACATATTTAATGGGTCATTTGTGTTTTCTGTGAAATACCTCTTTATGGTTTTGTTTTGTTTTGTTTTTTTGAGACAGAGTCTAAGTCTGTCACCCAGGCTACCGTGCAATGGTGTGGTCTCAGCTCATTGCAACCTCCACCTCCTGGGTTCAAGTGATTCTCCTACCTCAGCCTCCTGAGGAGCTGTGATTACAGAGGCCTGCCACCATGCCCGGCTAACTTTTATATTTTTAGTAGAGATGGGCTTTCATCATGTTACCCAGGCTGGTCTTGAACTCTTGACCTCAAGTGATTTGCCTGCCTCGGCCTCCCAAAGTGCTGGAATTAACAGGCATGAGTTGCCGCATCCAGCACCTGTTCATATTTTTAAACATTTTTCTATTGCATTTTTTGTCCTCCTAATTGATGTATTGGATCTAGGCACTAATTTTTTTTTTTTTTTTTTTTTTTGGTGAAATGTGGGAAAAGTTTTGTTGTGATTTGATGGAAACAGTATTAAAGCTATAGATCAATTTGGGGAGAAATAACAGCTTTACAGCTTTGAGTCTTTCTATCCATGAACATGGTGTTGCTCATCAATTGGTTTTCTTGTTGCCTTTCAGTAAGGTGCTATAATTTTCTACATAAAGATTTTACAGGCTGGGCACGGTGACTCACATCTGTAATCCCAGCACTTTGGGAGGCCAAGGCAGGCAGATCACAAGGTCAGGAGATCCAGACCATGCTGGTTAACACGGTGAAACCCCATCTCTACTAAAAATACAAAACATTAGCCCGCAGCGGTGGCATGCGCCTGTAGAACTAGCTACTTGGGAAGCTGAGGCAAGAGAATGGCGTGAACCCGGGAGGCGGAGCTTGCAGTGAGCCGAGATCGCGACACTGCACTCCAGCCAGGGTGACAGAGCAAAACTTTGTTCCAAAAAAAAAAAAAAAAAAAAAAAGATTTTACAGGGCTGAGTACAGTGGCTTATGCCTGTAATCCCAGCACTTTAGGAGGCAAAGGTGAGTGGATCGCTTGAGCCCAGGAGTTCAAATCCAGCCCAGGCAATATAGCAAGACCCCACTTCTTTTAAAAAACAAAAAAAGGTTTTTACACATCTTTTGTTGGATTTACTTTCAATATCTTATATTTTTCATTGCTATTGTAAATTTTTAAGTTACATTTTCTAACGTATTGATGATGTATATACATTTATTAAACTTTAATTTATTAGATATTGAATTTATATCTGGCAACTCTGCTAAACTTTTTTTTTTTTTTTGAGACGGAGTCTCGTTCCCTCGCTCCGTCTCCCAGGCTGGAGTGCAGTGGCGTGATCTCGGCTTACTAGAAACTCTGCCTCCCGGGTTCACACCATTCTCCTGCCTCAGCCTCCCGAGTAACTGGGGCTATAGGCGCCCGTCATCATGCCCAGCTAATTTTTTTTATTTTTAGTAGAGACGGTTTTCACCGTGTTAGCCAGGATTGTCTCCATCTCCTGACCTTGTGATCTGCCTGCCTCTACCTCCCAAAGTGCTGGGATTACAGGCGTGAGCCACTGCTCCCAGCCTCATGGTCCTTTTTAGTGAGCAATTTTGTTAAAGTCTTCCACCTTGTACCTTGAGCCTTTTTTTTTTTTTTCTGATATGGAGTCTCACTCTGTCGCCCAGGCTGGAGTGCAGTGACACGATCTCGGCTCACTGCAAGCTCCGCCTCCCAGGTTCACGCCATTCTTCTGCCGCAGCCTCCCGAGTAGCTGGCTGCCCAGGTAATTTTTTGCATTTTTAGTGGAGATGGGGTTTCCCTGTGTTAGCCAGGATGGTCTTGATCTCCTGACCTCGTGATCTGCCTGCCCCAGCCTCCCAAAGTGCTGGGATTACAGGCATGAGCCACCGCGTCTGGCCTATTTTAGTTTATCTTTAATGGATTCAACAATAAGGAAAGTTTGGCCAGGCACAGTGGCTCATCCCTGTAACCTCAGCACTTTGGGAGGCTGAGGCGGGCGGATCACCTGAGGTCAGGAATTTGAGACCAGCCTGACCGACATGGCGAAATCCCATCTCTACTAAAAACACAAAAATTAGCCAGGTGTGGTGGCAGGCGCCTGTAGTCCCAGCTACTCAGGAGGCTGTGGCAGGAGAATCACTTGAACCCGGGAGGTGGAGGTAGCAGTCAGTGGAGATCACACCTCTGCACTCCAGCCTGGGCAACAAGAGTGAAACTCTATCTCAAAAAAAAAAAAAAAAGGAAAGTTTATGAATTCATACAGCAGGCAGCAAGGAGATGAGCCTGGGCAACAAGAGTGAAACTCCATCTCAAAAACAAAACAAAACAAAAAAACAATAAGGAAAGTTTATTAATTCATACAGCAGGAAGCGGGGAGGTGAGGGCAGCTCCAGAATGGGCTAATTTGTGACTCAGCAGCAGTGTCAGGCTCAAGTTCTTCCTGTCTTTCCTCTCCCATGCTTACTGGCTTGGTCTGTCCTAGGAAGGGCCCTGGGTATTGTCTCAGGAGAGCTGCCACAGCTCCAGGCGTCATATCCAGAAACAATATCCGCTGTGAGAGGAAGGATGCCTAGCCCTTGGAGCCCTTTTTAAGAGCAAGGAAACATTTCCCAGAAGACTCTGCTATGGTGCGAGTGTTTGTGCCTCCTCCAAAATTCATGTTGAAACTGAATCCCCAGTGCAGCTGTATCAAGAGGTGGAGCCTTTAGGAGATGATTAGGCCACCAGGGCTCTGTCCTCACAGATGGGATTAGTGTCTTACAAAAGGGCAGGTGGGAACTAGCTTGCATTTCTTCCTTTTGCCCTTCCACCTTCTGCGCCATGAGGAAACAGCATTCATCTCTTTTTGCCTTTTCATCTTTTGTGTTATGGGAGGACACAACATTCGTCCCCTCCAGAGGACGCAGCAACAAGGTCCCATCTTGGAAGCAGAGACTAAGCTCTCATCAGACACTGAATCTGCTGGTGCCCTGATTTTGGACTTCCAGCTTCTGTAGCTGTGAGCAGTACAGTTATGCTGTCTCTGAACTCTCCAGTCTAAGGTATTTTGTTACAGTGGCAGGAAAGTACTAATAAAGTCTCCCTCCCCACCCTTTTCTCAAATCTCACTGATTCACATACCAGCTCTTAAACCAATCTCTGCAAAGAAGACTATCCTACACCAATCAGGATTTACCCCTTGAGCTGGGTAGAATGGAATGGTTTTCCTGAGCCCCTGGGAGGAGTGGGACACACACATAAATGGTGTCTCTGCCAGCAAGAAAGAAAGACGTGTACAGACAGAAACTTGATATAGACAACAGTAACTGCCTCAGAGCCAGCAGTCCCAGAGGGTTAAGACAAAGAGTCTCTATGCAGAAGGCAAAGATTACTGTTAAGTACAATGTTACTAGGCTCCAAGGACATTTCCAAGGAAGTTAGAAGGATTAAGAGCTTCTCTCTGCCCACTTCCCATCCCCATCTCCAAGACAACTGGGCTGGACATGTTGGAGACCTGCAGGCTAGCGCACAGCCACCCCCGGTTGGCCGTGAGGTGGAAGCTAGCTCCAGAGCTCTTTATGGAGCCCATTTGAGAGCCCCCCATCCCTCCTCACATTTTAAAAATAAATTAGAACATTTTATTACATTTTCATAACTAACAAAATTAGCAGGCTGGGTGCAGTGGCTCACGCCTGTAATCCCAGCACTTTGGGAGGCCAAGATAGGCAGATCACCTGAGGTCAGGAGTTTGAGACTGGCCTGGCCAACATGGTGAAACCCTGTCTCTACTAAAGATACAAAAAATTAGCCGGGCATGGTGATGTGCACCTGTAATCCCAGCTACTTGGGAGGCTGAGGCAGGAGAATTGCTTAAATCCGAGAGGCAGAGGTTGTAGTGAGCTGAGATCACGCCACTGCACTCCAGCCTGGGCAACAGGGCAAGCCTCCATCTCAAAAACAAAAATTAATAATAATTTATCGTTTTTTTTTTTTTTTTTTTTTTCATGAGGTCTTGATCTGTGGTCCAGGCTGCAGTGCAGTGGCGTGATCACTCACTATAGCCTCGACCTCCCAGGCTCAAGTGATCTTCCCACCTCAGCCTCCTGAGTAGCTGGGACTACAGGCATGTGCCACCATGCCCAGCTAATTTTTTGATATTTTTGTAGAGATGGGGTCTCATTACATTGCTCAGACTCATCTCAAACTCCTGGGCTCAAGTAATCCTCTCATCTTGGCCTCCCAAAGTGTGGGATTACAGGCATGAACTGCTACACCTGGCTGCAATAATTTCTCAACATCATGTGATACCTTGTCTCATGTCACATTTCTTCAAAATTTGAGTTGGAGTAGCTTTGTTAAGACCATGATCTAATCAAAGATATGTATTATTTTAAAAATAGCTCTACTGAGGTATAATTGATGTATTATTTTAAAAATAGCTCTACTGAAGTATAACTGATGTACAATAAACTGAATTATTTGAAGTACACACAGGTGTTCATAAGTTTTGACATGGGTGTACAATTCATCACAATCAAAATGATGACCACGTGCAGGCCAAGCGCGATGGCTCATGCCTGTAATCCCAGCACTTTGGGAGGCCAAGGCAGGTGGCTCACCTAAGGTCAGGAGTTCAAGACCAGCCTGGCCAACATGGTGAAGTCCCGTCTCTACTAAAAATACAAAAATTAGCCAGGCATGGTGGCAGGCACCTGTGATCCCAGCTACTTGGAAGGCTGGGGCAGGAGAATCACTTGAGCACGGGAGGTGGAGGTTGCAGTGAGCTGAGATTGCACCATTGCTTTTCAGCCTGGGCAAGAAGAGTGAAATTCCATCTTGAAAAAAAAAAAAAAAGATGACCACATCTATCAGCCCCAAAGGTGCCCTCGTACTTCTTTGTTAATTTGATTCTTCCCCCACCCTGCTCCCAGGCAACCACTGGTCAACTTTCTATCACCACAGGTTAATATGCATTTTCTAGAATGTTATCTTATATTTTTATTTATTTGTTTATTATTTCTAATTTTTTATTTGTTTTTTTATTTTTTTTTGAGACACAGTCTTGCTCTGTCACCCAGGCTGGAGTGCAGTGGCATGATCATGCAATGTCTGCCTTCCAGGTTCAAGCTATTCTCCTGCCTCTGCCTCCTGAATAGCTGGGATTACAGGTGTGTGCCGCCATGCTCAGCTAATTTTTTTTTTTTTTTTTTTTTTTTTTTTTTTTTTTTTTTTTTTTTTTTTGAGATGGAGTCTCGCTCTATCACCCAGGCTGGAGTGCAGTGGCCGGATCTCAGCTCACTGCAAGCTCTGACTCCCGGGTTTACGCCATTCTCCTGCCTCAGCCTCCCGAGTAGCTGGGACTATAGGCGCCCACCACCTCGGCCGGCTAGTTTTTTGTTTTTAGTAGAGATGGGGTTTCACGGTGTTAGCCAGGATGGTCTCGATCTCCTGACCTCGTGATCTACCCGTCTCGGCCTCCCAAAGTGCTGGGATTACAGGCTTGAGCCACTGCGCCCGGCAGCTAATTTTTTATATTTTTAGTAGAAATGGGTTTTCACCATCTTGGCCAAGCTGGTCTTGAACTCCTGACCTCGTGATTCACCTGCCTCAGCTTTCCAAAGTGCTGGGATTACAGGCGTGAGCCATTGTTCTCAACCTATTTATTTATGTTTAGACATGAGGTCTTGCTCTGTTGCCCAGGCTTGAGTGCAGTAGGGGCAATCACAGCTCACTGCAGCCTCAACCTCCTAGGCTCAAGTGATCCTCCTGCCTCAGCCTCGTAAGTAGCTGGGACTATAGGCACACACTACCACACCTGGCTAACTTTTTTCCTATTTTTTTTAGAGACAGGGTCTTGCTATCTTGCTCAGTCTGGTCTCAAACTCCTGGCCTCAACCAATCCTCCCACTTCTAGGATTTTATATAAATTGAATTATACAGGATAAGCTCTTTTTTGTCTGGCTTCATTTATTTAACATAATTGTTGAGATTCATTCACTTAGTGATCCACACCACACACAATAGTTTGTTCTTCTTCATTGCTGAGTAGTATTCCATTGTGTGGATGTTCCACCATTTGTTTACCACCCTCTTGTTGATGGGCATTTGGGTTATTTCCAGTTTGGGGCCATTATAAAAAAAAAAACCTGCTATGAACATTGATGTGTAGTCTTTGTATGGACATATGCTTTCATTTCTTTTGAGTAAATACCTAGGAGTGGAATGGTTGGGTCACATGACAGGTGAATAATTAATCTTTTTTTTTTTTTTTTTTTTGAGACAGGGTCTGATATGGTTTGGCTCTGCATCCAAATCTCATCTTTAAAAGAAGACAGGTGGGCCGGGCGCGGTGGCTCAAGCCTGTAATCCCAGCACTTTGGGAGGCCGAGACGGGCGGATCACGAGGTCAGGAGATCAAGACCATCCTGGCTAACATGGTGAAACCCCGTCTCTACTAAAAATACAAAAAACTAGCCGGGCGACCTGGCGGGCGCCTGTAGTCCCAGCTACTCGGGAGGCTGAGGCAGGAGAATGGCGTGAACCCGGGAGGCGGAGCTTGCAGTGAGCTGAGATCCGGCCACTGCACTCCAGCCTGGGCGACAGAGCAAGACTCCGTCTCAAAAAAAAAAAAAATAAAAAAAAAAAAAAAAAAAAAAAAAAAAAAAAAAAAAAAAAAAAAAAAAAAAAAAAAAAAAAAAAAAAGAAGACAGGTGATTTCTGCATTTCCAACTGAGGAACACAGCTCCTTGCCAGCAACGGAACAAAGCTGGACAGAGAATGACTTTGATGAGTTGAGAAAAGAAGGCTTCAGACGATCAGTAATAACAAACTTCTCCTAGCTTAAGGAGGATGTTCAAACCCATTGCAAAGAAGCTAAAAACCTTGGAAAAAGATTAGATGAATGGCTAACTAGAATAAACAGTGTAGAGAAGACCTTAAATGGTCTGATGGAGAGGAACACCATGGCATGAGAACTATGTGACACATGCACAAGCTTCAGTAGCTGATTTGATCAAGTGGAAGAAAGGGTATCAGTGATTGAAGATCAAATGAATGAAATTAAGCAAGAAGAGAAGTTAGAGAAAAAAGAGTAAAAAGAAACAAACAAAGCCTCCAAGAAATACGGGACTATGTGAAAAGACCAAATCTACATCTGACTGGTGTACCTGAAAGTGACGGGAAGAATGGAACCAAGTTGGAAAACACTCTTCAGGATATTATCCAGGAGAAGTTCCCCAATCTAGCAAGGCAGGCCAACATTCAAATTCAGGAAATACAGAGAATGTCACAAAGATACTCCTTGAGAAGATCAACTCCAAGACACATAATTGTCAGATTCATCAAAGTTGAAATGAAGGAAAAAATGTTAAGGGCAGCCAGAGAGAAAGATCAGATTACCCACAAAGGGAAGCCCATTAGACTAACAGCGGATCTCTTGGCAGAAACTACACAAGCCAGAAGAGAGTGGAGGCCAATATTCAACATTCTTAAAGAAAAAAATTGTCAACCCAGAATTTCATATCCAGCCAAAAGTGAATATTGAGCCTTCATAACTGAAGGAGAAATAAAATCCTTTACAGACAAGCAAATGCTGAGAGATTTTGTCACCACCACGCCTGCCTTACAAGAACTCCTGAAGGAAGCACTAAACATGGAAAGGAACAACTGGTACCAGCCACTGCAAAAACATGCCAAATGGTAAAGACCATCGATGCTAGGAAGAAACTGCATCAACTAACAAGCAAAATAACCAGCTAACATCATAACGACAGGATCAGATTCACACATAACAATATTAGCCTTAAATGCAAATGGACTAAATGCTCCAATTAAAAGACACAGACTGGCAAATTGGATAAAGAGTCAAGACCCATCTGTGTGCTGTATTCAAGAGACCCATCTCACGTGCAGAGACACACATAGGCTCAAAATAAAGGGATGGAGGAAGATCTACCAAGCAAATGGAAAACAAAAAAAAAGCAGAGGTTGCAATCCTAGTCTCTGATAAAACAGACTTTAAACCAACAAAGATCAAAAGAGACAAAGAAGGCCATTACAAAATGGTAAAGGGATCAATTCAGCAAGAAGAGCTAACTATTCTAAATATATATGTACCCAATACAGGAGCACCCAGATTCATAAAGCAAGTCCTTAGAGACCTACAAAGAGACTTAGACTCCCACACAATAATAATGGGAAACTTTAGCACCCCACTGTTAACATTAGACAGATCAATGAGACAGAAAGTTAACAAGGATATCCAGGAATTGAACTCAGTTTGAACCTAATAGACATCTACAGAACTCTCCACCCCAAATCAACAGAATATACTTTCTTCTCAGCACCACATCGCACTTATTCGAAAATTGACCACATAATTGGAAGTAAAGCACTCCTCAGCAAATGTAAAAGAACAGAAATTATAACAAAGTGTCTCTCAGACCACAGTGCAATCAAACCAGAACTCAGGATTAAGAAACTCACTCAAAACCACTCAACTACATGGAAACGGAACAACCTGCTCCTGAATGACTACTGAAATGAAGGCAGAAATAAAGATGTTCTTTGAAACCAATGAGAACAAAGACACAACATACCAGAATCTCTGGGACACATTTAAAGCAGTGTGTAGAGGGAAATTTATAGCACTAAAGGCCCACAAGAGAAAGCAGGAAAGATCTAAAATTGTCACCCTAACATCACAATTAAAAGAACTAGAGAAGCAAGAGTAAATACATTCAAAAGCTAGCAGAAGGCAAGAAATAACTAAGAACAGAGCAGAACTAAAAGAGATAGAGACACAAAAAGCCCTTCAAAAAATCAATGAATCCAGGAGCTGGTTTTTTGAAAAGATCAACAAAATTGATAGACTGCTAGCAAGACTAATAAAGAAGAAAAGAAAGAAGAATCAAATAGATGCAATAAAAAATTATAAAGGGGATATCACCACTGATCCCACAAAAATACAAACTACCATCAGAGAATACGATAAACACCTCTATGCAAATAAACTAGAAAATCTAGAAGAAATGGATACATTCCTGGACACATACACCCTCCCAAGACTAAACCAGGAAGAAGTTAAATCCCTGAATAGTCCAATAACAGGCTCTGAAATTGAGACAATATTTAATAGCCTACCAACCAAAAAAAAAGTCCAGGGCCAGACGGATTCACAGCCGAATTCTACCAGACGTACAAAGAGGAGCTGGTACCATTCCTTCTGAAACTATTCCAATCAATAGAAAAAGAGGGAATCCTCCCTAACTCATTTTATGAGGCCAGCATCATTCTGATACCAAAGCCTGGCAGAGACACAACAAAGAAAGAGAATTTTAGACCAATATCCCTGATGAACATCGATGCAAAAATCCTCAATAAAATAGTGACAAACCAAATCCAGCAGCACATCAAAAAGCTTATCCACCATGATCAAGTCGGCTTCATCCCTGGGATGCAAGGCTAGTTCAATAAATCTAATCCATCATATAAACAGAACCAAAGACAAAAACCACATGATTATCTCAATAGATCCAGAAAAGGCCTTCAACAAAATTCAACAGCCCTTCATGCTAAAAACTCTCAATAAACTAGTTATTGATGGGACATATCTCAAAATAATAAGAGCTATTTATGACAAACCCAGTCAATATCATACTGAATGGGCAAAAACTGGAAGCATTCCCTTTGAAAACTGGCACAAGACAGCAATGCCCTTTCTCACCACTCCTATTCAATATAGTGTTGGAAGTTCTGGCCAGGGCAAACAGGCAGGACGAAGAAATAAAAAGTATTCAATTAGGAAAAGAAGAAGTCAAATTTCCCCTGTTTGCAGACGACATGATTGTATATTTAGAAAACTCCATCATCTCAGCCCCAAATCTCCTTAAGCTGATAAGCAACTTCAGCAAAGTCTCAGGATACAAAATCAACGTGCAAAAATCACAAGCATTCCTATATACCAATAACAGACAAACAGAGAACCAAATCATGAGTGAACTCCCATTCACAATTGCTTCAAATAGAATAAAATACCTAAAAACCCAACTTACAAGGGATGTGAAGGACCTCTTCAAGGAAAACTACAAACCACTGCTCAGTGAAATAAAAGAGGACACAAACAAATGGAAGAACACTCCATGCTCATGGATAGGAAGAATCAATATTGTGAAAATGGCCATACTGCCCAAGGTAATTTATAGACTCAATGTCATCTCCATCAAGCTACCAATGACTTTCCTTACAGAATTGGAAAAAACTAAAATTCATATGGAACCAAAAAAGAGCCCGCATTGCCAAGACAATCCTAAGCCAAAAGAACAAAGCTGGAGGCATCATGCTACCTGACTTCAAACTATACTACAAGGCTACAGTAACCAGCATGGTACTGGTGCCAAAACAGACATATAGACCAATGGAACAGAACAGAACCCTCAGGAATAATACCACCCATCTACAACCATCTGATCTTTGACAAACCTGACAAAAACAAGAAATGGGGAAATAATTCCCTATTTAATAAATGATGCTGGGAAAATTGGCTAGCGATATGTAGAAAGCTAAAACTGGCTCCCTTCCTTACACCTTATACAAAAATTAATTCAAGATGGATTAAAGACTTAAATGTTAGACCTAAAACCATAAAAACCCTAGAAGAAAACCTAGGCAATACCATTCAGGACATAGGCATGGGCAAGGACTTCATGACTAAAACACCAAAAGCAATGGCAACAAAAGCCAAAATTGACAAATGGGATCTAATTAAACTAAAGAGCTTCTGCACAGCAAAAGAAACTACCATCAGAGTGCACACGACAACCTACAGAATGGGAGAAAATTTTTACAATCTACCCATCTGACAAAGGGTTAATATCCAGAATCTATAAAGAACCTAAACAAATTTACAAGAAAAAATAAAAAAACCCCATCAAAAAGTGGGTGAAGGATATGAACAGACACTTCTCAAAAGAAGACATTTATGCAGCCAATAGACACATGAAAAAATGTTCATCATCACTGGTCATCAGAGAAATGCAAATCAAAACCACAATGAGATATCATCTCCACCAGTTAGAATGCCGATCATTAAAAAGTCAGGAAACAACAGGTGCTGGAGAGGATGTGGAGAAATGGGAACACTTTTATACTGTTGGTGGGACTGTAAACTAGTTCAACCATTGCGGAAGACAGTGTGGCAGTTCCTCAAGGATCTGGAACTAGAAATACCATTTGACCCAGCCATCCCATTACTGGGTACATACCCAAAGGATTATAAATCATGCTGCTATAAAGACACATGCAGCCAGGCACGGTGGCTCACGCCTGTACTCCCAGCACTTTGGGAGGCTGAGGCAGGCAGATCACGAGGTCAGGAGATCAAAACTATCCTGGCTAACATGGTGAAACCCCGTCTCTACTAAAAATACAAAAAATTAGCCAGGCGTGGTGGCGGGCGCCTGTAGTCCCAGCTACTTGGGAGGCTAAGGCAGGAGAATGGCGTGAACCCAGGAGACGGAGCTTGCAGTGAGCCAAGATCGCACCACTGCACTCCAGCCTGGGTGACAGAGTGAGACTCCATCTCAAAATAAATAAATAAATAAATAAAGACACATGCACACGTATGTTTATTGTGGCACTATTCATAATAGCAAAGACTTGGAACCAACCCAAATGTCCATCAGTGATAGACTGGATTAAGAAAATGTGGCACATATATACCATGGAATACTATGCAGCCATGAAAAATGATGAGTTCATGTCTTTTGTAGGGACATGGATGAAGCTGGAAACCATCATTCTGAGCAAATTATCGCAAGGACAGAAAACCAATCACCACATGTTCTCACTCATAGGTGGGAATTGAACAATGAGAACACTTGGACACAGGGTGGGGAACATCACACACCAGGTCCTGTGGTGGGGTGCGGGGAGGGGGAAGGGCTACCATTAGGAGATACACCTAATGTAAATGACGAGTTAATGGGTGCAGCACGCCAACATGGCACATGTATACCTATGTAACAAACCTGCACGTTGTGCACATGCAGCCTAGAACTTAAAGTATAATAAAAAATAAATAAATAAATATAAAATTTTAAAAGAGAGAGAGAGATGAGAGTGTTGAGGGAGGGATCTGTAATCCCCATGCATTGAGGAAGGGAAGTGATTACATTATGGGGGCCATTTCGTCCATGCTGCTGTTCTCATGATAGTAAGTGAATTCTCACGAGATCTGATGGTTTTATAAATGTTGTTTTTCTCGCATGCTCACTCTTCTCTCTCCTGCTACCATGTGAAGAAGGTTCTTGCTTCCCCTTTGCCTTCCACCATGATTATAAGTTTCCTGAGGCCTCGCCAGCCATCTGGAACTGTGAATCAACTGTACCTCTTTCCTTTATAAATTACCCAGTTTCGGGTAGTATCTTTATTGCAGTGTGAAAATGGACTAACACAAGATCTCGCCCTGTCACCCAGGCTGGAGTGCAGTGGTATGATCATGGCTCACTGCAGCCTTGACCTCCCAGGCTTAAGCGATCCTCCCACCTCAGCCTCCTGCGTATCTGGGACCACAGGCATGTGACACCATGCCCAGCTAATTAAAAAATAATAATAATACTTGTAGAGATGGGGTCTCCCTATGTTGCCCAGACTTGTCTTGAACTTGTCTGGGTCACTTGTCAAGGTTCAGGTGATCCCCTTGTTTCAGCCTCCCATTGTGCTGGGATTACAAGCCTGAGCCACCCTTCCGTGTCTATAATTAACTATTTACAAACATACACAATTACTTCCCTACTCTGTCCCAAAGTGGTTACATTATTTTACATTCTCCCAGCAGTGTATGAGAGTTTCAGTTTCTGCACATCCCCAACAACATTTAGTACAGTTAACTTTTAAAATGTCAACCATTGTAGTGGGGGCATATTGGTGTGTCTCTGTGGTTTTAATTTTCATTTAACCAATGACTTACGACATTGAGCATTTCTTAATATATTTCTTTCCCATCTGTATACCATCTTTAGCAAAATGTCTGTTTAGATATATCTTTTGTCCTTTTTCTTTTTCTTTTTTTTTTTTTTTTTTTTTTGAGACAAGATCTTATTCTGTCACCCAGGCTGGGGTGTAGTTGGGCTTGTCACCCAGGCTGGGGTGTAGTTGCACAATCATGCTCACTGCATCCTCGACCTCCTGTATTCAAAGATCCTCCCACCTCAGTCTCTGAGTAGCTGGGACCACAGGCATGTGCCACCATGCCCAGCTAATTTTTGGTAGAGATGGTGGTCTTACTATGTTGCTCAGGCTGCTCTCAAGCTGCTGGGCTCAAGCAATCCTCCTGCCTCCACCCCCAAAGTGCTGAGATTATGGATGTGAGCCACCGTGCCAGCCTCTTTTGTCCAATTTTTATTGGGTTGTTTGAATTCTTATTATTGAGATGTAAGAGTTTTTATATATTCTAGATACAAGTTCTTAGGTGGAGATCTGTTTTGCGAATATCTTCTCCCAGGCTGTGTGTTGCCTTTTCATTTTTGTAAACACCGTCTTTTAAAGATAATTGGGGCCAGGAGCAGTGGCTCACCCCTGTAATCTCAGCACTTTGGGAGGCCGAGGTGGGCAGATCACCTGAGGTCAGGAGTTCGAGACCAACCTGGCCAACATGGTGAAACCCTGTCTCTACTAAAAATAAAAAAATAAAAAAAAAGCTAAGCATAGTGGCGGGCACCTGTAATCCCAGCTACCCAGGAGGCTGAGGCAGGAGAATCGCTTAAACCTGGGAGTCGGAGGTTGTAGTGAGCCGAGATCGCGCCATTATTGCACTCCAGGCTGGGCAACAAGAGCAAAACTACATCTCAAAAAAATAAGTAAATAAATAAAAATAAAATAAAATAAAGATATAAGCAATTTGATCATGATGTACCTTCACATAGTTTTCTTCAGGTTTCTTCTGTTTGGGGTTCATTGAGCTTTTTTGTAATTATTGTTAATTTAATCAAGTTTACAAAATTTTATGCCATTATTTCTTTTAATGTTTAAGTCCCTTCGATTCTCTCTTCTTCTTCTTCTGGGACTTCAGTTACATATAAATTAGACTTTGATGTCCCACAGTTCATTGATCCTCTGCTCCTTTTTTATTTTTTATTTATCCAGTCTTTGTTCTCTCTGTATTTCATTTTGGATAGTTTCTACAGCCATGTCTCCAAATTCACTAATCTGCTCAGCAGTGCCTAGACTGCTGCTAATCCCATCCAGTGTTTTTGTTTTTGTTTTTGTTTTTGAGCTGGAGTTTCGCTCTTGTTGCCCAGGCTGGAGTGGTGCAATGGCGCGATCTCGGCTCACCACAACCTCTGCCTCCCAGGTTCAATCAGTTCTCCTGCCTCAGCCTCCCGAGTAGCTGGGACTACAGTCATATGCACCACCATGCCCGGCTAATTTTGTATTTTTTTTAGTAGAGACAGGGTTTCTCCATGTTGGTCAGGCTGGTCTTGAACTCCTGACTTCAGGTGATCTGCCCGCCTCGGACTCCCAAAGTGCTGAGATTACAGGTATGAGTCACTGAGACCAGACTATGCAGTGTATTTTTAATCTCACATATTGCAAATTCATTATCCAGTAGTTTTGAATTTGGACTTTCAGAAATAGACTTCATGTCTCTTATGCTCAGGATTTGTCTACCTTCTTGAACGTACAAAGTCTATAATTTCTGTTTTAATGCCCTTGTCTACTAATTCTGCCTATCATTGATGTCATTTCTCAGTCTGTCTCTATTGATTTATTTTGACTATCATTATGAGTCATATTTTCCCACTTTTTCATATACCTGGTCATTTTCAATTGGATGCCAGATGCTGTAATTTTAAATAGTTGTATTCTGGGATTTTTCCCTTTAATTTTCAGCTTTGGTCTTGGATGCAATTAAGTTACTTGGAAACCATTTGACCTTTTTGAGGCTCGCCTTTAAGTTTTTTAACATGGGCCCAGAGTAGACTTTAGGCTTATTTGGCAATACTCTCTTTTCTCAGCCCTCCGTCTGACACTGGTTTATTAGGAGGTCCTTCTACTCTGCTGTTGGGAACATGACGTATTCCCAGTCCCGTATGCTCTGGTGATGACTCTGCCTGTCCTTTCCAGTGGCTCTTTCCCCAGCCGTGGTAGTGTCCCCACGCATCTACGGTGATCAGCACTCAGCTGAAGATTGCAGATTACTGAAACTCTCT
The DNA here is from genome assembly GCF_007565055.1 of Rhinopithecus roxellana. Lineage (NCBI taxonomy): Eukaryota > Metazoa > Chordata > Mammalia > Primates > Cercopithecidae > Rhinopithecus > Rhinopithecus roxellana. The sequence goes on along the minus strand of NC_044553.1, from coordinate 78,728,847 downwards.
TTCTCTATGAAGCTTTCTTTTCTCCAGTACTCTGCCTTGAAAATTCTAGCCACCTCCCCAAATGCTTAACTCTGTTTCCTTAACTCTGGTATGCACATGAAAACACAGGTTTTTTGTGTAGCTACACATTTTTCTTTTCTCATAGATAAATACCTAGGAGTCAGACTGCTGACTCATATAGTAAGTATGTGTTTTACTTTACAAGAAGCTTCTAGATTTTCTTCCAAAGAGGATGTACCATTGTACAATTCCACCCAGTAAAATGGCCACACCATTCAACAGTCTCACCCAATAACACAGAAGAATTCTAGATGCTTTCCATCGTCTCGATTCTTCTTTTAGTCTTTCTAATAGTTGTGTAATGGTATCACATTGTGGTTTTATTTTTTATTTTCCTCATGACTGACACATTTTAAATGTGCTTATTACTACCTATAGTCTTCTTTAGTGTTAAAATATTTGTATTTTAAAAACTAGTTGGTTTTTTGACTTATGATTAAGAAAAAAATTTAAAACAGATGTTTTGAGTTATAATTTATATACCATAAAATTCACCCATGTGGAATAATCACAATACAGTTTTAGAAAATTTCACCATCCTGGCCAGGTGTGGTGGCTCACGCTTGTAATCCCAGCACTTTGGGAGACTGAGGTGGGAGGATTGCCTGAGTTCAGGAGTTTGCGACCAGCTTGGGCAACACAGTGAAACCCCATCTCTACTAAAATACAAAAAATTAGCGTAGTGGCGTGTACCTGTAGTCCCAGCTACTCAGGATGCTGAGGCAAGAGAATTGCTTGAACCCGGGAGGTGGAGGTTGCAGTGTGCTGAGGTCACGCCATTGCACTGCAGTCTGGGTGACAGAGTGAGACTGTCTCAGAAAGAAAGAAAGAAAGAGAGAGAGAGAGAGAGAGAGAGAGAGAGAGAGAGAAAGAAAGAAAGAAAGAGAAAGAAAGAGAAAGAGAGGAAGGGAGGAAGGGAGGAAGGGAGGGAAAGAAAGAGAGAAAGGAAGAGAGAAGAGAGAAAGAAAGAGAGAAAGAGAGAAAGAGAAAAGAAAGAAAGAAAAGAAAATTTCACCATCCTAAAAACTTCCCTTCTGCCCATTTGCTGTCAATGCCTACTTCTACCCAAGGCCCAGGCAACAACTGATCTGCTTTATGTCTTTATGGACTCATATTATTTAAACTTGGAATAAATAAAATCATACAATATGTAGTATTTTTTGTCAGGTGTTTTTGTTTGTTTTATGTTTTGTTTTTTTGTTTTGAGACCGTCTCACTGTGTTGCCCAGGCTGGAGTACAGTGGTGCGATCTCAGCTCACTGCAACCTCTGCTTCCAGGGTGCAAGCGATTCTCCTGCCTCAGCCTCCTTAGTAGCTGGTATTACAGGTGCCTGGCACCATGCCCAGCTAATTTTTTCTATTTTTAGTAGAGATGGGGTTTCACCATGTTGGCCAGGCTGGTCTCAAACTCTTGACCTCATGATCCTCCCGCCTCAGCCTCCCAAAGTGCTGGGATTACAGGCATGAGCCACCACGCCTGGCTGTGTCAGGTGGTTTTTTAAAATAATATTTTTGAGATTCTTTGTGTTATACCATTCATGAATAGTTTTTTATCTTTATTTATTTTGAGACGTAGTCTTGTTCTGTCACCCAGGCTGGAGTGCGGTGGCGTGATCTCAGCTCACTACAAGCTCTGCCTCTCAGGTTCACACCATTCTCCTGCCTCAGCCTCCTGAGTAGCTGGGACTACAGGCGCCCACCACCATGCCAGGTTAATTTTTTGCATTTTTAGTGGAGATGGAGTTTCACCGTGTTAGCCAGGATGGTCTCAATCTCAATCTCCTGACCTCGTGATCCACCTGCCTCAGCCTCCCAAAGTCCTGGGATTACAGTCATGAGCCACCACGCCTGGCCATGAATAGTTTTTTTTTTTTTTTTAATTGCTGAATAGTATTACATTATAATGATATAGCACATTTTATTTATTTATTTATTTATTTATTTATTTATCTGAGACAGAGTCTTGCTCTGTCTCCCAGTCTGGAGTGCAGTGGTGCAATCTTGGCTCATTGCAACCTCCACAGCCTGGGTTCAAACAATTCTCGTGCCTGAGTCTCCCAAGTAGCTGGGACTACAGGCACACACCACCACGCCCAGCTAATTTTTTTGTATTTTTAGTAGAGACGGGGTTTCACTGCGTTGCTCAGGCTGGTCTTGAACCCCTGAGCTCAGGTAATCCGCCCGCCTTGGCCTCCCAAAGTGCTGGGATTACAGGCATGAGCCACCGCACCTGGCCATGCTTAACTTTTTATTAAACTTTCTCTGGTGAAATAACTATTTAACTTTTAGCCCATTTTAAAATTGGGTTGTTTGTCTAACTGCAGAGTTGTAAGAGCTCTTTATCTGTTCTTAATACAAGTCCCTTAGCAGAGATATGATTTGCAGATACTTTATCCTAGCTTATGGCTTGTATTTTCATTTTCTTGTGTCTTCTGAAGAGCAAAAGTTCTTTAAAATTTTTATGAAGTCCAGTATATGAGTTTTGTCCTTTATGAATTTTGTCTTCTATGGATCATGTTTTTGCTGTCAAGGTAAGAAATATTTGACTACAACAATTTTCTTCTATTATTTTCTAGATGTTTTGGTTATTAACTTTAGATGTGTGATCTATTTTGAGTTATTTTTGGGGTAAAGTGAGAAAGTAATAGTCCACATTTGTGGGGGATTTTTGTTTGTTTGTTTTTCTTGTTTATTTATTTTGGTACATGGATGAGTTGTAATAATACTATTTGTTGAAAAGATTTTCTTCTACCCTATTGAATTGCCTTGGAAACTTTGCTAAAAACTAATTCAAGAGTTTGTTTCTGAAATCTCTATTGTGTTCCATTAATCTACATGTGTATGCTTACTAATACCACATTGTCCTAATTATTGTGGCTTTATAGAAAGTTTTGCATCTGGTAGTATATGTCCTAAAATCTTACCTTTCTTATTCTCTTATTCAAAATTGTTTCGGTTATTCTAGGTTCATTGCATTTTCATGTAAATTTTAGGATCAGTTTGTCAATTTTACCCCCCCCCCCCCCCGCCCCACAAATAAAAGTTTGCTGGGATTTTGAGAGCGATTGCATCAAATCTGCAGATATACCATCTTAACAATATTGAGTCTTTGAATCCATCAACATTGTATATATCTTCATTTATTTTATTTTACTTTTTTTTTTTTTTTGAGATGGTGTCTTGTTCTGTAGGTCAGGCTGCAGTGCAGTGGTGTGGTCACAGCTCACTGCAGCCTTGAATCATTGAATTCCTCAAGCCTTGAGGAGCCTTGTTACTCCCACCTCAGCCTCCCCAAGTGCTGAGATTAGTCATGAGCCACTGCGTCCAACCTATATCTCTCCATTTATTGGAAGTTTTTAAATTTTCTCTCAGCAGTGCTTTGTAGTTTTGAGTGTACAGAAGATGGTTAACAGTATACAGATGTTATGCTATTTTTTGTTAAATTTATTCTTTATTTGCTATTATGGACAAATTTGCTTTTTGAGTGTTCATTGTTAAATGATAGGAGTATATAGGCTGGGCGCAGTGGCTCACGCCTGTAATCCCAGCACTTTGGGAGGCTGAGGTGGGCGGATCACGAGGTCAGGAGATCGAGACCATCCTGGCTAACACGGTGAAACACCGTCTCTACTAAAAAATACAAAACATTAACCAGGCGTAGTGGCAGACACCTGTAGTCCTAGCTACTTGGGAGGCTGAGGCAGGAAAATGGCATGAACCTGGGAGGTGGAGCTTCCAGTGAGCTGAGATCGCGCCACTGCTCCAGCCTGGGCGACAGAGCAAGACTCCATCTCAAGAAAAAAAAAAAAAAAGATAGGAGTATATAAATCACATACCATAAATTCACCTTTTTAAAATATACAATTACGGGCTGGGCACAGTGGCTCACGCCTGTAATCCCAGCACTTTGGTAGGCAGAGGAGGGCAGATCACAAGGTCTAGGAGTTCAAGACCAGCCTGGCCAATATGGTGACACCTCGTCTCTACTAAAAATACAAAAATTAGCCAGGCTTGGCTGCTCGCGCCTGTAGTCCCAGCTACTCAGGAGGCTGAGACAGAAGAATTGCTGGAACCCAGGAGGTGGAGGTTGCCGTGAGCCGAGATGGTGCCATTGCACTCCAGCCTGGGTGACAGAGTGAGACTCCATCTCAAAATAAAATGTACAATTATGTATTTTTTACTATAGTCGCAAAGTTGTGTAACCATCCCCACTATCTGATTCCGGAATATTTTTATTACACCAAAAGAAACCTGTATCTATTAGTAGCCTTCACTGTCTCCTGTCTTCATACCCTAGCAGCCACTAATCTACTTTCAGTCTTCTAGAGATTTGCCTATTCTTGGCATTTCGTGTAAGTGGAATTATAAAATATGTGGCCTTTTGTAGCTGGCATCTTTCACTTAGCATGATGTTTTCAAGGTTTATACAAGTTGTAGCACTATCAGTACTTCATTCATTTTAATGGGCAAATAATATTCCATTGTATGGATATACCATATTTTATTTAGCCATTCATCAACTGATGAACACTGGGTTGTTTCTACTTTTTTGCTATTATGAATAACACTACTATGAATAATTGTTGTGTAAATATGTTTCCATTTTGGGGAGTATATACCTAAGAATGAAACTGCCAGGTCATATGGTAACACTATATTTAGCTTTTTGAGGAGTTGCCAAACTCGTCCGAAGCAGCTGCACCATTTCACATTCCCACAGCAATGTATGAGAGTTCCAATTTCTCCACATCCTTGCCAACACTTGTTATTGTCCATCTGTTTTATTATAGCCATTCTAGTATGTGTGATGTGGCATCTCCTTGTGGGTTTGACTTGCATTTCCCTGATGGCTAATAATATTTACAGTCTTTTCATGTGGGTGTTGTCCACTGGTATATCTTCTTTGGAAAAATATCTGTTTAAATCCTTTGCCCAGTTTTTGAGGTATTTGTCTTTTTAAGCTGTAGTTGTTATTTTATATTCTAGATACTAGTCCCTGATCATATACATAATTTGCAAATAATTTACCTCATTCTCTGTGTTGTCTTTTCACTTTCTTTATAGTGTCCTTTGAAGCCAAAAGATTTCCATTTTGATGCAGTACAATTTATCTATTTCATCTTTTGTTGCTTGTGCTTTTGCTGTTGCATGTAAAAAGACTTTGCCTAACCTAAGGTCATGAAAGTTTATGATTATGTTTTCCTCTAAGAGTTTTAGAGTTACAGCTATCATATCTAGGCATCTGAGCCATTTGCAGATTGGACTTAATTTTTGTATATGGTCTAAGGAAGCGATCAACTTCATTCTTTTGCATGTAGATATCCAGTTGTCCCAGCATCAGTGATTTGATGATAAGATATTTTTCTCTGTTAAATTATCTTGGCACCCTTGTTAAAAAATCAATGGAATATAAATGTATGTGTTTACTTCTGGACTCTCAATTCTATTTCATTAATCTATATGTCTGTCCTTATGCCAGTACTAAACAATCCTGATTGCTGCAGCATTGCAGGAAGTTCTGAAATCAAGAAGTGTAAGTCCTTCAATATTGTTCTTCTTTTTCAAGATTGTTTTAGCAAATCTGGGTCTGCTGCATTTTTATACAAATTTCAGAATCGGTTTTTCAATTTCTGCAAAAAGAAGCTGGGATTTTGATAGGTACTGCATTGAAAGTGTAGACAAATTTAGGGAGTACTGCCACCTTAACAATATTGTCTTCCAATCCATGAATATGGAACATCATTCTATTTATTTAAGCCTTCTTTAATTTCTTTCAATGTTTTGTAGTTTGCAGCATATGAATCTTGTGAGGTTTTTGTTTGTTTGTTTGTTTGTTTTTTGAGATGGACTCTCACTCTGTCTCCAGGCTGGAGTGCAGTGACACAATCTTGGCTCACTGCAACCTCCACCTCCCGGATTCAAGTGATTCTCCTGCCTCAGCCTCCTGAGTCGCTGGGACTGCAGGCACACACCACCACGCCCAACTAATTTTTGTATTTTTAGTAGAGGTGGGGTTTCACCATGTTGGCCAGGATGGCCTCTATCTCTTGACCTCGTGATCCACCCACCTTGGCTTCCCAAAGTTCTGGGATTATAGGTGTGAGCCCAGCCAAATCTTGTGCTTCTTTTGTGAAATGTATTCCTAAGTAATTTATCCCTTTTTTTTTTTTTTTTTTTTTTTTTTTGGAGACAGAGGCTGGAGTGCAGTGGCACAATCTCGGCTCTCTGCAACCTTCGACTCCCTGATTCAAGCGATTGTCCTGTGTCAGCCTCCTGAGTAGCTGGGATTACAGACATGAGCCACCACACCTGGCCAATTTATCCTTTTTTATGCTGTTGTAAATGGAATTATTTTCTTAATTTCTGCAAGCTTGCTAAATTTGTTTATTATCTCAAAGTTTTTTGTGGCTTCCATAAGATTTAATAATTCTTTCCATAGAATAGTCATGTTATCTGAGAATAGAAGTAATTTTACTCTTTTTCAACAGCGATGCCATTTATTTCTCTCATTTTGGAGGAGGGAGGGAGGATCTAATTTGCGTGGCTATTATTTCCAGTACAATGTTTGCACAGGTGTAGTAAGAGGAAAAATCCTTTCCTGCTGATCTTAGGGGTCAGACAGTTACAGTCTTTCACAATTAGGTGCTATGTTAGTTCAGGACTCTTTGTAGATTATCTTTATCAGTTCAAAGAATTTCCTTTCTATTTCTAGCTTTCTGAGAATTTTTATCATATAAGGTATTGGATTTTTTCAAATTTTTTTTCTGCATCACTGACCTGATTTAAAGCTTCAATCTTTTATTCTATTAATGTGGTATGTAACACTGATTGATTTTCATATCTTCAGCCAACCTTGCTTTCTTGGGAAAAGTCTCAGTTGGCCATGCTGTACACTCTTTTTCATATGTTGCTGGATTCAGTTTGATACTATTTGTTTTGGAGAGTTTTACATCTATACTGACGAGAGATATTGGTCTGTAGTTTTCTTCACTTTTGTTTGTTTTTTCTTGTGATGTCTTTGTCTGTTTGGGGTACTGGGGAATTATTGGCTTCATAGAATGATTTGGAAAGTGTTCTCTCCTTTTCTAAGTTTTGAAACAGTTTATAAGGAATTGTTGTTAATTCTTCTTTACCTGTGTCATAAAATTCACCAGTGAAGTCATCTGTGCTTGGGGCTTTTCTTTGTGGAGAGTTTTTTGATTATGTATATTGATCTTGCATACTGTGATCCTGCTAAACTTGCTTATTAGTATTCCTCGTTTTAAAGTACATTCCCTAGAATTATGTACATATATGTATTCTGTAATTAAAGACAGTCTTACCTATTACTTTCTAATTACATGCCTTTAATTACTTTTTCTTCCCTGATTGTACTGGAAATTCTACTCCAATACAATGTGGAATAGAAATGGAGCGAGACAATATTCTTGCCTTTCTCCTGATCTTAGGGAGAAAGTATTCAGTCTGTACCATTAAGTATCAAGTCAGCTGTAGTTATTCGGTAACTCCTCTGTTGTGATGTCCCTCTTTTATTGTTGATTTTGGTAATTTGTATATTCTCTCCTTTTGCTTGGTCAGACCAGTTAAAGCTTTATCAGTTTTGTTGATTTTTTTTCTTTATTTTTATTTTTGAGATAGAGTCTCACTGTCGCCCAGGATGGAGTGCAATGGCGCTACATCGGCTCACTGCAACCTCTGCCTCCCAGGTTCAAGCGATTCTCCTGCCTCAGACTCCCGAGCAGCTGAGATTACAGGCGCCCACCACCATGCCCAGCTAATTTTTGTATTTTTATTAGAGATGGGGCTTCATCATGTTGGTCAGGCTGGTCTGGAACTCCTGACCTCGTGATCCACCCACCTCAGCCTCCCAAAGTGCTGGGATTACAGGCGTGAGCCACTGCGCCCAGCCGATTTTGTTGATTTTTTTAAATGAACCAACTTTTGTTTCCATAGATTTTCTCTATTTCTTTTTTCTATTTCATTTATCTCTGCTCTTTATTATTTCCTCCCTTCTTCTTACTTTGGTGTGCTTTGTTTTGTTGTTTTGTTTTGTTTTTGGCAGATGCATATCTTGATATGCTTAGTTTGAGTTTGATTTTCCTTTCTTTTTTGAACTACTTGAGGTGGAAGCTTAGATTATTGATATTTGGTTTTCTCCCATTCTAATATAAGCATTTAATACTATAACTTCCCTGTAAGCACTGCTTTAATGACATACAATGAATTTTGACATACTGTGATTAAATTTTCATTCAGGTCCATTTAAACTTTAATTTTTATTGTGCTCTCATTTTGGCCCATGAGTATTGACAAGTGCCTGGTTTAATTTCCCAATATTTGGAGATTTCTCTATTTTCTTCTCCTATTGATTTCTATTTAATTCTGTTGAGTATGGAGAACATATTTTGTATGACTTCAATTTTAAAAAATTTGTTGAGTCTAGTTTTATAGCTTAGTATGTTATCTGTACTGGAGAATGTTCCAAGTTTGCTTGAAAAAAAAATGTGTATTCTAGTGTTAATGGACTGAGTATTCTATCAAAGGTAGGTCAAGTTAGTTAATAATGTTGTCTGACCCAAGGTCGCAAAGATTTTTCCACTGTTTTTTGTTTGTTTGTTTGTTTGTGTTTTTTTCTAAAAGGCTTATAGTTATATTTTCCGTGTATGGTCATTTTGAGTTACATTTTAAAAAAAAGTCAGTCAAATTTAGGAGAAGGGAGTTGTATACCAACTTTAGTGACAATAATGTTAATAAGTTAAATATTGATTGACTTTTAAAATATGGTGTGGGCCAGGCGCGGTGGCTCAGGCCTGTAATCCCAGCACTTTGGGAGGCTGAGGAGGGCAGATCACAAGGTCAGGAGATCGACACCAGCCTGGCTAATGCGATGAAACACCGTCTCTACTAAAAAAAATACAAAAAATTAGCCAGGCATGGTGGCAGGCACCTGTAGTCCCACCTATTTGGGAGGCTGAGGCAGGAGAATGGCATGAACCCAGGAGGTGGAGCTCGCACCACTGCACTCCAGCCTGGGTGACAGAGTGAGACTGTCTCAAAAAATAAATAAATATAATAACCAGTTGTCCCATCCTAATTTGTCACAAAGACTATTATTTTTCCTTTGAATTGACTTGGCACCATTGTCAACTATCAATTGTCAGTTGACCGTATATATGTGCCTCTAATTCTGGACTCTCAATTCTGTTCAGTTGATGGAGTATATGTATCTATCCTTTTGTCAATACTACACTGACTTAAATACTGTAACTCTACAATAAGTCTTACAGTGTAGCAGTGTGAGTCTTCCTAATTTGTTCTTTTTCTCAAAATTTGTTTTGGATATTCAAGTTTCTTTGTATTACTATAAATATTTTAGAATCAACATATTGATTTTTATGAAAATCCTGCTGGGCTGTTGATTGGGATTACGTTAAATCTGCTGATCAAGTTGGGGAGAATTGGGACTTTAAAATATAGATTTTTCTGTCTCCAGGTGGATAGTGTAAAAAAGCAAAAAAGAAAAAAATATATATTTTTTCCAACTTATTGCCTCTATTTAGGTCTTCTTTAGTGTCTCTTATCAATGTCTTGTTTTCAACATGTCAACCTTGCATGTTTTGTTAGATTTATGCCAAGTATTCCATGTTTTTTGTGCTATTTAAAATGGCATTTTTTTAAAATTCCCATTTTAACTGGGCATTCCTAATATATAGAAACGTAATGATTCTTCTCTGTTGATCTTGTATCTTGTAACCCTGATAAATTTACTTACTAGTTGTAGTTGCTTTTTTGTAGATTCTTTGTGATTTTCTACATAAACAATTATGTATTCTACTAACAGAGACAGGTTTATTTCTTCCTTTCCAATCTGTAAGACTTTTATTTATTTGATTATATCTTTATTGACTTCTGGCCCTGGTTAGGACCTCCAGTAGAATGCAGAATGGGAGTGGTAAGGGTGAACATCCTTGCTTGTTCCTGACTTAGAGTAAAAGACTTCAGTGTTGTTTTTTGTTGTTATTGTTGTTTTTTTTTGAGACAGAGTTTCACTCTTGTCACCCGGGCTGGAGTGCAGTGGTGAGGCCTCTGCTCACTGCAACCTCCGCTTCAGGCTCCCGAGTAGCTGGGATTACAGGCATGCACCACACCCGGCTAATTTTGTATTTTTAATAGAGACAGGGTTTCACCACGTTGGCCAGGCTGGTCTCAAACTCCTCACCTCAGGTGATCCACCTGCCTCAGCCTCCCAAAGTGCTGGGATTACAGGCAAGAGCCACCGCGCCCAGCCGATTTCAGTCTTTCACTATAAAATACGACAGTAGGTACAGGTTTTTTGTGGATGTCTTTCACTGAGTTGAGGAAGTGCCTTTTAATTCTTAGTGTGCTGAGAGGTTTTAACATGAATAAATGCTGAATTTCTCCTATGTCTCTTAACTTCTTTTTCATATTTCACCTTATTACCTTTCTTTGTTGAATTCTTGGTAATTTCTTTTTTTTTCTTGAGACAGTCTCACTCTGTAGCCCAGGCTGGAGTGCAGTGGCCGGATCTCAGCTCACTGCAAGCTTCGCCTCCCGGGTTCATGCCGTTCCCCTGCCTCAGCCTCCCAAATAGCTGGGACTACAGGCACCCACCACCTCGCCCAGCTAGTTTTTTGTATTTTTATAGTAGAGACGGGGTTTCACCATGTTAGCCAGGATGGTCTCGATCTCCTGACCTCGTGATCCGCCCGTCTCGGCCTCCCAAAGTGCTGGGATTACAGAATTCTTGGTAATTTCTTAAGCTCTACTTTTCAGTTTACTATTCTGTCTTCACCTTGGTCTATTCAGCTTTTTCACTTGTCTTTTGAGTCTTTTTTATTTTAATTATTGCAGTTTCATTTGTAGACGTTTTATCTGGTTCATCTTTAAGCCTAATTAGGCCGGGCGTGGTGGCTCACGCCTGTAATCCCAGTACTTTGGGAGGCCAAGGTGGGCGGATCATGAGGTAAGGTGATCGAGACCATCCTGGCTAACACAATGAAACCCTGTTTCTACTAAAAATACAAAAAATTAGCCAGGCGTGGTGGCGGGCACCTGTAGTCCCAGCTACTCCAGAGGCTGAGGCAGGAGAATGGCCTGAACCCAAGAGACGGAGCTTGCAGTGAGCCGAGATTGCACCACTGCACTCCAGTCTGGGTGACAGAGTAAGACTCCATCTTAAAAAAATAAATAAAAATAAATAAATAAATAAATAAATAAATATGCCTAATTAATATTATTAGGTTCTCATTATATTTTCAGTATCTTTTTTCACTTCATTAAATACATTAAAATACTTAGTTTCTATTCTGTGTCTCATCATTCTATCTTATGCAGTATTTGTGGGTCTCACCCTGCTATTTATTTATTGTTTCTGCTGACTCATACTCCTTGTGGTTTGTTTCCATATGAACTTATTGTTAATTATGAGGTCATGTTTCTTGTAATTCTTTGTGGGAATTTTTTGAATCTCTGTTTAAAATGTATTCTTCCAGAAAGGCTTTTTGTTTGCTTTTGCCAGGCACCTAAAAGTACTTCCAACTCAGATCCACTTTAAACATTTTTTTGGCTTAGGGTTTTTCTGGTCATACAGGGAATGTAATTTTGGGCTTTTCTCTGCATGAATGTTGGCTTTTGGACTTCCTTTTTACCCTGTGTTGCGTCTCCGGCCACAGCTAAGTGGATACAGCAAAGTCTTCTGTAGGTGAGTTGTTTTCCCTGTACTCCCCTAGGGTACTGACTTCTGAGAAGTCCCAAATTTGGAGGAGAGGAAGGGTCCTACCTCCTAGGACCAGACTTCAGGCCTTTCCTCCTCTTTCCCGATTAGTTTTGGGACCCCTAAAAGCAGAGCCTCAGACAAAGGTTTTTGTGGAATTAATTTGGGACGTAATCCCCAGGGAGCAGGAGTAAGAGCTGGAGAGAGAAACAAAGGAAGAGGGAAGCCCAGGACAAGGTCACGTTATCACGGGGACCTGGGACCTCTGATAGGTGCTTGATTCCATAGGAATTCTTGATTCCATAGGATCTTCCAAGGAGTCTTAGGAAATGGGAAGATACAAAAAAGACACATTGAGTATTTGCTCGTGTCACTCATTGGCCAAGAGTGGTCTCACAGACATGAACTCCCCTGAACTTAGGGTCTGCGCATGCATAAGGGTCCAGGAGATTCCAAGAGCATCTGCCCTATGGAGTCAGTGAGACTCAGACAGGGAGGGGTGGGCCCCATGTGCCCAAAGTGAGGTGGTACCCACAGAGCACTCATCACCTCAGCAGTGGCCGGAATCAGAACTGGGGCCAAGCAGACTGAAGTGGTGCCCAGGAGGTGCCTGGCACACCAGCCATTTACAACCCAGGGCCTCAGGAAGCACAGGCCCCAGTGCAGGCTCACCCTGATGGGGTCATGCCCTTGTTATTTTGGCTTCTGACTGATTCCCTGTTTAACACCCGTTCATCTGTGCTTTCACATAAGACATATTTGATGTTTTATTCAGCATTTTTAGGAAGAGATTTCTCTATTCAGTTAGTCTGCATATTTCTGGATACAGAAGTAGTCAATATTTTCAAAATGCTTCTATATGCATTTTAATATTCCTTTAAAATTTTTCCAAGTATTGAAATCAAGCATCCCTTTCTGGAGTTCCTATAATCCACTTTTGTGCCCCTAAACAGGCCAGCCAATAATGACAACAACAACACAGCAGCTCCCAGCTTTTGAACACCTACTATGTGCTGTTGTTATTGACTATATTACATTTCTATATGCTATAAACCCAATAATAATAGACATTGTTCTATACAATTGCTTTTTATAATCAGTTAACAGAAAGAAGAAGAAATATGTATTTATACTTACATAATTACCTTTATCAGCACTCTGTTTTTCCATATGGTTTTTGAGTACTGTTGGGGTCATTTACTTAAATTCTGAAGAACTTCCTTTATTGTATCTTATAAGGTAGATCTGGTAGCAACCAATTATGTTTATTTTTGTTTATCTGGAAATGTCTATATTTCATTTTTCTTGTTGGAATCTAGCAATGGCAACAGCCATCCATCTAGAGTGGCCACTGCCAAAACACCAGCTGCAGCAGGGAGGCATGGTCCTCACCTCTTGCTCCACAGACCAGGCAAGGCAGGAGCCCTGCCTTCTTGGGCGTGGCTGCAGCCATCCAAACCAGGCTGAAGACTCAGGCATCCCTGCATTCTTGGGGGAACAGAAAAGGCACCCCTTGCTTTTCAGGCTCAGAGTGCCTACTCCCACTGCCTGGCTCCTCCCTGCTGTTGGCACCCACTCCAATCTTGGAACAATGTTGGGGCCAAGCCCTGACACCATGAATAGCAGCATGAGGTGGACCAATTCCTGGGCAGAGGAAAACAGGTCCCTGGTGAGGCCCCACTTTCAGGTCAGGGAAGGCCTGAAGGCTGTGGGCCAGGCTGCCAGTCCCACAGTCAGAGTAAGAACTGGTGCCTTTTCCAGGCCACCATGGATGCCCATGGACCAGTCATTGCACACTTCCTTCCCTCTGAGGCCCATAAAAGCCCCAGGCTCAGCCAGAGCTGAATAGCCAATGGGATGACCAGCTGCAGAGATGAACTACCCTCTCCAGGGCCTCCTCTCTGCTGAGAGCTGAACACTCAACAGGACGACCTGCCTACAGAGAGGAGTTACCCACTGCAGGCCTCCTCTGAGCTGTTCTAACACTTAATAAAGCTCCTCTTCGACTTGTTCACCCTTCACTTGTCTGCATTCCTCATTCTTCCTGGACACAGGACAAGAACTTGAGCAAAGGCACCACCAGCCACAGGTTTCTGGCCAAAAAGTCGAAACCCCAAAGATCCCATAACACTAGTTTTGCTGGAAAAGATTGTTGGCTGACAGGTTATTTTCAGCAGTTTGAATGTTTAATCCCACTGCCTTCTTCCCTCCATTTTTTTCTGATGAGAAGGTTGCTGTTATTGTTATTGGGATTCCCTTCGACATGACAAATCATTTTTCTCTTGTTTTCAATATATTCTCTTTCTCTTTAGCTTTCCAGAGTTTTAATAGAGTGTATCTGAGTGTGGCTCTCTACTACTTGGAGTTCCTTAAGATTCTTAGATGTGTAGCTGAGTGGTTTTCATCATTTTTGAGAAATTTTCAGCCATTACATCTTCAAATATTTGTTGTCTTCCTTTCTTTTTCTCCTCTTTCTGGTACTCCTATTATATATATTTTGGTGCACTTAATGATATCCCACATTTCTCTAAGGCTTTGTTCATTTTTCTTCATTCCTTTTTCTCTTTGTTCTTCAGGTTGCATATTCTCTATCAATTTATCTTTAAGTTCACTGATTCTTGCTTCTGCCAGTTCAAATTGATTACTGAACTCCTCTACTGGATTTTTCATTTCAGTTATTAGAATTTTCAACTTTGGAATTTCCATTTTGTTTTTTCTTATACAATTTCTATTTCTCTGTTGATACTCTCTATTTGATGAGACACTGTCATTATACTTTACTTCTTTATTTTGTCTTGTCTTTCTTTTTAGACAGAGTCTCACTCTGTCACTCAGGTTAGAGTGCAGTAGCATGATCTCAGCTCACTGCAACCTCCGCCTCCCAGGTTCAAGCGATTCTTGTGCCTCAGTCTCTCAAGTAGCTGAGATTACAGGCATGTGCCACCATGCCTGGCTATTTTTTTTTTTTTTTAATTTTGGTAGAAATGGAGTTTCACCATGTTGGCCAGCTGGTCTTGAACTCCTGACCTTAAATGATCTGCCTGCCTTGGTATCCCAAAGTGCTGGGATTACAGGCGTGAGCCACTGTATGCACCCATAATTTTTATATTTTTAGTAGAGATAGGGTTTTGCCATGTTAGGCAGGCTGGTCTTAAACTCCTGGCCTCATGCACTCTGCCCACCTCAGTCTACCAAAGTGCCAGGATTACAGGAGTGAGCCACTGTGCCTAGCTTTTTTTTTTTTTTTTTTTTTTTTTCCGACAGTATCTCACTCTGTCACCCAGGCTGGAGTGCAGTGGTGAAATCATGGCTAATAGCAGCTTCAAAATCCTGGGCTCAACCAATCCTCTTGCCTCAGACTCCAAGTAGCTGAGACTACAGGCATGTGCCACCACATCTGGGTAATTCTAAAATTTTTTGTAGAGATGAGCCTCTCTGTGTTGCCCAGGCTGGTCTTGACTCCTGGCCTCAGGCAATCCTCTCAGCTCAGCCTCCCAAAGTGTTGGGATTACAGGCGTGAGCCACCATGCTCCTCCTTCCTTTACTTCATTTTTTTTTTTTTTTTTTTTTTTGAGACAGAGTCTTGCTCTGTCACCAGGCTGTAGTGCAGTGGTGTGATCTCGGCTCACTGCAACCTCTGCCTCCTGGGTTCAAGTGGTTCTCCTGTCTCAGCCTCCCAAATAGCAGGGACTATAGGCACATACCACCACACCCAGCTAACTTTTGTATTTTTAGTAGAGGCAGGGTTTCACCATGTTGGCCAGGATGGTCTCGATCTCTTGACCTTGTGATCCGCCCGCCTCGGCCTCACAAAGTGCTGGGATTACAGGCGTGAGTCACCACACCTGGCCTCCTTTACTTCTTTAAGTGTGGTTTCCTTTAGTTGTTTAATGGCTGCTTGGACGTCTTTGCTTGCTAAGTCTGACATTTGGACCCTCTCAAAGGCAGATCTGTTGCCTGCTTTTTTCTTGTGTATAGGTCACATGTTACCCTTTCTATGCACGTCCCATACTTTTTTGTTAAAAACTGTATTTTATAATATATATAGTATATACGTAGTTATATATTGTTAAAATAATACATATTTATAGTATAAAATATAGTAACATTGGCCAGGCATGGTGGCTTGCGCCTGTAATCCCAGCACTTTGGAAGGCCAAAGTGGGCAGATCACCTGAGGTCAGGAATTCAAGACCAGACTGGCCAACATGGTGAAACCCCATCTCTACTAAAAAATACAAAAATTAGGCCGGGCGCGGTGGCTCAAGCCTGTAATCCCAGCGCTTTGGGAGGCCGAGACGGGCGGATCACGAGGTCAGAAGATCGAGACCATCCTGGCTAACATGGTGAAACCCCGTCTCTACTAAAAAATACAAAAAACTAGCCGGGTGAGGTGGCGGGCGCCTGTAGTCCCAGCTACTCGGGAGGCTGAGGCAGGAGAATGGCGTAAACCCGGGAGGCGGAGCTTGCAGTGAGCTGAGATCCGGCCACTGCACTCCAGCCCGGGCGACAGAGCTAGACTCCGTCTCAAAAAAAAAAAAAAAAAAAAAAAAAATACAAAAATTAGCTGGGCGTGGTGGCACCACCTGTAATTCCAGCTACTTGGGAGGCTGAGGCAGAATTGCTTGAATCCAGGAGGTGAGGGCTGCAGTGAGCCGAGATCTCGCCACTGCACCCCAGCCTGGGCAACAGAGTGAGACTTCATCTCAAAAAAAAACCAATAAAATATATTAATGTTTCAGATAATAAATTGCAGCAACTCTGGATACTAACCACAACCCCTCTGCCCCATGCACACAGCTTCTTGTTTTTGTTGTTTGCTTATTTATTTAGTGGCCTGGCTGGACTATTTTAGGGAAGTTTATTTCCCTGCTGTGTGCAGTTTCTGACGTCATGCCTAAGAAGCCACAGCCTTGTGTATGTGTACTGTCACCCTGGAATGACCATGGCTTTAAGATGGCTTTCTTTGTGTCTGTTCTTGAGCTTTCTGTTAACCTGTAGATGGGTGTCACACCTCTACTAACTGCTGACTGGTTCCTCTATTGTTTTTTATCACTTGGGCATAAATTTCTCCACAGTCCAATCAAATTAAATTCAAGCCCCTTTGCTCTGTTGCCCAGGCTGGAGTGCAGTGGCATGAACATGGCTTACTCCAGCCTCGACCTCCTGGGCTCAAGCAATCTTCCTGCCTCAGCCTCCCATGTAGCTGGGACCACAGGTGTGTGCCACTTATCTGGCTAATTTTTTTTTTTTTTTTTTTTTTTTTGAGATGGGGTCTCACTTTGTTGCCCAGGTTGGTCTTAAACTCCTGGCCTCAAGTAATCCTCCCACCTTGGCCTTCCAAAGTGCTGGGATTACAGGTGTGAGCCACTGCGTCTGGCCAATAAATGTTTCTTTATTTGCTATATGGTCTTAAGAAAAATTCCAGAGAATGTGAATGGTTGTTTTTAAAATTATTTTTCATCAGTTATGGTTGTGTTGTCTGCAGAGCTCCTCCTGCCAGCATTCCAGATGTCCTCTCCCTAAAATCTCCTCTTGAATCCTAGTGTTCTAAGATTTCACAATGATGAGCCTTGGTGAGAGACTGCTTTGTTTTATATATATTCATTTTGCCAGGCACTCAGTAGACTCTCAATTAAGCACTTTTGTCTTTTCTGAAAATGTTGATTTTGTTTTATTTTATTTTATTTTGAGACGGAGTCTTGCTCTGTCGCCCAGGTTGGAGTGCCATGGCTTGATCTCAGCTCACTGCAAGCTCCGCCTCCCGAGTTCACACCTTTCTCCTGCCTCAGCCTCCCGAGTAGCTGGGACTATAGGCACCTGCCACCACGCCCGGCTAATTTTTTGTATTTTTAGAAGAGACAGGGTCTCAATCTCCTGACCTCATGATCTGACTGCCTTGGCCTCCCAAAGTGCTAGGATTACAGGCGTGAACCACCACGCCCGGCCTATGTTTCTAACTCTTGTGTGTGTGTGTGTGTGTGTGTGTGTGTGTGTGTGTGTGTGTGTGTGTTTCTAACTCTTTACCCCCGTTATCTCTGTCCTCCTTTTCAGGAAGTTCAATCAGTCAGATGTTGAATCTCAGATTGATCTAATTTTCTTATTTTTTGTATCCTGTTGTTCATCTCTGAGTCTTTCTGTGTAACTTTCTTTTTTTTTTTTTTTTTTTTTTTTTTTTTTTTTTTTGAGACGGAGTCTCGCTCTGTCGCCCAGGCTGGGGTACAGTGGCCTGATCTCAGCTCACTGCAAGCTCCGCCTCCCGGGTTCACGCCATTCTCCTGCCTCAGCCTCCCAAGTAGCTGGGACTACAGGCGCCCGCCACCTCGCCCGGCTAGTTTTTTGTATTTTTTAGTAGAGACGGGGTTTCACCGGTTAGCCAGGATGGTCTCGATCTCCTGACCTCGTGATCCGCCCGTCTCGGCCTCCCAAAGTGCTGGGATTACAGGCTTGAGCCACCGCACCCGGCCTCTGTGTAACTTTCTGAAAGGTTTCCTTGACTTTACCTTTCTACCACTCTCTCACATTTTAAATTCTTGTTCTCTGATTGCTCCACCTTCTATGGCATCCAGTTCCTGTTTTGTGGATGCAGTATATCTTCCAATCTCTCTGAAATGATCAATGGCAGTTTCTTCAACATTTTCTTCTGCTCTTTGCATCATCTTTGTTTCCTCTGAGTTCCATTTGTACTGCTGTTTTAGCATCTCTCTTACATCTTGGAAGCTTCCCTCAAATCTCTAGAGAAGCTGAGCATGGTGGCTCATGCTTGTAATCACAGTTACTCAGGAGGCTAAGGTGGGAGGATCACTTAAGGCCAGGATTTCAAGACCAGCCTGGGCAACATAGCCAGACCCCATCTCAAAAAAAGTCTCTGGAGCGGGGCCCCTTGGTGTGGGACAGGACATCTTACCATGAAAGCATGCTCATGGCC
The DNA here is from genome assembly GCF_007565055.1 of Rhinopithecus roxellana. Lineage (NCBI taxonomy): Eukaryota > Metazoa > Chordata > Mammalia > Primates > Cercopithecidae > Rhinopithecus > Rhinopithecus roxellana. The sequence continues at coordinate 78,710,125 of NC_044553.1, read as the reverse complement.
CCTAGACAGTACATTCCATGGAGGAGAAGGAGCCAGCCTTGGAGTTGGATACACCTGGCTCAGAATCCAGCACCATATCTGCCTGCTTTTTTATTCTGATTGGATAACTCCCCTGAGCATCAATTTCCTTCTCAGTAAGATGAGGATAGTAAGACATCCTGTGGGTCACACAAGAGCAAGCAAGCGCTTGTCACAGAACAGACACTCCAGAAATGTTAACTTGTCAGCCTTCCCCTTTCAGAAGTTGATCTGAGGTACTTCACTTGATCTAAGGTACTTACCACCTGCACTGATCATTGATGTTCATTTCTCCTCCTTCTCTTTCCCTCCCTCTTTGGCCTCATATGCTCAAGGCCATGCCTCTACCAATCATGGAGGGACAGACCATCTCTGATAATAAGACTTTGCCACCATGCTGCCTTAAGCAAGTGGTTAAGAAGACATATGTTGGTGTCTGGGATCCAAGGCCTGCATCTATCACTGAAATAGCAGATAAGATGTAAAAACAAAGATTTACCTGGCAGCCCCAAGCCTCGTGTGATATCCCTATTTACTACAGTCAAAGAGGAGACAGGAATAATATGGCTTCCAGGACTCAAGAGTCCACCCAAGGGAAAGACTCCCAGTGACAACTGGGATCTGGACCCCAGAAAAGGGCTCTTTGTCTCCTCCTCAAAGATCTGGAGGGTTGTGCCTTAAGAGCAAAGAAAGCATCTTGTAGTCTTCTGGCAGCCTGGAGACCTACCTCTCCAAAACAGCTGTTGGACTTTATGCACCACACACCCATGCTGCCCTGCCTCCCCACCCACCTCCAGTCACCTGCCATCCCCATGTTGCTGCTCAAGTCTAGGCTGAGATTCTGTTCCTTTGGTGGTACTACCTCCCTAGCTGGGCTCTGCACCAAGGAGAGGGAAGGGACAGGTTCCAGGGGAAGGGGGAAGTCAGCCAAGGAGGTCTTGCCCTCGAGTGAGAAGCTATGCATTCTGACCTCTCCCAGAGCATTCTGCAACAGGCACCTGACTTCAAAGGCTCCCCTAAGCACAGCCTGGCCCTATTCCTTCAGATCTCTGAGCCTGCCATGGTGGGCACTCAAGGCAGGCTCTGGGTCTGGGATGGGAGTTTGGGCAGAGCTATGCTGCAGCCTGTGTCCTCTGGGCAGGGCATCCATACAAGGAATTCCAGACTCCTGAGCCCTCTGCTGAGAATGTCTGCCTCCAGGCCTGTGCATATCATCCCTGGGGTGGCAGGTCACCTGAGCAGAACCAGCACACTGGGTGCTCAGGGATCCTGTGCACTCTGGTGACCTCAACCTCCATCTCTGTCGCCTCTCCCAGATTTCTGAGGGACAACTGGGCACAGATTCTGGGACACTTGGGGCGAACTCTAAACTCTTCCATCTAATAGGCCTCAGGGGCACTACCTACGGGCATTGCACCGTGCTAGGTCAGCAGGGTGAAGCAAAAACAGCAAACAGGAGGGGTCCCAGCCCTCTAGCTGGTTGGAATATAAGGCAACACCTGCCAAGTATCCCACAGTAAAGCTGTGGGAGCCTAGAGGATGGAGGTTTTTGGAAAGAATGGACCTGAAAAAGTTCTTGAGCTTGATCTGGGTGGTGGTTCACAGGTTTGTACACCTCTAAAAATCCATCATGCAAGCCAGCCAGGTGTGGTGGCTTTCACCTGTAATCCCAGCACTTTGGGAGGCTGAGGTGGGCAGATCTGTCAAGCCCAGAAGTTGGAGACCAGCCTGGGTAACATGACAAAACCCCATCTCTACAAAAAATAACTGGGCATGGTGGCACACTCCTGTATCCTAGCTACTCAGGAGGCTGAGGTGGAAGGATCACCTGAGCCCAGGAGGTCGAGGCTGGGTTGCAGCAGCAGTGATTGCCCTACTACACTACAGCCTGAGTGACAGAGAAACCCTGTCTCAAAAAAAAAAAAAAAAATCCATCATGCTGTGTACCCTTAAGATGTGTGGATGTGTGCACTTTACCACATGTGTTATTCTTCATTTTTTTTTTTTTTTTTTTTTTTTTTTACTGTAACTGGCCCTGGTCTCAGAACTCAGCAGAGAGTAGACAGGCCAAGCGGGGAGCAGAAGTTAGGTGGCAGGACCTCCAGGGAGGCCAGGTCTGGAGGCCCAGTGATGGCAGTGGGAAGGAGCCGTGGGCATGGGTTGGAGCCATTATCAAGAAAGAAAGTGAGGGCCTGGGGACTAACATAATGTCAGAGACAGAGGCAGCCAAGAGTGAGAGGTCTGGGGTATGAGAGCCAGGGCAGCCTTCTGTTTGGGGAACACCCAGAGACGACTGGGAAGTCCCAGTATGCACACAGTTGAAGGGAAAGTGGAGGAGGGATGTGTTGACTTCTCTTAGGTTCCGAATAGGTGAGGACTGCATAGCTGACAGCAGCTGGAGGGTCCAGGGCACCAGAACATACTCAGGACTCTGAAAGTCAGGCCCTGGGAAATAACTTCAGAGGGTGATCAGCAGCAGCCAGCCCATGGGCCTGAGACCACCACCCATCCCCAATCCCTGGTTTTCCCCAAAGCAGTCTGAGCAGAAAAAAGACCTGAGCCCGTCCCAGACTAGCCTGGGTCAGCCCCACCATTTGTGAGGTCCAAAATCCTGTGTTTAGGGGACATGTGTGGTGAGTCTCCAGCCCGAAGGTGGAAAGGAGGGAGCACACAGTAGATGCTCAAGCAATGGCAAGGACTGACTCTAGGCCACCCATGAAGCTAAGCAGGGGCCCTCTTCATACCTCTGGTCCTCCAGTGTCTCCTCAAACATCCCCAGAGCAGGGGACTCACTCCCTCAGTCACTCCCTCCATTTCCATAAGCTCTAAGTGCCAGGACATTTTTCTTCTCTGGGGCTGAACTTCGCCTCCAGGACATTTCTCAGAGTTCTAGGATAAACTGTTGTCCCCTGAGGCTGCTCTTTCCTGCTCATCCAGCCTGGCTTTTGCAAAGCCTTCAGCATGCTGGCTCTTCTCCTGCAGATGTTGGGCAGCAGGGGCCCCAAAAGGACCATAATCCTTCAGATGCAGTCTGAGCCAGAAGGAGGAAAAATCACCTCCTTTGACCTGCATGCTATACCACTATTAATACAGCCCAAGCTATTAGCTAAGGAGGCTACATGCAATGTGTGGTTCCCATTTAGCTGATGGGAGAAAGAGGGAGTTCTCATTTCACATACCACCTTGGCTTCCCAGAGCCTCTCCATGATCCCCACCCAGTCCCTGCCCCATTGGGCCCCCACCCAATCTGCCCTCCTTCACCCACTGCACTGCCCCACTCACAAAACTTTTATGTGCCCCAGCCAGCTCTTCCCCTTGCCACATTTGCATGTGTAATAGCCTGGTTCTGAAATGCTCTGATTCATCTTCCCCTGGCTAACTCCCGGTCACTCATCTTACTTCCACTCACCTCCTCCAGGAAGTCTTTCCTGAAAACCCCTGCCCTTGCCTAAATTAGGCTCCAAGGTTATCCTCTCTCAGTAACCCATACTTTTCCTCCATGGTGCTTATCAGGCTGTCTACTCTTCCTTACCTGTGAGCAGCTACTTCAGAAAGGCCCCCGAGGGCAGGGAGCATGTGGATTCTGTTTCCCACTGTGTCCCCAGTACTAGGCACCGTGCCTAGCACAGAGCACATGTACATACAGTAAAGATGGACTGAGTGCACCTGTAAATGAGGCATCCTTATTGATCTGGTTATGCAAAGCCCTCGACTGCCACACCACTCCATCCTCCCCAGCCTGAGCAAGAGGATGCAGCATCAAGAGTGTGTGCTTTGGAGACAGGCAGACCTGGGCCCACGTTGCAGCACAGCCACTTACCAGCGTGTACCTGTAGTGACTTTGTGTCTCGGAACTTCCGTCTACTCACCAGTAAAATGGAGATGGTGATAGTACCCACCTCATGGGATGACAGATGTGATACAGTCGCGTGTGCAAGGGCCCAGCACACAGTGCTCAGAAGTCTCCTTTAAGGGTGCTTGTGAGCAGGGTGTGTGTGTGTCCTGGCCACCTCAAACAAGCAGGGCGGGGCAGGGCTTGCTCTGCTGCAGATCCAGAGCAGCAGGGTGGTGACCAGGCTCACCTCTCAGACGCAGCTTGCTCTTGGGATACTCCCTTCTCGAGGTAGGCCATCCTCATTCTCTCTGGTAGCCTCAGAGCCCCATCATCTTTGTCCCTCTGTAAGAGCCGCAGGGAAAAGACACCTTTACTGTCTTCATGTTCTGACTGAGCAAGCAGAGGCCTAAGCCCCAGCTGCACAGGCCCCCAGTTCCTGGCCCCCATCTACCCCAGGCCTGGCTACCACCCCTTCCAGGGGGCTCAGGAGGCCGGGTGAGTCTGGTCTGCCACAGACTTGCTGAGGAGAGGTTCCAAGTCCCTGGTCTCCCTGCTCACTTTATTAGGAAAGGGTTGCTTTTTCTCATGTCCCTCTTTCCTGGAACCACCTCTAGGGATAAATAAGAAAACATGACATAACCCGAGAAGTCCCTCTAGGCCCAAACCCCACACCCTGGTGGACCTCAGCTACTTCTCTGTGGCATGTGAGATGGTTGGCCAAGGCCGTTTCTGAGCAGAAGGGAAGGGGCTGTCAGCCCTTGGCCCATCAGAAAAATGATCCCATTCTCAAGGGGCTGACACTTGAGGCATCAGTGAAAACCCCTGGAGCAACTTCAGGACACATGTAAAGCCACAAATGGCACCGTCCAGTGCCCCAGCCACCCCAGTCTCTTTCAAGGGCCAATACAGACCCCACCCCTTTGGGAAGCTCCCCAGATCTCCACTGTGCCTGCTGTGGCCCATCTGGACCCTTCCTCCTCAAACGGAACCCCTCAGCTTTGGACTCCGTAAGTTAAGGCTATCACTGCCTCCACCTATTGATACCCTAAAGCCAGACTGAGAGTCTGGGTTGGGCGTGCTATCTGGCCCCCAGGGCTTTGCACACCCTGCACCCCACTCCCGCCCTCATCAACCTCTTTGCTAACGCCTACACCTCCCTTAGAATTCAGCCCAGGCAAAACTTCCTATGCCATCCCTCTGCATTCCCCAGGCCTCACACCTGCAGGCTGGCGGATGCCCTGCAGGGCTCAGCACCCTGGTCTGACCTGGGCTTATCTCTGTTGAGGTATCCCCACCCCCAAGCTGGTCTATCTGCTTGTCTGCCTACTTCACTGAACTAGAAGTGCCTTGAGGGCAGGGCTGGCCTTGGTCCAGAACAATGTCTGGAACAGAGTTTGTAAAATAAGCGAATGAGGCTGTGAGAAACACTCTCACCCATCCAAACCCAAAGAATGGACTTAGCAGCATGAAGAACAGCAAAAGTGAGACTTTTAATAGTGGTCTTGCAAGATCGGGTGTCTAGTAGGCAGGCACACTCAGGACAGTCACAGCAGGTAATTTATCTCCTAGCATACAAGTGCCTCCCCTAGTTCCTCACTGGTCGAGTACTATGGAGTTACAATCTTCCCGGACGACACCCAAGTTTCATTATCCCCCTTATAAGGTTATACCCTGTCCCCTTCCCCACTTAAGTTTCAATTTCCCAATAATGAAACTTTCTTCCCTTTTATGGGCTGACCCCTCCTCTACATTCTGTTCGCTTATTGTGACCTTCTAGGTGCATGGCCCATGCAGCTTGTTACATTTGCAGGCTGGCTGCCAATACTTAGATTTATCATGCCTTGAAAATGGACCATGTAAAATGTTTTCTCACAAATTCCCTCCTGTTTTCTATTGACTTCCTTTGGTCTCATTTTCATTTAAACCCTTTTGGTTCTTGAATTGCTCTAGTTGTTTACTTTTTTTCTTCCTTACATAGGAGAGTGAGTTTAATTTGGTTTCTAATAGTAGCAGGTTACTTTGCTGGTAAGACATGGGCATTTGTTTATTAATAGCTGTTTCAATTCATCTCTGCACTAGTCCCCTCACACAAGGGATTATATAATATCTCACTGCTGTTAAGACTCCTGCACAATTAAGAGAGATGGAAGGATTGAAGCTACCATGCCTTTCCATTTTTCAAAGCAACCTTCTAGCCAACCTGTACATGGGTCATTAATTCCAGCATTTTTTGCCAGTTCATTGGCTAGAGTTGTTAGTCCTTATAAAGCTTTTGTGATGGTCCCATCTGGGGTAGTATTGTTGGGAATGCAAGTACATTTCTTACCCAGCATAACATATACACCCCTTTTTTCTGCTAGTATCATGTTTAGCGCAAACCTGTTTTATCAGGCCATTCAACTGGTAGCATCCAACTGATCTCAGCTCACTGCAAGCTCCACCTCCCGGGTTCACGCCATTCTCCTGCCTCAGCCTCCTAAGTTGCTGGGACTACAGGCACCTGCCACCATGCCTGGCTAATTTTTTGTATTTTTAGTAGAGACGGGGTTTTACCATGTTAGCCAGGATGGTTTCGATCTCCTCCTGTGTGTGTGAGCAGAGATCGGCCACTGCACTCCAGCCTGGGCGACAGAGGGAGACTCGTCTCAAAAAAAATTCTGGCAGTTATGTGGCAGGAAGCCCTTGGACAGATGTAGTTTATTCTTTAGGGGTCTCCAGCTTGGAGTTACCCACCCCATGTTTACTGTCCAACCCTGAAATTGGGTAGTCCACTATATGTTATCCCAGTTTGGGCAGGGTGATGCCCTACTGTAACCTGTATTTGGTTTAGGGCAAAGATACTTATCTGCCTGTGAGATCTGTCTCTGATTTTTTTAATTTCCACAAGGTAAAACCTGGCAGGCATTAAATCTTATAGTCTGGGGTGCGACTGTCTTGGTCACATTAATCACCAACCTGACTGGGTAGAGAGGAGTCCCCTGCCAGTTTCCATTTTGACCTTCTGCTCTTTGCATAGTAGCCCATCCCAGTTATATTAACTTCCAGAAATGGGGCCAGCCCATGTTTTCTTTTTAAATTTTTCTTAGAGTTAACTTTAAGGATTCCTTAAAGTTAAAGTTAGACTCGGGCACTTTCCACTGGTCTTTTTCCCTCCCTTCCAGGGGCTCTTTTACCAGTCCCTTGACTCTAGTATAGTGGGTCCATCTCCATTCAGCTGTTTGCAGGGCCATCTCTGTGGTCAGGAGCACTTGATAGGGACCTTCCCAGCTTGGGTGGAGCTTGTCTTCTTTCCAAGTCTTAATCAGCATCAAGTCACCAGGCTGGAAGTGGTGAACCACAAACTTAAGGGCGGAGTTTGAGTTAGAAGTCTTTTTAACCTAAGGGATGACAGGGTGGAGGATATGGCCAGTATATAGTTTCTTAAGAATTGATCCTTGGTTTTCATAGTAGGGAGATCTGTAGCTCTGCCTAAATACGGGAGCCCATATAATAACGTATAGGGGAACAATCCCAAGTCTTTTCTCGGAGCTGTCCTAATCCTATGGAGTGCTACTGGGAGACATTTGGTCCAAAGCATTTTAGTTTCTAAGATTAGTTTGGTGACATGCTTTTTGAGAGTTTGATTCACTCTTTCTACCTTTATAGAGGAAGGGGGATGCCAAGGGGTGTGATAATGCCATCCAATCTGTAAACCTTCCATAATTCCCCTTAACACCCTTGAGGTAAAATGGCTCTCATTGTCTGAATCAATATTTTTCACCAGGCCAAATCTGGGTGCAATCTGTTCTAATATTTTGACCATATTCCTGGCAGTGGCTGTTGGGAGAGAAAAGGCTTCCACCCAGCTGGAAAGGTGATCTACAATCACCAGTAAATACTTTAATCTTTCTACTTTGAGCATTTCTGTAAAATCTACTTGGATGCTTTGAAATGGTCTTAGTCCAGGAGGTCTTCCTCCCATGGCCTGTTTTCTAATTACCTTTTGGTTTATCCTTTGACAAGTTACACAATTTCCACATACTTGTTTAGCGAGGGTATAAATACCTATACACCCATAATTCCTAATGTTATAGGAGGCAGAAAGAAATTTAGGTAGACAGGGTAAAGTGAGTCCCTGGCAGAAAACTTTCCTTCTAACAAAAAGCAGCTCAGAAAGCTCCCTTTCTAACCTCATGCAGTTCAAAGACATTACTTCTCTTCTAACAAAGGGCAGCCTGAAAGCTCAGCCTGTAAATCACAGATAAACAGCTCAAGCACAGAAGGGGGAAGTCTCCTGGGTAATCACCAAACTTCATACTCATACAATGGGCCCCAGTAAAAACAGTGGGCCTTAATAAGCACATTCCTTTCCCTTTAGGCACACTAAGATAGGGAGGCTAAAAGCGGACTGGGGTTGGGGGGTGGGTGCCTGAAGCTGCAAGAAGATGCCTGGAACAAACACAGACACTCTCCCTCCCAGAAAAGTGACAAAATGGGGTCAAGGCTGATAGAAGCTGCTCTAAACAGAGAGCACACCTGGTCACAACTAAATCATCAGACCCTAGGAGGATAATACATCCCCTCTGCACTAGCCCCCTCCTCACTAGCCCATTTATGAAAACTAAACATTTTTATTGCAACTTGGCAACCTGCTCAGGATCCCCCTTTCAATGCAGAGCTGCTCCCTCCCCCGGCCACCAAATTCCTGCTCCAAACGCACTCCACCTGTGGGACCCGATCTCCCCAGCTGCAAGACCAAGAATCCTGGCATCCACCCCAGCCAACAAGGCTGCCTCACTAAGTATTGCATTACACAGAGCCTGGGGTCCCCAATGACTCCCTTTGTGTACTACAGACATTAGTTCTTTTATCAGGGGTTTACTCACACTAGCTCTCTCACACTGTCCACCTTTATTTCAGCTGTCTGCTCCCGCTCTGGGCTCCTGCCACCCCCACACCTGCAGCTGCATTTCCTGGCCCACAAGGCCAGCTCTTAGTTACAAAGTTACCTTTTAAAAGGCTTTGACTTACTGGGTCCTCTGTATTTAATCCGGAGGGTTTTTTTTTGTTTTGTTTTTTGTTTTTTTTTTTTTTTTCCATCTGATCTCTGGCCTCTGCAGGAATGCAGAGGGAGTTTTCTCTTTTGCTTGTTGAATCTCGAGTGCCTTTCAGACATTTTGAGTCCTAGAAGTGGACTCTTTGATCCCATTAATTATTAGTTCTCTGAGGTTCTGCATTTGGGCCTGGTCCCTGGGATCATTATTATCCCATTTGGGATCAACATTTGGAAGTTTTTTGTTCAACTGTCAAGACTTCTTGCCTGGGAGGGTGTTACCTCTCCCAGATAGTCATGGCCACTCTCCTAATCATTCCCCTTCCTTCTCCTATGAACAGGATATTTAAGATAGACATCGTTTCAGCCCAGGTGTAAAAGCTGGGTCCTATGAATTTGTCCAGCTGGTCTGCTAAACCGAGGGGATCTCCTAGGAGTAGTTTCATTTCCTTCTTGAAATTCCTAACATTAGTACTTGTAAGAGGAGCATTTACAAAGTCAATCTCTCCCTCTTCCATAAGAACTTCCCTAAAAGGGAACATGCTAGATGCCTGCTGTGTGGATAGGGAAGTTCTCAATATCTCTCCTACACTGTTCTAATTCTTTTTTTTAATTTTGATAAGGATTTAAAGAAGCAATTGGTTCAGCTCCCCCATGGTCTCCAGGTCTTTTTTCCTCTAACCCTCCTGCTGCCCCTTGATCTTCCTGTCCCCTATTTTGTGCGACATATGGAGCGGGCATGCATGACGGGGGTCCCAGGGCTTTTCCCTAGGTGAGGGCTTTTTACTAGGCTTTTTTTCTTCTTCTTTGAAGGGGAACATGGGGTTGAATTCCTTGATCCAGCAGAGAGCATAACATCTCTTCTTATGAGGGTGGAGTTTTATCATTCACATAGAGAATTAAAGCTTGGCACACCCAATCCTCATCTGAGCCAAACTTGGGCCAAAAGACTGAAGGCTTATAAATGGGTCTTTGGGCCAGATAAAACAGCAATGCTTTATTATCTTTTGCTTTTCCTTGTCCCTGGTTCGAGGGTTGTTCCTCCAAACCTGCCACATTCTCCCCAAAGGACTATCTGGGGGAATGTCAGAAGGAGTCTCTTTGGCTCCCTATTTCCTTTATCACCTAGCCTAGAATTCCTGTTTCCCATTTTCAGTCAGTCTCTGAGTTTCCCTGTGTACTCAACCCCCCTTACTGGAGGTTTCTTGCACACCCCGAGAATAGCTTCATCCGTTTCCAGCCATCTCCCTCTCGGGAGAAGGGAATCACAGATTGGGACTCTGCACTCACTTTGTATCTAAGATACATCTCAGTCACACACACACTCAACTGCCGAAAATGCCCAACCACCAAGGCAGTACTTACAGTCCAATTTTCCACCTTGGCTCATGCACAAGGTTGCCTGGTTGCCACAGTGCCTGCTTTTCTCCCTGTGTCATCTCAACTGTCTCCTGAGTAAGTCTTGGGTTTATCTAAGGCTTCTGTGGGGAGCTGGGATGCCCGACAGAGCAGGCCACCTAAATTGGGTAGGACATGTCTCCTCTCTTGGCCAGAGTCCCACTCCACGCAGGCACAGAGATCCTGGACAGGCTCCCAGGTTGTGAGAAACATGCTCACCTGTCCAAACCCAAAGAATGGACTTAGAGGCATGAAGAACAGTGAAAGTGAGACTTTTAATAGTGGTCTTGCAAGATCGGGTGTCTTGCAGGCCGGCACACCTGCGACAGTCACAGCAGGTAATTTATCTCCTAGCACAAAAGTCCCTCCCCCAGTTCCTCATTGATCGAGTACTATGTCTTCTAAGACATTGCCTATGTTTTATTATCCCCCTTATAAGATTATACCCCATCCCCTTCCCCACTTAAGTTTAGATTTCCCAATAATGAAACTTTTTTCCCTTTTATGGGTTGACCCCTCCTCTACATTCTGTTCATTTATTGTGACCTTCTAGATGCATGAGCCCTGTGGTTTGTTACATTTTCAGGCTGGCTGCCAGTACTTAGATTTATTATGCCTTGAAAATTGACCACTTAAAATGTTTTCTCACAGGCCAAGTATGGTGGCTCATGCCTGTAATCCCAGCACTTTGGAAGGCCAAGGTGGATTGTCTGAACTCAGGAGTTCGAGACCAGACTGGGCAACATGGCAAAACCCTGTCTCTATCAAAAATACACAGAAAAACTAGCTGGGCATGGTGGGACACGCCTGTGGTCCCAGCCACTGGGGAGGCTGGGGTGGGAGGATCACTTCAGCCTGGGAGGCGGAGGTTGCAGTGAGCCAAAATCACACCCACTGCACTCCAGCCTGGGTAACAGAGTAAGATCCCATCTCAAAAAAAGAAAGAAAGAAAAAAATGAATGAATGAAAAGAGGTTGTGGATGTGTGGGGACGGTGCAATATGGAAGCTCCCTGTACTTTCCACTCGGTTTTGCTGTGAACCTAAAACTACTTCAAATAACTTCACTAATTAGAAAAATTAATAAATGAGTGAAGACATATGATCAGCCCTTGCTTATACAGCTTTGGCTTGCAGAGGCCTCAGGTCATTATGCTTGTGTGAAGTACCACAGGCAGACTCATCCCCCTGAGAGCCAGGACTTTCCTTTCCTTGTTCGCCCTGCAGACCTGCCACTGGCCCAGGCCTGGGTGCGAGCAGGTGCTGTGATCCACCTGACTTGATGACGGAGTGGCCTATTTCCTACCCATCTGCCTGTGATGTCATAAGTCAAGGGGAGTCCAAAGGCCATCTGAGCTTTGGTGTGTGCCCTCCATTGTCTATGCTATGGCCACTGGTCCCCCCTGGAGGGTCAGGCTGGCTTGTGAGTGGAGCAAGAACTAACCCCTGAGGCTTAAAAATTCTCCATGCATGCATATGCTTGCACACCTTCTGCTGCTAATCTGGAGTATTCCTGCATCCCGAACCACTATGATTCTCTCAGAGTTCCAAAGAGACTGAGCCAGGGCCATGGCAGAATCTATAGACCAGAAGGGACAGTCCTGGCTCCAGGATACCTGCCATTTGATGTAGTAGTGTTCCTGTTCTCCAGTCATAAAAATGGGGCAACTCAGGGCATGACTTCTTTCCTAGAAAATTCCCAGGCAAACCTCTACCTTGGTCTTGCCTCCCTGGAAGCCCAGGACGATCCTTGTGGAAACCTGGGGGGGCCTCTACCTTGCCCTAAACCCCCACTGCACACTCACCTTCCCTTGCAAGCCAGCCCCGGGAGAGGCCATACAGGGACTTCAGGGATGGTCTGGTGACTGGGCTGTCACCCTCCAAGACCCAAGCTTCGTTCTCTCCAGGTGGCCTCCTCCTCTGGTCTTCCTCCAATGGCCCTGGGCCTTGGAGGCAACATGACTCACAGAAAGAGCAAGGGCTTGGAGCCTGCCAAAGCTTCCTCACTTACTAGCTGTGGGACCTTCAGAAAGTTAAGTAACTGGTCAGGCACGGTGGCTCACGCCTATAATCCCAGCACTTTGGGAGGCTGAGGCAGGTGGATCACCTGAGGTCAGGAGCTCGAGACTGGCCTGGCCAACATGGTGAAACCCTGTCTCTACTAAAAATACAAAAAAATTAGCTGGGCGTGGTGGTGCGCACCTGTAGTCTCAGCTATTCAGGAGGCTGAGGCAGGAGAATCACTTGAACCCATGAGGTGGAGGCTGCAGTGAGCCAAGATTGCACCACTACACTCCAGCCTGGGCAACAGAGCGAGGCTCTGTCTCAAAAAAACAAAGAAAGTTAAGTAACCTCTTTGAACCTCAGCATCCTCATTTGTCAAATTCTTGCTCTCAGAAGAAATCATGGCCAGGGAACAACATCCACCTTAGTGTTGCTGTGAGGATTAAATTGTAAATGGTGGCCATTGCTTCACAGAGCATGGCTTCCCTCTGGTGCTCTGTGAGTAGTGACCATACATGCTGGTTTGCCTGGAACAGTCCAGTTGATGTCTACTGGCCTGGCATGTTAATTGCCCCTTTTCACTCTCAGAAGCGCCCAGTTTAGACAAAATACAGTCAGCCTATCTGTGTTTCTTTCTATTCCCAGCTCAGGTCCAGCCTGTATGAGTAGCACCACTATTTCTCCTTTCCCCTCCAAGAGGCCATGTTTGGTTTGTGGTTATGTTACTGACACACCAGGGGTTCGATCTAGGTCCTGCTGTGGGTCACACAGAGAGCCAATGACTGAGACACAGAGGATTGCCAAGGAAGGCTTTAATCCAGTGCTGCGGCCAAGGAGATGGGAGCTCAGTCTCAAATCCATCTCCTCGGCTAAAATTAGGGGTTTGTACAGTAGGGAAGAAACGTAACAATGTAAGGGAAAACAGGAACTCCAGAGGGGTAAGGAAGCAATCATGATAATGAGGGGCCTGGGTCTCCCTGTCTGGATGCTATGATCTGTGAGTTTCAGTTATTTGATACTTTTTGAGAGGCCTGGTATCTCACTGTCTGAATCTGGTGAGATTCAAGCTCTAAGACCAGATGTGTCCATTTCTGTTTATCAGGAAAAACTGTCTATTGGGTCAATTTCAGTTATATCCTTCTTTCTGGGCCTCAGGTTTCTCTTATACTATTATCATTTTTTTAGAGATAGGGTCTCCCTATGTTGCCCAGCCTGGAGTTAGTGGCTATTCACAGGCGCATTCATTGCACACTATAGCCTCAAACTCCTGGGCTAAAGCGATTTTCCTGCCTCAGCCTCTGAGTAGCCGGGATTGCCCATGCACACCACCACACCTAGCACAAGTTCTTATTTCTTTTTTTTTTTTTTTTGAGATGGAGCCTCGCTCTGTCATCCAGGCTGGAGTGCAGTGACGCGATCTCAGCCCACTGCGACCTCCACCTCCTGGGTTCAAGTAATTCTCCTGCCTCAGCCTCCTGAGTACCTGGGATTACAGGCACATGCCACCACATCTGGCTCATTTTTGTATTTTTAGTAGAGATGAGTTTCACCATGTTGGTCAGGCTGGTCTCGAACTCCTGACCTCGTGATCCACCCACCTTGGCCTCCCAAAGTGCTGGGATTACAGGCATGAGTCACCGTGCCCAGACTCATATTTCTTTTTTTGTTTGTTTTGAGATGGAGTCTGGCTCTATTGCCCAGGCTGGAGTGCAGTGGCAGGATCTCCACTCACTGCAAGCTCCACCTCCTGGGTTGATGCCGTTCTCCTGCCTCAGCCTCCCCAGTAGCTGGGACTACAGGCACCCGCCACCATGTCCGGCTAATTTTTTGTATTTTTAGTAGAGACGAGGTTTCACCATGTTCACCAGGATGGTTTGGATCTCCTGACCTCATGATCCACCCACCTCGGCCTCCCAAAGTGCTGGGATTACAGGCGTGAGCCACCGCGCCCGGCCGACCGGCCTCTTATTTCCTAAATGGGGGTAACAATGCCCATCTTGAAGGATATTTAGGAGGCTTAAATGCAGGGTCTGGCACAGGCCAAGAGCCAGATAAACCTGAGTTCCCTTCCATGGCCTTCTCTCTCTTCCCTCCATCATGCCAGTTTCCCCCAAGCATGGCACACCAGAACTCAACTTCTCCCCTGCCAGGAGAGCAACTTCCAGAAGTTCCAGGTGACATATCCCAAGCCAGGGCCAGGCAATGGTCTCTTCTGAGAGCAGGAAATCTTCAGGGCCAGGAGCAGTGGCTTACACCTGTAATCCCAATAATTTGAGAGGCTGAGGCAAGAAGATTGCTTGGGCATGGTGGCTCTTGCCTGTAGTCCTGGCTACTCCTCTGGCAGCTGAGGTGCAAGGAACACCTGAGCCCAGGGAAGTCGAGGCTGCAGTGAGCCATGATCGCACCACTGCACTCCAACCTGGATGACAGAGTAAAGACCCTGTCTCTTTAAAAATTTTTGTTTGTTTGTTTGTTTATTTATTTATTTCGAGATGGAGCCTCACTCTGTCGCCCATGCTGGAGTGCAGTGGCACAATCTTGGCTCACTGCAACCTCTGCCTCCCGGGTTCAAGCAGTTCTCTGCCTCAGCTTCCTGAGTAGCTGGGATTACAGGCACCCGCCACCATGCCCAGCTAATTTTTGTATTTTTAGTAGAGACGGGGTTTCACCATCTTGGCCAGGTGGGTCTTGAACTCCTGACCTCGTGATTCACCCACCTCAGCCTCCCAAAGTACTGGGATTACAGGTGCAAGCCACTGTGCCTGGTCAAAAAAATTTTTAATTAAAAAAATTTTATGTCTGGTGAGGACCTAGTTAAAGTTAAAAAAATTTTTTTTTTTTTAAATTTTAGAGAGGGCCAGGGATGGTGGCTCATGCCTGTAATCCCAGCACTTTGGAAGGCCGAGGCAGGCGGATCACGAGGTCAGAAGATCAAGACCATCCTGGCTAACACGGTGAAACTCCATCTCTACTAAAAATACAAAAAAAAAAAAATTAACCAGGTGTGGTGGTGGGTGCCTGTAGTCTCAGCTACTCTGGAGGCTGAGGCAGGAGAATGGCATTAACCCAGGAGGCAGAGTTGGCAATAAGCCGAGATCGCGCCACTGCACTCCAGCCTGGGCGACAGACGCAAGCCTCCGTCTCAAAAAAAAAAAAAAAAAAAAAAAAAAAAAAAAAAATTAAAGAAAGAAAGGATCTTCAGCATCCATGTGTTCATGTTCAACCCACGTTGGCTGCTTCCAAGTGCATTGCTATTGCTGGTAACATCGTTTTGCCTATACAGACGGAAGGCACCTTTGAACTCACCTTTGAACGCTCCTTCCTCTTCCAGGAATCCAGAGGCCTGAAAGGGAGTCTGCTGGGCCTCCAGTCCCTAAGGACCTGCTGTCTGGGCTAGCAGGCAAAGGGTCACCATGTAATCTCAGCAGATAAAGCCACCATGAGATGAGCCCATTGCAGCAAGGGAATGACTTGCTCCCAGATTCTACCTGGATTAGCCGCATGTCCTCCAAAAGCCCTGAAGCTCACGTATCTGCCTCTTGCCCTCACCCCCACCCACTCCCCACATCATTCTTTTGCTATGAGACAACTGGTGGTTCTTCTGGCCTGACCATTCCCATTGCCTTGCCGCAGGGGGTACCAAACCTGGCTTAAATATTGTAGAATATTTGGTTCCACCAGGAAGTTCTCAGTGTAAACAACCTGTCAGTTATTGGGGTTGACTCTTTGCTCAGAGGCAGTTGCATGACACTTAGGATTTTCATCCTGCCCTAGAAACCACAATACATGAAGGAAGCCATGAAAAGAAAAAGGTAATGAAGCAGCTGTCCAGTTGGGACTGAAAGGGCAGGCATCTGGTGGTGCTGGTGTGTGGTGGAAGGGGTGTTTCAACTGATCCCAAGGAGGTAAATGCAAATGAGGGTAGAATCCTGTGCAGGAGCCTGTTTGCATGTAGCTATAGGGCAGAAAGAGAAAACCCTAGTACACTGCACTGGCTGTGTGGCCCTCAGTTTCTTGTCTATAAAACAGCTACATATGCCAATTGACTCCATTGTGAAGCTGTGATGTGAGAAGGGTAAAATGAGATCAAAGAAACAGTTGGCAATATGGAGAAAATGTAACACGTACCCATAACTCAAGTATTATCTAGGGCTCCACCACATAGTTCAGTCCTGCTCAGCTGCACTCAAGAGAATTACACATTGCAAAGGGCTTTAAAAAGAACCTCGATCTTGTTAAAGTGAGCTGAGATCGCGCCACTGCACTACAGCCTGGCAATAGAGCAACACTCCATCTCAAAAAAAAAAAAAAAAAAAGATTCTTGGCCAGGCGCAGTGGCTCATGCCTGTAATCCCAGCACTTTGAGAGGCTGAGGCGGGCGAATCACAAGGTCAGGAAATTGAGACCATCCTGGTTAACACGGTGAAACCCCATCTCTACTAAAAATACAAAAAATTAACCGGGTGTAGTGGCAGGCGCCTGTAGTCCCAGCTACTCGAGAGGGTGAGGCAGGAGAATGGTGTGAACCCGGGAGGTAGAGCTTGCAGTGAGCCAAGATCATGCTACTGCACTCCAGCCTGGACCACAGACTGGACCACAGAGCGAGACTCCGTCTCCAGAAAAAAAAAAAAAAAAAAAAAAAAAAGAACCTTGATCTTGATCTTTACTTGGGTCTCTTGAAGAACATAAAGTGTGTCCAATTCACAATTCTCAGCAACATTCCTCAAAAATCCTTTTATTCCCCACCCCATCTCCTTGTACCCCTTAGCTGCTTTGAGACCCTATTAAGCCAACTCCAAACCACCCAGGCTGGAGTGCAGTGGTGCAATCTCGGCTCACTGCAACCTCTTCCTCCTGCATTCAAGCAATTCTCCTGCCTCAGCCTCCTGAGTATCTGGGATTACAGGCATACACCACCACACCTGGCTAATTTTATATTTTTAGTAGAGACAGGGTTTCACCATGTTGGCCAGGTTGGTCTTGAACTCCTGACCTTAAGTGATCTGCCCACCTCGGCCTCCCAAAGTGCTGGGATTACAGGCGTGAGCCACTGCGCCCGGCCACAAGGACAGACTGAACAATACTGTGAGGTCAGGAGAGAGAAAAAAACTATACTATAATAAACAAAGCAAAATTATTTTTCGTGGATGGGACTGAAGATTGCTATAAATCTTGCACCAACACACACACACACAGTGTCATTTAGTCTCCCTCCCCCCCACTGGCCACACGGACAGTGGGTTGTTTTTGTTTGTTTGTTGGATATTGTGTTTTGTTTTTAGCACTCACCACCTTAGGGAAAGACCATGGCTTTTACAGTTTTTAATGGTGTTGATTTTTCTTCACATTGTTACTCACTTTTGTCACCCCTTTTCCAGAATCAGGGGTGTGGTCAAGGCCTTTAGCACAACCTAGATTCCTGTCTCAGCATCCTGGCTTCCTCCTAGACTCCAGCTTCTCAATCCGGCCCCAGTCTGTTCTGCACATACCACCTCGCTGATCTTGACTGCACTCCACACTCACCATGTGCCTCCCCTGCTGAACAGCTCCCAACCTCCCCAGCACGTGGAGCCTGAGTTCCTCCTCGGGTGTCCTACATCAAGCACATGGCAGCATGTCTTCACCTTTTGTATCCTTGGTCCTCCTGTAAACCCCAGTCCAAGTTCTGTTCCCTCCAGGGGACCCACTCTGACTGCTCAATTCTGAAGTAGAGTCCATGCCACACAGTCTCACTTTCGTTGTTTGCTGTTATTTGATCATTGTGAGTCTTTCTCTCATAAGAACATAAGCTCCTTGAGGTCAGGGATCTTAAAGGCTTATTAAAAGCACACAAGGATACTCAAAATTCATTTTCCTCTGTTAGCTTGTGACAAGAAAAGAAGACCCATTTCTACTCCAAAGGCCTTGATGAATATCTTCAAGGCCAGGCACGGTGGCTCATGCCTGTAATCCCAGCACTTTGGGAGGCCAAGGCAGGTGCATCACTTGAGTCCAGGAGTTCAAGACCAACCTGGGCAACATGGTAAAATCCCATCTCTGCAAAAAATAAAAAATTAGCCAGGCATGGTGGCATGTGCCTGTAGTCTGAGCTACTGGGGAGGCTAAGGTGGGAGGATCGATTGACCCCTGGAGTTCCAGGCTACAGTGAGCTGTGACTGTGCTGCTGCACTGCAGTCAGCCCAGGTGACACAGTGAAATCCAGTCTCAAAAACAAAATCTCCAGATACCTTTGCCCAGTCTTTGTGTTTGTTTGTTTGCACTAACTCTCTGCCATCATTTTTAAGAACTTCTAGATAAAGAACAGAAAGAGGCCGAGCTCACACCTATAATCCTAGCACTTTCGGAGGCTGAGGCAGGCAGATCACTTGAGGCCAGGAGTTTAAGACTAGCCTGGCCAACATGGTGAAACCCCGTATGTACCAAAAATACAAAAATTAGCTGGGCCGTGGTGGCGTGCACCTGTAGTCCTAGTTACTCAGGAGGCTAAGATGGGAGGATCACTTGAGCCCCAGAAAGTCAAGGCTGCAGTGAGCTGTGATTGCACCACTGCAGTCCAGCATGGATGACAGAGTGAGGCCCTATCTTAAAAAAACAAACAAAAAGAGCAGAAAAATCTTTATATTTTTACTTATTATTATTAAATTTTTTAGAGACAGAGTCTCACTCCTCACCCAGGCTGGAGTGCACTGGCGTGATCATAGCTCACTGCAGCCTTGGACTCCTGGGCTCAAGTGATCCTCCCACTTCAGCCTCCCAAGTAGCTGGGAAAACAGGCGTGTGCCACCATGTCCAGTTAGTTGTGTTTCTTTTGGTAGAAATGGAATCTCACTATGTTGCCTAGGCCTGTCTCAAACTTCTGGTCTTAAACTGATCCTTCTGCCTTGGCCTACCAAAGTGTTGGGATTATAGGTGTGAGCCACTGTGCCTGACCAGAAGGAACTCTTTTTAAAATGTATTCATCTGGCTCTTTTCCGGTTAGAGCGGCGTGAGAAGCCATGAGCGGCAAAGTCTCTTGAGACACCCTATAGGAGGCGGTGCAGGAAGTCCTGCACGGGAACCAGCGCAAGCGCGGCAAGTTCCTGGAGACGGTGGAGTTGCAGATCAGCTTGAAGAACTATGACCCCCAGAAAGACAAGCGCTTCTCGGGCACCGTCAGGCTTAAGTCCACTCCCCGCCCCAAGTTCTCTGTGTGTGTCCTGGGGGACCAGCAGCACTGTGACGAGGCCAAGGCCGTGGATATCCCCCACATGGACATCGAGGCGCTGAAAAAACTCAACAAGAATAAAAAACTGGTCAAGAAACTGGCCAAGAAGTATGATGCGTTTTTGGCCTCAGAGTCTCTGATCAAGCAGATTCCACGAATCCTTGGCCCAGGACTAAATAAGGCAGGAAAGTTCCCTTCCCTGCTCACACACACGAAAACATGGTGGCCAAAGTGGATGAGGTGAAGTCCACAATCAAGTTCCAAATGAAGAAGGTGTTATGTCTGGCTGTAGCTGTTGGTCACGTGAAGATGACAGATGATGAGCTTGTGTATAACATTCACCTGGCTATCAACTTCTTGGTGTCATTTGCTCAAGAAAAACTGGCAGAATGTCTGGGCCTTATATATCAAAAGCACCATGGGTAAGCCCCAGCGCCTATATTAAGGCACATTTGAATAAATTCTATTACCAATCCAAAATAAAATAAAATAAAATAAAATAAAATGTATTCATCTGGCCCAACAATTAAAAATGAAGTTACCTCCTTTTTTCTTTTTTTTGAGACAGAGTCCTGGCCTGCCTATCTTTGTTTCCCAACCACTCAGTTAGTTCCCCTGCCAAGAGGAAAATAGACTGTTTTTTTCTGTTTATCTTTTTAAAAGCATTTGATGCATACACAAGTCAATAAGAATATATCCTCCTTTTCTTTCCCCACCCCCATTTTTTCTACACAAGCGTGCATGTGACACACATTCTTCTGCACCTTGCTTTTTCTGTTTAACAATGTACCTAAGAAGTCTTCCCAAATCAGCTTCCTCAACACTTTGTCTTATGGTTGTGTAGAATTCCAGTGTATGGCCGGGCGCGGTGGCTCATGCCTGTAATCCCAGCACTTTGGGAGGCCAAGGTGGGTGGATCACGAGGTCAGGAGATGGAGACCATCCTGGCTAACACGGTGAAACCCCATCTCTACTAAAAACACAAAAAATTAGCCAGGCATGGTGGCGGGCGCCTATAGTCCCAGCTACTTGGGAGGCTGAGGCAGAAGAATGGTGTGATCCCGGGAGGCGGAGCTTGCAGTGAGCTGAGGTTGTGCCACTGCACTCTAGCCTGGGCGACAGAGCGAGACTCCGTCTCAAAAAAAAAAAAAAAAAAAAGAGTTCCAGTGTATGAAGGAACACTAATTTATTTACCCAATCTCCTGGCTATTAGATAGTGAGGGTGTTTCCAGTCTTTTAGTACCATATACAAGGCTGCAATAAATCTCCTGTTCAGACATAATGTCATACAACTGAGTCTATCTGTGGGACAAATTCTGCTGGGTCAAAAAGTAAGGTGCATATGTAATTTTTTTTTTTTTCTTTGAGACGGAGTCTCGCTCTGTCACCCAGGCTTGGAGTTCAGTGGCATGATCTCAGCTCACTGCAACCTCTGCCTCCCGGGTTCAAGCAATTCTCCTGCCCGAGCCTCCCAAGTAGCTGGGATTACAGGCATGCACTACCATGCCTGGCTAATTTTTTGTATTTTAGTAGAGACAGGGTTTCACCAGGTTGGCCAGGCTGGTCTCAAACTCCTTGAGCTCAGGCAATCCGCCCACCTCGGCCTCCTGAAGGGCTAGGATTACAGGTGTGAGCTATTGTGCCCAGCCCTTGGTTTTTTTTGTCATCAATGCATAGGAGCTCTTTATATATTAGGAGAATCAGCCCTTTGTTTATGACCTGCAGATAATTTCCGCAGCGTGTTGTCCTTTGACCTTGACTTTGGGTTGTTGCTCAGTGAACCTATTTTTCTATAGTCAAACTTATCAATCTTTGCTTTTGTGGTTCCTAAATTTTGTCTCTTGTGCAGAAAGGAGCAGGAACCAATAGCCCCAACACACACACACACACACCACTTTTTTGTCAGTACAAGCTTGGAGTGACTTGCTGGGTTCTGTAAGGAATAGGACAACTCCTGCTCTCCAAGAGATCCCAGTGTTAGGAGGAAATAAAGTAAACTGACAATTACAATTCTGTTGTAATAAATAGTGGTGGCAGGGCACGGTGGCTCACTCCTGTAATTCCAGTACTTTGGGAGGCCAAAGCAGGAAGATCATGAGGTCAGAAGTTCGAGACCAGCGTGGCCAACATGGTGAAACCCCGTCTCTATTAAAAATAAAAAATATATATAAAAAAACAAAAAATCAGGACAGGCGTGGTGGCTCACGCCTGTAATCCCAGCACTTTGGGAGGCCGAGGCAGGCAGATCACAAGGTCAGGAGATCAAGACCATCCTGGCTAACATGGTGAAACCCCCTCTCTACTAAAAAAATACAAAAAAAAGTTAGCCGGGCATAGTGGCAGACGCCTATAGTCTCAGCTACTCGGAAAGCTGAGGCAGGAGAATGGTGTGAACCCGGGAGGCGGAGCTTGGAGTGAGACGAGATCGCGCCACTGCACTCCAGTCTGGGAGACAGAGCGAGACACCATCTGGAAAAAAAAAAGCAGAGCACGGTGGTGCACGCCTGTAATCCCAGCTTCTCAGGAGGCTGAGGCAGGAGAATTGCTTGAACCTAGGAGGCAGAGGTTACAGTGAGCCGAGGTCGCACCACTGCACTCCAGCCTGGGTGACAGACTGAGGCTCCATCTCAAAAAAAATAATAAAAATAAAAAATAATAGTGGGAAACACCATGGGAACCTGGGCAAGGAGGATGCAGTCGGCCAGGGAAGGCTTTCCAAAGGAGGTAGCACCCAGGTACATCCACAGGCATGTGTGGGAGTCGGTCTTGTCCCAGTAAAAGCAGCAGCATGTACACAGGCAAGAGGCCTGGCCAGATCAAGGTCATCCAGTCTGGCAAGAGAATAGGGAGCCCTTCAGGGTTGGCGTGTGTGGTAAAGGGCAGGGCTAGAAGGGTAGGCAGGAACCAGATCACAAAGGGCCAGGTGTATACTGCCCAGGAGTTTGGGCCTAACCTGAGGCAGTGGGGAGGCAGCAGCGGGACCTGACCAGCGGGGTGCAGGAAGGGCTGGAGGTGGCCCAGGGTGGAAGCTGGGCCTTGGTTTGGAGGCTTCTGCCTCCCACCCAGCAGCATCCACAGCAGCCTTGAAGGGCTCATGGCTGCCACACGAGTGCACATTTCAGACCCAAATGTTCTATTCTCTGAAACTTCCAGAATTCTATAAAAATCATCAGGGAGGCTAGAATCTTCTCTGAGAAA
Source organism: Rhinopithecus roxellana (assembly GCF_007565055.1). Taxonomy (NCBI): domain Eukaryota; kingdom Metazoa; phylum Chordata; class Mammalia; order Primates; family Cercopithecidae; genus Rhinopithecus; species Rhinopithecus roxellana. Next base: position 78,687,438 of record NC_044553.1, on the reverse strand, counting down.
CATTTCTCCCCAAGACAAAGATAACTTCCAGTGCTTGGACACCTCATGGGGAAAGCGGTGATTGTCACTCCCACTCAGCACCTCGCTGGCAGATGGGGCCAGCTAAATGCAACACCTGCTCCTCTTAGCTCCAGTCTGGCTCAGGGAACAGCTGGGCTCTTTAGGCCCAGCCCAGCCCCGTTCATCCAGACCCCCCTTCAAAATGGGCTGCAGGGATGCAGGACTGTTGTGGGTGGGAGATGGAGAGGCGAACCCCCAGGGACAGGGGCCTCCAGCTGGCCTGAGTCCACAGAGATATATGTTCCCTTCTAGCCAACAAGGCAAAGTCCTACTGAGCAGCAACAGCTGTTTTCAGAGCTCTGGGACAGTGGCCTGTGAACTTCCCTGCTCCCATGGCCTTTTCACACAGGCACTTTGTGGTTGATCTCCCTGGGCAACTGCCTTCCCTAAAATGCCTGGCATAGATCCTCACACATGATGAATACTCAGAAAATGGTATCAGTTTCTGTTAAAATTGGGAAGTGGCTGGGCGCAGTGGCTCACACCTATAATCCCAGCAGTTTGGGAGGCCATGGCCAGCAGATCACTTGAGGTCAGGAGTTTGACATTAGTCTGGCCAACATGGCAAAACCCATCTCTACACACAATTCAAAAATAAGCTGGGCATGGTGGCAGGCACCTGTAATCCCAGCTACTCAGGAGACTGAGGAGGGAGAATGGCTTGAGCTGTGATTGCACCACTGCACTCCAGCCTGGGCGACACAGCGAGACTCTGTCTCAAAAAATAAATAAATAAAAATAAAAATAAAATTGGGAAGCCTCACCATTTACTGGTGGGTTGCTGAGGGAGAGGAAGGGCAATGTGGACAAGAAGGAAGTTGGAAACCCTGGAAATGGACTTTTGGGACCACCCCCGGGTTTCAGTTACCCAGGTTCTCTTCAGGCCCCATCCCCAAACTAGCCAAAGAAGTTGGTTCTTGATGTTACTAGTTATAGTTTATTTCGTGCCCTAAGGCAATTTTATCCCAAAGGGTCACATGGTGAAGTCAAGTGCTGTTGAGATAAAGGCTGTGGAGACTGCTGGAGCATTGATTCCAGCCAGAGGGCTTCCTGGTCCCCTCAAGGCACCTCTACTCTCAGCATTCTCAGAGCCCACATGGGATGCCCCCTATACCTGGCCTGGAAGTCGGAGGGCAGGAAGCCAGCCTCAGCCTCAGTTCCAAATATGCGGACAAGCCCTCCCCACTGCAGCCACACCAAATGGCAATTAGGTCAAAAGCTGGGTAGCAGAGGGTTTCTGGGCCAGAGTGCATGGTGTCTCTGGATCTACTTCCCTTGGTCATGTATACTGGGGGTTGGGGGGGGCACAGACACCCAGGCCCCTGCCTCAGGTCCAGCAAAGCTGAAAGGATGAGAACAGAGAAAACCAGGAAGCAGGCAAGAGGCCTGGGACCCAGGGCAGGGTCAACTCTCCTGGCTGCTTACCTGTCACTTGCATAAAGGGATGTGTCAGCTTAGCATCCAGGATTTTCTTTTTCCCAAAATGAGACGGGGCATTGCAGTAAATGTTAGGAAAGCTCTCTGGCATATATGCATGCCTAGTTTTAACTTCCATTGATTTGACATTTACTATGTTCCAGGCACTCAGTGGCATGCGTATTTTGCACACCATTTCACTGAATCCTCTCAACAACTCCCTGAGGGTAGGATAACAAGATAGCTGAGGAAAGTGAAGGTCAGGAAGGCTAAGTCCTGAACCAAACTCCCACTGCCAGTAAGTGGCAGAGCTGGGATTGGAACTAGGGGCTTTCTGGCTTCAGAACTTTATCCTTAACCACCATGTTATATGGGGACTAAAGAGTACTGGTGAGTCATCAACCCAGACCCTTCCCCAGCCACACCTGGCAACACCCCCTGGTCTCTGGGACCACAGTTGGGTTATAGGGAAAGAATGGAGCCTCTTAAACGGTGATTTTTCTTTATTTCCCCGCACCTTCAATCTCATGGCATGGTCTGCAGGAAACCTCAGAGTCCTGCCAACTCACAGGCTTCGCTGATCGCATGGTACCTGGGCACCCGGCCAAAGAGCTGAAGCTCCCAAGGCTCAGCCAGGACTCTCCAGCTGTGGTGTTTCTAAAAGTCGTTCTGGGTGAGATGTAGAGGCAAGTTTTCCCAGTCGCTCAGTCCTCCTCCAGTGAGGACAACACTGCTTGCTCTCCTGGCTTGCCTCGCCCATCCAGGAAAAGATGGGAATGGGCTCTAGGCAGCGGCCTCTCTTGGTTGAAAGAAGCTGAGACCTGGGCCTTCTGTCCAATATAACCTGGAGCAGGCCCGGCCCCTGGGGAGGCTCAGAGCAGGCCCCCCATTCAGCAAATAAGAGAATCCTCCTATTTTGCCAACATCCATCTTCACCGACTTGGCCTGAACACATTCTGAATACAGAGGGACAACCATGACAGAAATTCCAGGTCAACTCTGCTGGAAGCCACTGTGCTGGAAGAGGACTTCTTTCACTTTGTCCACGATGGTCCCCACTTCAGCCATGGCCCCCAGACCTGGGAGCAAAATTTCGCTGTGGCCAGACAGGCCGATAGTGCCTGTAGCCCTGCAGACCCCTGCCCATTGCTCCCTGAGTACTCCACCCAGAGCCCAAGGCCTGAGAGGGCAAGGTCTGTCTCTGCCTGAGTCAGACACATCATATCTCTCCCGAGACCCCCGGTGAGGCCCTGGGAATCGTTCCAGTAGCCATCCTTAACTACGTGTGGGCTGCATGCCAGGGACTCTACCAGGTACTTTACACGTTCCATCCCATTTTACCCTACCAATCTGGAGGCAGTAATTACGATTCCCATTTTCCAGCTGAGAAAGCTAAGCTCAGAGAATGGTTTGCTAAGGTCATAACAGGCCAGGAACTGAACTGAGATGTGACCCCAAAGCTGAGCCCCTTCTACGGCCATGGGCTATGAGCCTGGCAAGACACTCACCTTCGTCTCCACACACCAGCTTCTTGGCCACACAGGGGATCTCGACATAGCCGAAGGCCTTGAGCTGGTCTACCTGCTGCGCTGTGATAGGGTGCTCCCACATGGCGGTGTTCATGGCTGGGCAGAAGAGCAGGGGCTTGCTGCGGTCCCAGGCCCGGATGACGCAGGTCTGTGAAGAAAGCCGGGGAAGTGGGGGTCTTGCTACTCTGTCTGCCACCTTCCCCACTGCCCTCCAGACCCTGCAGCCAGCAGCCCAGCTCTGGGCTTGAAATGAATGGGCACAGCTTGGCTGCAGGGAGCTGTCTCGTCCCTCAGGGGTGGAGGCTGTCTCTCCTCGCCTCTCTCCACCTCCCCACAGGCTCTGGCACAGGATCCTACAAACAGGAAGTGCTCAACCAACGCTCAGACCTCCAGCAGGTGTCCCTGTGCCTAAGCCTCCTCCAGGTAGGCTCACACCTCCTGGGAGAAGCAACCCTGGGGAGCAGAAGGCAGGCTTTTTTGGTTACACCAGAAAGCAAAGGACGAGGCTGCTCCTCAGTGGGGCCCATCTACCTGACATCAGCTCTGCGAGGCCAGCTAAAGTCTGGCAATGAAAACATCTGCCATTACCAAAACCTTCTCATGTATAGGATCTCATTAACCCTCACTGTGACCTTATAAAGAAGGTGTTGGCTGGGTGCAGTGGCTCACACCTGTAATCCCAGCACTTTGGAGGCCGAGGCAGGCGGATCACAAGGTCAGGAGATCAAGACCATCCTGGCTAACATGGTGAAACCCCGTCTCTACTAAAAATACAAAAAATTAGCCAGGCGTGGTGGCAGGCACCTGTAGTCCCAGCTACTTGGGAGGCTGAGGCAGGAGAATCACTTGACCCTGGGAGGCGGAGTTTGCAGTGAGCCGAGATCACACCACTGTACTCCAGCCTGGGTGACAGAGCAAGACTCTGTCTCAGAAAAAAAAAAAAAAAAAAAAAAAAGGAAGGTGCTGTCCCATTTCACAGATGGGGAGCTATAGCTCCCTGAGAGGTAAGCAGTTATCCAAGTCCACACCCAGACAATGGGCGCCACCCAGGCAATGTTCCACTGCACAGGCTCACCATCTCCCAAATCCAGGCTGTCCCACCAAGCCACAGACCTGAGCAGCTGTGAAAGGAGCCATCCAGCTCACAGAGTCCTTTGTGCCATGGACTTTGAAATTATGTAGCCCTGAGTTCAAATCCTGGCTGGGCTCTGTATTCCTAGCTCTGAGAACCTGGACATGGGACTGAAGGCCAGGGCCTGCCTTCCTCTCTAGAAAGGTCCCTCCCTGGGCAGCTATGAAGACTGAGGTGAGAATGACTACAAAGCTCTGAGCACAGGGCCAGGCACAAAGCACAGGCTCCAGGGAAGTGACTCCTGGGCTTCCCACAGGCATAGGCTCCCTGGGCTGGGGGCCGCCTGGGGAGAGAGAAGCTCCCAGTGCTCTGACTAATCCAGACACTTCTTCCAGGGCTTGTGAGACCCTCAGGGTAACAGGGGCTGGAAACCCCTCCCCTAAAGGGAAGCTCATCTGGGAAAAGAGGGAGTCCAGAGAACAATGCCTCGACAGGCCAGGACCAGCACCTCCCCCAAGTCCCACAGACAGGGAGGAAGCAGGACAGCAAACAGCCCTGGGACCTGGCTGCTTGCGTCAGCCACAGCATTAGTTTCCCACCAAGCCTTCTCAATGCGGCACCCGGGCTATGAGTGGACAGTTTCAGTCACACTTCCTCTTGGCTCCGTGCCACCCACTACTTCTGCAGAAGTCAAGAGCATACCTAGAAGAGTCTCTCCACTGTGTGCAGGGTGGGAGCAAGGGCTGGGCTGGGCTTTCTAAGTGCCCTCAAAGCAAAGAACACCAACCAGGGTGAAAACCAGCACTCCACCTCCTCTCAGACAAGCCTCAGCTCCTCTGAACCCAGGAAAGCAGACAGGGGGAAAAGAGGGCCTCGGTTCCCACGGTGACATCTCTTTGGCCAGTGCTGTGTTCAACACTTCAGGCTCTGCCCCTGGGAGTTCACGTGGACAGGGGAGAAGGCCTGGATCCCAGTTAGGAGACCGGCTCCCAGCCAGACTGGTGACCCAGAGAGATTGTCTGCTCTTTCTAGGTCCGACTGCCTGTTTAGCACAAATAGGCCAGGGCCTTATTGAGCTAGATGACAGAGGGAGATGGGCCTGGAGGCCAGGAGCACGGTCACGCCTAGCACACTGCCCTCACAGCACTCCACGCCCTGGGCCCTGGAAAGGGAGGTCTGTGGAGGGAGGAGCAGGCTCAGCTTCCTTTCAGGGATGTGGGGAGAAAACAGCTACATAGAGAGGACACAGCCACAGGCCACCAATGCCCACACTTCAAACTTTGTAAAATTTGAGATTCTTTGAAACGTTTGTGACTTCCAAGGAAAACCTTTGAGGCAAATGATCTGGAGGCTGGTCTTGGGAACATGGTTCACTTCCCAGCCAACTCTGGAGGAGGGAAGCCCAGGGATTTCATGAAGTGATGGCAGTTTAGAAGAAAAATGGAAAGCAGAGCTTGCAGGAAGGAGGAAAGCACCCTTGCAGAGCTGACCCAGACCCAGGCCAGGGCTTAGCTCCCAGAGGCCAGTGCTTTGTCACACCAGCTGCTGCTGACCCACCAGCGGGGAGCCTGGAGATTTGGTGAGATGGTGCTGGCCACACAGAACTCTGACCCAATTTGATGAGAGCAGCCAGGAAATTCAACTGTTCTAGCTATAGCTGCTATGTCAGTTGTGGCACCAGTGCTGCTAGGAAGCCTTTTTGTTTGTTTGTTTTTTGAGACAGAGTCTCACCTCTGTAGCCCAGGCTGGAGTACAGTGGCACAATCACAGCTCACTGCAGCCTTGACCTCCTGGGTTCAAGCGATCCTCCCACCTCAGCCTCCTGAGTATCTGGGGACCACAGGCATGCACCACCACACCTGCTAATTTTTTTGTATTTTTGGTAGAGATGGAGTCTCACCATGTTGCTCAGGCTGGTCTCAAACTCCTGGGCTCAATAGATTTTCCTGCCTCAACCTCCCAAAGTGCTGAGATTATAGGCATGAGCCACCATACCCGGCCCTTTCCTTTTTTTTTTTTTTTTTTTCAATAGAGATAGGGTCTCGCTATGTTGCCCAGGGTGGACCACACTGGCTATTCTGGTGATTCACAGTCACAATCAAAGGGCACTGCAGCCTAGAACTCCTGGGTTTAAGCAATCCTCCCACCTCAGCCTCCCAAGTAGCTGGGACTATAGGGAAAGTCTTCTTGATGACATTACTCCCAGGCTCTCTTCTCTGCACTCCCTTCCCCTGTTCCTGGCCACACAAGTTGTTCTTCTGTTCACCCTGTGCTCTTAATCAAATGATGCTTAAATCATTGGCAGATTCTTTGAGGAGTGCCTTTAGAGCCCATTGACAAGCATACAAGAACACTAATCTGTGACCCCAAAAAACATCCTGTCCCAGCTTCATTATCCACCTTCTTCACCACATGAAACTCTGAAAAACTCCCAGCTACTTGCAAAAGTAAAACTGCTAGTTACGGCCGGGCGCGGTGGCTCAAGCCTGTAATCCCAGCACTTTGGGAGGCTGAGACGGGTGGATCACGAGGTCAGGAGATCGAGACCATCCTGGCTAACACGGTGAAACCCCGTCTCTACTAAAAAATACAAAAAACTAGCCAGGCGAGGTGGCGGGCGCCTGTGGTCCCAGCTACTCGGGAGGCTGAGGCAGGAGAATGGCGTAAACCTGGGAGGCGGAGCTTGCAGTGAGCTGAGATCCGGCCACTGCATTCCAGCCTGGGCGACAGAGCGAGACTCCGTCTCAGAAAAAAAAAAAAAAAAAAAAAAATGCTAGTTACCCCATACATGCAGTATTTACTGGATGTCTACCACAGGCCCAGCACTATGCAAGGTGGTGACTCCATAGTCAAAGGACTGACTGGGGTCATTCAGGACTGTACTCCTCACCAGAGGATACTCCCTTCCCACTGCCATGGGTGATCAAGCACGGCATTCTCCTTCCAGCCTGGGAGCTCCCTGTGTCCTGTGAGGCTCTCAGCATAGACCCCAGTACGTGGTAGGCGAAAGCTCAATAAATGAGGTGAGGGGTGGCAATAAGGGAGAGGGAGGAGAGAAATCACACCCAAATCTTCCCAGAACGATTATATAAACAAAGGCAGCTCCCCTTTATGGGCAACAGCTCCCTGGAGGCATCTTAGGCCTAGGACAGCGCCCACTTTGGACAGCTGGACTTCCATTTCTCCCTATCACCCATCGGCTCTCACCACTGCCCCTATCTTTCTCCCCTCTTCCCCTCTAAGCTTCCCCTAATATATAGGAACACTACAAGGGCAATAAAGTGTATGAGACATCTGTGAAGAAGTAAACCCCCAATCACATTGCCCACGTGTATAACCGGATCTGGGGAGAAGGCAGAGCTGAAGCAGGAGGTGATGGGGCTGGGCAGGGACAGTGGAAGAGCACATCCAGGCAGCCCACGGGGAGGGACAAAGAACAAGGAACGAGGGTCTGCTTGTGGGCACCTGGCTGGGTGCCAAGGGCAAGGGAGAAGGGGACACTCCTGGGGAGCAGCAGCAGGTCAAGCTGACCCATCAGGACCAGGGCTGTGCCCACGTGCTGAAGAGAAGGTGAGAGCACTGGGGGGCGATGGGGGGAATGGGGGAGCACTGATCTCCCTGAGTAGACCAGGGCCCCACAGCAGCAGGTCTTCTTGTACAAGGATGTCTGCAGCTCAGCAAACTGGGAGTGAAGCCCAGGGAGGGACGAGGGCACCAGGGCATCACTCACAAGCAAGTTGTCACAGATGCCACTGGCTACCTTCCCCAGCGTGTTGGCATCAAGAGGAGCCACCAGCAGGAGGTCTGCCCACCTCCGCAGGTCAATGTGCAGAACTGGGTCAGAGCGGCTCTTCCACATCTGGCAGAGGGAAGAAAAAGGGGTCAGTGTGCAGGAAGCGGGATGCAGCGCCAAGGCAGGCCAGGTACGGTAAGTCACGAGACTGAGAAGCCCACTGACCTGCCCTGCCCAGGCCAACCTCCGTTCCCTCCTGCAGCTAAGCTGGTGAGCACTAGCCATGGAGCCAGCAGCCGAGAGAACCAGGCCGGAGGAAACAAGTGCCTCTTGTCTCTCTGAGCTACTCCCTTCATGGTTTGGCTTTCAATGAGAACTGACATCTGGCAGGGAGCTCCCGGCCTGTCTGCTTGAGGCAGATGCTTGGGTTGTCCAAGCCAGTAGAAGGCTCTGGGGCAGTGAGAAATGGAGGGGGTAGGGGCAGGGAAGACAGACCAGCCGGAAATGTTCTAGGCTGAGAATGTTTGGAAATGCCTGGCAGGGAACCCCTGTGAGGCCCACACTCAGTGTCTGGTGAATCAGTCAGTGCCCACCCATCTGCAGGGGAGATGCAGTAGAGCCCAGCGGCCGTGGGAAGTGAGGCGTTCTCTTTAGCCCTGACGCCAGGAGCCACGTGGACAAGGGTGGTGGGAACAGAGCTCCTCTGTGGTTTCATCAGCCCAGATAAGTACAAGGACACTCAACCTCAGGCACCAGGCCAAAGCCCAGCTCCGCCTGGGCTGGGAGGAGACTAGGGCCTCCTGCAGGCCAGAAGCTAGACAGATGTTTTCTTCATTGCCTCTGCCCAGAGGCCCTGACCGCGGATTTGAGCCCAGCCTGTCTGTTCCAGCTGCCAGACCATAGGCTGCAGGGAGGACTGCTCTGTCCTGCTGGTGGAAAGTCAATGGAACTCAGCCCAGGAGCCCCCAGCACTGACCTCCCATTCATCAGCATCGCTGTAGAGGGTGACAGGAATGTCCTGGGGGCTGTAGAAATGTTTGGCTCTCTCAGTTGTGACCACTGCTACTTCCAGCTGTCACCAAGAAAAAGGGGGTGGTGGGGAGGGAGGAAGAAACTGTTACCAGAGTCACAGGCCTGGAGGTCACAGGAGGGTCAGGGCAGGCAAGTGCTGTCTTCACAGGCTGGCTTTAGAGAGGACTTCCCTCCTCAGCTGCAAGCCCCATGTCTGCTTAGCTACTTCTGCTGTCACCCAAAGATCAGGCCCTACCAGGTGTGGCTGTTTCACTTCCCTATCTGAGGGGCTGCTGAGGAATGAGTCACCAACTGCCCATATATACAAAGCTGAAAGCTCCTGCCACTCAGGCAGAGGGAGGCCCAGGGGCAGAGGCACGCAAGTGACAGGAAAGGAAGTCAAGGCCAGGGCCACAGAGGCCACAGCAGGCAGGAGAGGCCACCCAAGGAGGCTCATAGGTCCTGAGTTCTGTGCCGCACAGCAGCCCTGCCCTCTGCAGGCCAAGGCACTGGGGGCTGAGGCACAGCATGTCCTCTGTGCATGCATGCTCCCAAGAGAAGGCAGACAGTGCCCCTTCACGTACTTCTAGGAGCAAGGCCTCATGGGCACAGGCTGCAGACAGGCTCCTGGAAAACCCAGCTTGTGTGTGCCCTACACTCATGGGGTGAGAATGAGGTTTACCTGCACACTACCCATTCACTAAGAAATTACTAACGCAAACCAGGGCTGCCTGCAATCTGCTTAACAGAACACATGGCTGTGAGAAACAGCACTCAGGAGTGTGAAGGGCACTAGATGGGTTGGTCATCATTTGTAAAACAAGATTTTTTTTTTTTTTGAGATGGGAGTCTCATTCTGTCGCCCAGGCTGGAGTGCAGTGGCATGATCTCGGCTCACCACAACCTCCGCCCCCCCAGGTTCAAGAGATTCTCCTGCCTCAGCCTCCCAAGTAGCTGGGATTACAGGTGCACGCCACCACATCCAGCTAATTTTTGTGTTTTTAGTAGAGACAAGGTTTTTCACCATGTTGGCCAGGCTGGTCTCAAACTCCTGACCTCAGGTGATCCACCCACCCCAGTCTCCCAAAGTGCTACGATTACAGGTGTGAGTCACTGCACCCAGCCTGTAAAACAAGATTTTAGACTAACAAGCTGGCAAAGTACAGGGGCCCAGAAGTAGCTGGTAGGGAGAGGGGAGTGTAGGAAACCACATCTTGGGGGGAAACCAATGAGTCAGGAGAGGACATTTGTTTCTCTGGACATTCATCCAGAAAAAAGAAAAGTCAAGGGTGGCAAGGACAGAACCATTGAGCAGCCAGAGCTATAGTCGTGGGCCATGTCTGGGCCAGACCCAGCCTACAGACATGCTGTTTGGCCTACACAAGATCATTAACATTTTTGAGCCAACATGTCCAAGTTGGGAGATTTCGCATAGAAAATTCAATTTCCTCAGTTCTTGTGAAAAGCTGAAGGCTCAGCGCTGCTGGACACACATTCCTACTTGAGAGCGACGTGGTGCCCTAAGGCCTGCCTCTCGCTCTGTAGAGTGTGCCCATGCCAATTCCACCTTGTCCTCATTCCTCCCTACTGTCTCTCTGAGGCACCCCCTCCTTGCTTGCTTCCTGCATATTGTACAGGACGGGGTGGGTGACACATCGGCACGGCACCTAGGAAAAAAGCTAGGACCAAGGAGTAGAAGTCTCAGAGAAGAAGACTAAGGAAGAACTTCAGAAAGTCTGGGGTTCTGAGTTCTACTGACTTGTCCATTCTCCATCTCACTCCCCCTTAGGATCTACCATGCCCAGAACCTACAAAAAAACCTCAGGGACCTTTTCAGAGGTCCATCACATAGGTATTTATTTACAGACAGGGTCTTACTCCATTGCCCAGGATACAGTGCAGTTGCGTGATCATGGCTCACTGCAGTCTTAACCTCCCTGGGCTCAGGTGATCCTCCCATCTCAGCCTCTGGAGTAGCTGGGACTACAGGTGCATGTCACCATGCCCAGCTAATTTTTTGTATTTTCGGTAGAGACAGTGTTTCACCATGTTGCCCTGGATGGTCTCAAACTCCTAGGCTCAAGCAATCCACCCACCTTGCCTCCCAAAGTGCTAGGATTACAAGCATGAACCACCATGCCCGGCCTAGAGGTCATTTAAACCAAACCCCGACTGAATGCTGGAGTCCCCCTAGGATGACCCTGAACAAGCGTTGCCCAGTTCTGAGTGAGATGGCAAGGGAGGCCTGCCTTATCCCTCCCCGGAACCCAGTCCTAGAGATGCCACTGGGCCAGCACAGGTGGAGAGAGCAGGGCAGGGCAGGGCCATGCTGAAGGCCTATCTCTTTCGTGGGGAAGACACAAGGTAGTGATAAGGTAAAGGAGAGGGCATAATAAGTCAGGGTAACCATAAGAAGAATAACCTGTACCTTTCAAACCCACAGAAGGAAATTCAATCTACACATAAAGGATACAAAAGGAGAAAAAGAAGCAGAGAGAACATATGATAAACCATTTGGCCGGGAACAGTAATGGAATTACACTCATGCCTGTAATCCCAGCACTTTGGAAGGCCGAGTCGGGCAAACTGCTTGAGCCCAGGAGTTCAACACCAGCCTGGGCAACATGGTAAGACCCCATCTCTACAAAAAATACAAAAATTAGCCAGGCATGGTGGTGTGCACCTGCAGTCCCAGCTACCTTCAGGAGGCTGAAGTGGGCAGACCCCCTTGAGCCTGGGAAGGCAGAGGCTGTAGTGAGCAGAGATCAAGTTACTACACTCCAGTTTGAGTGACAGGGTGAGACCCTGTCTCAAAAAAACAAAGAAAAGCAAGCATTAAATAAGACAGCATAGGTTAATTCTAACATAATAATAATTATAGTAAATATATAACAGGCTTATCTCCTTGATTAAAATTCAGATTCTCATCTTGGATGTTGTTTAATCCATCAATATGTTGTCTAAAAAGATACATTTAAAGCAAAAGAACATATAAAGGTTAAACAGAAGAAAAAGCTTTTAGTTAAATAAAGTAAACTCTGCTCCCTTCCAGAAACCCACTAAATAAAAGCAAAGTCATTTTTTAGAAAAGATCTAAACTCAGTGGCTCACGCCTGTAATCCCAGCACTTTGGGAGACTGAGGCAGGCAGATTGCTTGAGGACAGGAGTTCAAGACCAACATGGTGAAACCACATCCTTAATACAAAAAAATCAGCCGGCATGGTGGCGCACACCTATAGTCCCAGCTACTCAGGAGGCCAAGGTGGGATCACTTGAGCTCAGGAAGTCGAGGCTGCAGTGAGCCAAGATCATGCCACTGTACTCCTGCCTGGGTGACAAAGTGAGACCTTGTCTGAGAAGAGAAGAAGAGAAGAGAAGAGAAGAGAAGAGAAGAGAAGAGAAGAGAAGAGAAGAGAAGAGAAGAAGAGAGAAGAGAAAAGAAAAGAGAAGAACTGCCGGGCGCGGTGGCTCATGCCTGTAATCCCAACACTTTGGGAGCCTGAGGCGGGCGGATCACCTGAGGTGCGGAGGTTGAGACCAGCCTGACCAACAGGGAGAAACCCCGTCTCTACTAAAAATACAAAATTAGCTGGATGTGGTGGCGCATGCCTGTAATCCCAGCTACTCGGGAGGCCGAGGCAGGAGAATCGCTTGAACCTGGGAGGTGGAGGTTGCAGTGAGCCGAGATCGCGCCATTGCACTCCAGCCTGGGCAACAAGAGCTAAACTCCATCTCAAAAAGAAAGAAAAGAAATAAACTCCCAAGAACAAAAAGAAGAGGAACAACCACCAACAGCAGTTAAGACGTGCCAATGCGCTTTCAGAAGATGGAAGTGAAAGGAAGCACTAGCAGAGCGGATCCTAAAAGATAAGATAAGATTAGATTAGATTAGATTAGATTAATTAGATTAGATAAGAAAATATCCAAAGCCTACACAGTAACTGAGACACAAGCCAATTAGAACCCAGGAGCCTAGGACTTGAGGAAGTGAGTACCACAAAGGTGAGCATGAGACAGACAGCTGAATACAAGAGGACTGGTTTCTGACCTGTTAGAAGGAACAGCTAAAGTCCCCCCAGCTCTTCTTCCCATCCCAGGCAGCCAGACATACTACCCTTGAAGAGTTAGCACAACAAAGGACAAAGGAGTCTTGGAGCAGAAGTGAGTATCTATAGACCAAACAGAGAGACCCAAGCCTGCTTCCCCTACTTGACCCTAAGAACGCTAGGTCAACCAGGCAGGAGACTACTGGTCTGGAAAAAACAAATAACCCTGGGAGTAAGGAGATGTGGTAGGGAAGGAAACCTTCAGATATGGAATTCAGAGGTCCACCAACAAAACATTTCAATACCAGATGAGTACCCTGGCAGTGAAGACAGTTTCCAATCAGCTTTTGGCACCCAAATAAGAACAGCCAAGGAGTATCAGGTATTTGAGGAGAGCCCTCTAGCAAGACAGATATTACACAAACAGAAAATAGAAACCCAGAGGCAATGGAGGGAGAAGAAAACTTAAAAATGAGAGATTACACCCAAGAAACAAGAACATAACACTTTTTAAGATGAATATTCAAGGAACAAAAAAGAACTCTTAGAAATTAACATTATAAACAGTGAGATAAAAAATTCAACACAAGTTTAAAAGAAATCGTCCAGAGAGGAGAAAAAAAAAGATGGGTAATAGTAGAAAAAAGATGAGAAAATCTAATCAACTCAGTAAGGTTAAAATTTTTGATGATTAAAGAGTTCCAGAGAGAACAGAAAAACAGAGAGGAGAAAATTACAAAAATAAAAATAAAAAATAAATTAAATTTTCCAGAAGTGAAGAACCCACAGGTGAGAGTCATTTACTCTGCCTGCAGGGGTGGGAGAAGGCATCCCCACTGTTAGGTTCATGAAGAAAGCAGAGCATCATGTCTATCGGTGCAGCCTGAACCCACAGCAGCTCTTCTGGTGGCCACATCCCCCTGCTGATGTATGGAGTTTGCAATCAGCAAAAACTCAAAAAAATTTTTCTCATTCATGCTGCTACTAAGCCGCAAGCACCAGGCCGTATCTAAGCAGTTATTTTTCTGGTCCCAAATGCAGTCCCTCACATGTCCCTGGCAAATTTCCCCTTATCAGAGTTGGCCTGCTGTTTGCTCAGCCTACAGAGAGCTCCTGAGAGCTCAATCCTGTTGCTCCTCCTCTCAGCCAGCACCACCATCAGTAGCCCCCAGAGACACTAATCCAAATTATGAACAGAACAAAGTCAAGGGCAGAGGCCACCCACAAGGTCCACAGAAGTGGGTGTGGCAGCAGAGCAAGGGGTGAGAAAGAACCAAGAAGAACTCTTTCCAAGTTGGATCTTTCACTGGTTATAACATGCTGACAACATCCCCAGGCAGTCTAGGGAGAGATCCTAGGATTCCATCAAAGGCCTCATCTAAATCGAAAAATACTTTGCTACTATCCAAAACATAAACTAAAATCAATATACCTTGCTCCTAGTGATCCCAATCTAGCTTTTCTTAGCACTTACAAGCCTCATCTGTAGCAATTTGCAGAGCTCACCTCCTTCACCTTTTTGATAAATGGACATTAGCCATCTCCTGCCCCTGACCCCTTTTGACGTTTCCCACACTTCCTGTAGCTCACCAACCACAGTTCCCTAGCACACCAGGAGAGAACTTTCCCAGGACAGGAGATGAATCACCCAGCCTCAGTTCACGGTCCCTCCTACCACTACAAGCTCAAAAGAGAAGATGAACAAAATGAGATCAAATAATCCCTCCATTTCTTTTTGTTAAAAAAAAAAAAAAAAAAAAAAAGAGAGAGACTCACTTTGTCACCTAGGCTGGAGTGCAGCGGTGCAATCTCGGCTCACTGCAACCTCCCGGGTTCAAGGGATTCTCCTGCCTCAGCCTCCCAAGTAGCTGGGATTACAGGTGTGCACCACCATGCCCAGCTAATTTTTGTATTTTTACTAGAGACAGGATTTCACCATGTTGGCCAGGCTGGTCTTGAACTCCAGAGCTAGGGCAATCCACCTGTCTCTGCCTCCCAAAGTGCTGGGATTACAGGAGTGAGCCACTGCGCCCAGCCCCTCCCATTTCTTCTTGTCCTCTGCTAATGTTACCATTGACCTCCAGCACCAGACACTGCTTCATTGTTCTTCTTCCAAATACATAAAACAGCCCTCTTGAGCCTCCCGAGTTTTGCCACAAGCTTCAGTTCACCCTGGGGGGCTCTGGACCACACTCTTCCTTCATCTCTAGTTACATGTCCTCCCTTCCACTTAACTGTTTTCCAACTCCTTTAACAGGTTTCAGGTAGCCAGAGACCACATTTCTGCTGATACACTGCCTGCTTCTGCTCATGGGATCATCATCTTTCATTTCTAAGAGCTTCCCAACCATCCTGAACTATTTGCTACTTAAGAACGTCCCAGGTGGCCGGGCGTGGTGGCTCACGCCTGTAATCCCAGCACTTTGGGAGGTCGAGGCAGGTGGATCACGAGGTCAGGAGATCGAGACCATCCTGGCTAACACCATGAAACCCTGTCTCTACTAAAAATACAAAAAATTAGCCGGGTGTGGTGGCGGGCGCCTGTAGTCCCAGCTACTCGGGAGGCTGAGGCAGGAGAATGGCGTGAACCCGGGAGGCAGAGCTTGCAGTGAGCCGAGCCCAGATCGCGCCACTGCACTCGTCTGGGAGACACAATGAGAGTCCATCTCAAAAAAAAAAAAGAATGTCCTAGGTTCATTGGGTTCATCGCCTCTATTCTGAAATTTGGAAAGCTACTTCCTGAAGATCTAGGTCCTCCACTCTCCCCAACTCCCAAAACCATCTTCCAGTTCGCAAAGCGGAGGACCTTGCCTAGTGCTGGCCTTCAGAATCATCCCCAAATTGGGCGCCAGGCATGGTGGCTCATGCCTATCATCCCAGCACTTTGGGAGGCAGAGGTGGGCGGACTGCTTGAGTTCAGAAGTTTGGGATGAGACTGGGCAACAAGGCAAAACCCCTTCTCTACAAAAAAAATATAATCAATCAATCATCAATCAATAAAAACCTAAAAAAAAAAATCCCCAAATAGGCAATGCCCTTGACTCAGGGGGTTCTCTCCTCCCTCTCAGCTCTACCCTTTCTTCCTTCCCCACACCGTCACTCAAGGTCTCAGAGCCTTTAAGCCCCCACTGTCCCCTGGGGAGCTCCAACCCGGGTCCTGTTAAGCCTCTCACCCTGCTTGAGATCTTCCCTCTTTGCCTTACCTCTCAGAGGCTCCACTCTCTAGCCACCCTCCCAGGTTACATAGTCACATTGTTAGGGAGCCTCCTGGGCTCAAGGTCTTCACTAAGGAGTAATGTGAAGTGTATGTGATGGGTGGGTCCTTCCTGATGCCCCACCTCTGACCCACTGAAGCAGCTGACTCTCCTTGGAGGTGACCCTGACTGACCCCAGTGCTGTCTAGCAGGCCCAGACTAGTTTTTCTGGTTTTAGAGGGATGTCACTTGATCTGATTCATCAGCCCCATGGGCTTTGTTCTTTTATTTTCATTCACTCCACCAAAACATCCTGGGAGCCAAGGGCTGGGCCCTGGGTCTGTACACACTTAAAAAAAAAAAAAAAAAAAAAAAAAGCATGTGCTACCTTCTATAATACTAAATAATTCTGACCATTTACCCATGTACCTTGACCTCTTCCCAGCAAATGCCAAGGAACCCTGGCAGGGCAGAAACTCCCTGAGGGCAGGAGCCTTCCTTGGCTTTCTCTTACACCTTTGTGGGTCCTGGTAGAAGCAGGGCTGGGCATTAAAAAAGAATCTCCCATATGCTACAGAATTCCTGAAAGGTAGCTCCCAGCTTGGTCCCCTGCTGACACCACTTAGAAACAAGTTTTTTCCTTTTTTTTGTTTTTTTTTTTTTGTTTTTGAGACAGTGTCTTGCTCTGTTGCCCAGGCTGGAGTGCAGTAGCACTATCTCGGCTCACTGCAACCTCCACCTCCTGGGTTCCAGAGATTCTCCTGCCTCAGCCTCCCAAGTAGCTGTAATTACAGTTGTGCACCACCACACCCAGCTAATTTTTGTATTTCTAGTAGAAACAGTGTTTCACCATGTTGGCCAGGCTGATCTCAAAGTCCTGGTCTCAGGTGATCCGCCCACCTCAGCCTCCCAAAGTGCTGGGATTACCAGCGTGAGCCACCATGCTCGGCCTACCTGAGAAAACTTTTTACAGCTAATATTTTTAAGCTGAATCTCTTTGTGTATGTTACTGACCCTATTACATAAACTGCCTGCATTTTATCTAGCATGTATAGAGATTCCTTCCCGAAACCAGTTGGCAAGTCTGGTTTCCTTTACTTTGCTGAAGAGACATCAGGAATCCTGATTTGGGTCTGGTCAGGAGAAATGGAATCAGGATTTAGTGATACCTCCTGTTTCTACTTCAGGCTCCTAGTGTGGCCAGGCTACTTCTGGGGCAGATTATCAAAGGAACCCATGGAGAGACATTTCGCAGCCACGGAATGAAACAAATCCCATGGCCTGAGTCTCCACTGCCAAGCCCATTCCTGGCCTCTACCCACTAGAAACAAGAGCCAGGAGCACCACCACCCCTAAGTTAGGACAACTAAAAATGTCTCTGGACATTATCCAATGTCCCCTGGGGAGGAAAATCGCCCCCATTGAGAGCCACAACTCTACAGCATTATCCATGAAGAGCATTTCCATCTCTGCAATGATAGGAGTGGCCCTACATGTGCCAGTACGGTGTGGCAGCACTGGCCACATGTGGCCACTGAGCACCTGAGGTGTGGCTACTGTGACTGAAGAACAGAATTTTTTATTAAATTCTAATTAATTTAAATTTGAATGTGGCAAGCGGCTGCCACATTCAAATTTACATTTATCGGATAGCTCAGCTCTGGAATATACAAGAAAATGTAAATATATCAGATAGCACAGCTCTGGCATATACAAGAAAAGGAGAAGAGCCCAAGTGGAACCAGCAGTTGAGTGGCTGGAGAGCAGGTGTTTCTAGTAGGGCGTGACGATGCCTCCACTGGAGATAAAGGAGGATTCCAAAGAGGAAGTGGTAGCCCTGCACTTAAGCTGTGATAAGGCAAGGAACCCAGGGCTTTGGTGGCCCAGTCCTCGGGGCCAGGATGCACAGCAGAGGACCCTGACATTGGGTCTACCAGTGTTGACACTGGCATGCTCCAGATCTGTGCCCAGGACCTAGCGGCCAGCCAAGAAGTAACACTAACCTGAGCATGGGAGTGGCAGGTACATTCTAGGACAAAGAATTATTGGGGCCCAGTGCGGATGGCACATGAGGCACGGGAGCTGTGAAGGAGGTGGCTGGCCTCCTTAACAAAACCCTCAAGGGAGTTCCGGTTGGCTCAGTGGGTTCCGTGGCTCATGATGATGCCTCTACTCGGCAAACATTTACTAAGCCTCTTATATGGTGGGGGCAGGGCTGATAAGATCCAAGCTCTACCCTCTGCTGCAGCTCAGTCTAACAGATAGGATGGGGTACAGGTAACTCCTAACTGCAAGGCAGACCAAGATAGGAATCCACAAATTCCACCATCCTCAAGCACTGGTGAGCTTGAGCAGAGAATGAGCTCCAAGTCTGAGCTCCTCAATTCACTCACTGATAGGACCCAGAAAACCTGGCCTCAAGCCCCCAGTTCTGCTAACTCACTTATTCCCTGGAAGGCCGTGGGCGAGCCCTTCTTCCTCTGCCCCTGGTTTCCTCTTATGACCCATGCATGAGCCATTTAGACCACATGGTAGGGGTCCATCCAGTTCACTGTGCCACCCCAGCCCTTCTGTGACCCTGACCCTTTCCCACCTGGCTCTGCAGGAAACAGCCGCTCTCTCATCTGCCCCTGGGGGAGCTGGTGTTCTGGTTGTGTCAGCTCCTCATGCCAACCCTTCTGTGTGCTTCCCCAACTCCAGAAAATTCTCCAGAAGGAAACCAGAGAGGGGTCTATGGAGGCCCTGCACAGGGACGTTGTTCTGGGCAATCAGGGAAGGACCCTGGGGTGCAGGACCCTCTGACCAGCAGCCGACAAAGCTCTGTCCCTAGGAGAGCAGGTGACAGGGCTGCAGGCCAGAGGAGGAAGGGGCCAGCCAAGCAGGTGGAGACACAAATAAAGGTCTCAGAGTTTCCATATCAGGACATAGAGTGGGCAGGTGGCCCCCACCCAGAACAAAAAGGAAATCATCAAACCAGGCCTTATGTTGTCTGCTCTTTCCTCAGTGAGCACTTTAAAAAAAAAAAAAAGCACAAAGTTACCAAGAATGTTCCACAATATTCCCACCAAAAGCCCCACTGACTAAAACACACACACACACACACACACACACACACACACAAATATACACATAGGTTAGAAAATTAAAACTGAACAGAATGATACAAAATGAAAAATCCAAGTTTCCCTTCCTCTACCGGTCCCCCTCCACAAGGGTAACCACCTCCAGAGGAAAAAACTGTGCGCAGTAAGTCAGTATAAGAACACACAAAGGCTGGGCGCGGTAGCTCACGCCTGTAATCCCAGCACTTTGGGAGGCCAAGGCGGGCGGATCACGAAGTCAGGAGATCAAGACCATCCTGGCTAACACGGTGAAACCCCGTCTCTACTAAAAATACAAAAAACTTAGCCGGGCGTGGGCGGGCACCTGTAGTCCCAGTTACTCGGGAGGCTGAGGCAGGAGAATGGTGTGAACCCAAGAGGCGGAGATTGCAGTGAGCCGAGATCACGCCACTGTACTCCAGCCTGGGCGACAGAGCAAGACTTCGTCTCAGAAAAACAAAAAAAAAGAACACACAGAAGGAATCAGGCTGCATACCAGGGGTCAGCAAACCTTCTCTATAAAGGGCCAGATGATATTTTAGGCTTTGTTGCAAGATTCAACCCTGTAGTAGTACGAATGCAGTCATACGCAATACGTGAATGAATGGGTATGACTGTGTTCCAGTAAATTGTCTTGGACCTGAAATCTGAATTTCATATCACTTTTTCTATGAGTCACAAAATACTATCTTTCTTCTGATTTAACTATTTAAAAATGTAAAAATCAGGCCGGGCACAGTGGCACATGCTTGTAATCCCAGCACTTTGAGAAGGGGAGGCAGATAGATCACTTGAGCCCAGGAGTTTGAGACCAGCCTGCGCAACATTGCGAAATCCTGTATCTACAAAAAAATGCAAAAAAGTTAGTGGAGTGTGATGGCACGCCTGCACTCCCAGCTATTCGGGAGGCTGAGGTGGGAGAATTGCTTGAGCCTGGGAGGTCGCGGCTGTAGTGAGTGGTGGTCACACCACTGCACTCCAGTCTGAGCAACAGAACAAGACCCTGTCTCAAAAATAAATAATAAAAATTAAAATGTAAAAATCATTCTTAGCTGGAGGCTATACAATAACAGGCATTGAGCTGAATTTGGCCTGGGGTGTCCAGTTCACTAGCTCCTACACCTTGCTTATTCCGCTTCTATCTTGAGGATTGCTCCCATTAGCACAGAGAGAGCTAACCCATTTTTCTGAAACACTGCCAAGTAATCCACTGAGAGATTGTCCCATAAATCATAAGGACACCACAGCTCTCTACTGCTGGACATTTTGTTTGCTTCCAGTTTTGCTTTGGAATTATAAATAATGCTATAATGAACATCCTTTTACTTTGTAAATACACCCCACAGGGTTTAATCCTGTGGGTAAATCAAGGGCTATGAACATGTTTAATTTCTCTCAATATTGTCAAGTGGTCCTCCAGAAAGTCAGAATTTACTCCACACTACATATGAGCAGAGCCTTCTTTTCCTCACCCTCAACAGACCTGGATGTCCTGACGGACACCCTAGAAATGTATCTTCCTCTGAGCCCGAGGCCTGCTGACTCCTTGAGTCGGGGGTTTTCTCTATCTTTAGAAATCCCCTTTTGGCTCTGAATTCTGCTGACACCTGCCCTGGCAAAAGCTAGGGTGATGTCTGCCTTCTCCTCCCAAGTTTGAAGGGTGTGGATGAAGGAGTTCAGGAAATGCCATCCCATAATATGTGGCTTTGGTATGCTGATTATTTCAAACCTGAAGACACTTGGGAAAAAACAGATGCAGGGAGGAACTTTCTCTGAACTTCTCTTATCTGCCTAAAGAGGGATCCCCCTTGTCCTGAGTCCCCCTCCCTGAGAAGGGACGACTGACTTACTGACAATCTGCTGAGGCATCTTTCATTATCTGAGAAGTTTTTTTGTTTTTTTTTTTGTTTCTTTTTTTTTTTTTGAGATGGAGTCTCGCTCTGTCACCCATGCTGGAGTGCAGTGGCCGGATCTCAGCTCACTGCAAGCTCCGCCTCCCGGGTTTATGCCATTCTCCTGCCTCAGCCTCCCGAGTAGCCGGGACTACAGGCGCCTGCCACCTCACCCGGCTAGTTTTTTTGTATTTTTTTTTCAGTAGAGACAGGGTTTCACCTTGTTAGCCAGGATGGTCTCGATCTCCTGACCTCGTGATCCACCCGTCTTGGCCTCCCAAAGTGCTGGGATTACAGGCTTAAGCCACTGCGCCCGGCTATCTGAGAAGTTTTTATCTGCCTAACAAGATGTTTATTCACTGTACAATTCCTCCCCTCATCCTCCCATAACTTGTGTCGCCACCACCCCCAGAAGCCCCAAGCCCCTATTTCCTTCTGTAGCTCAGGCTGCTATACAGGCTTCAGTCATCTCACCCTTCTGGGAATCTCATATTTTGTGGTACATCCATGTGCAGATATGTAACTAAATAAGGTTTTCTCCTATTGATCTTGTTTTTTGTTGTTGTTATTGTTTTGAGGTGGAGTCTTGCTCTGTCACCCAGAATAGAGTGCAGTGGCACGATCTCAGCTCACCGCAACCTCTGCCTTCCGGGTTCAAGTGATTCTCCTGCCTCAGCCTCCCAAGTAGCTGGGATTACAGGCGCCCACCACGCCCAGGTAATTTTTGTATTTTTAGTAGAGTTGGGGTTTTACCATGTTGGCTAGGCTGGTCTTGAACTGGCCTCAAGTGATCCGCCCACCTCAGCCTCCCAAAGTGAGCCACTGCACCCAGCCCTGTTAATTTTGTTTATAAGTCAGTTGAACTCATAGCCCAGCCAAGCAGCCTAGCAAGGTGGAGGAAAGCCATTTTTGCTCCCCTGCACGGGCCAGGCTGCCAACCCCAGGGAAGAAACTGCCTGAGCTGACAAACCAGATTTTACTGCCACTCAATTACAATGACAGCTATGGAACTACAAAACCCCCAATCCCTCTGAAGTTCCTGGGCCCCAGGACCTTCTCTCAGGCTGCCTTTGGGTCCTAGTCCTTTTTGCCCTCACATCTAGAATCTTCTAACACCAGTGCCAGAAGAGACCCTGAAGATGGATCATTTGAGAACCTGCCCGTCCTTCACTGTGTGGATAAGAAAACTGTGGCCAAAAAGAACTGACTTGCCCAGCGTCCCAGCATCAGAAATGTGCTCAGCTGCTTCTCTTGTGACATGGTTGCCCATCTGCCCCAACATACTCAAGGTCGTCTCTGCTAGTGACTACTCTCCCCATCGTGCTGGTGTATGTGGCTTGTGCCTAATCCATGTCTCTCCAACACCCCTCACAGTCTCCCTGATTTGGCTACCTTGAGGTTAGTGGCTTTCCCGGGATGTCTGGACATGCTGATCAATCAGAAACAGTGATGGGCCAGAGTGATGGGCCAGATCTGTAGAATCCCCCAGCTCTCTGCAACCCACACCCCAGCTGTTCATGTGCTAGACCAAATCTGGAGGTACCTAAGGAAGTTCCAGAAAGCCTTGAGCATGTGAACCCACGACTTGGCAGGCGAAGAGCTGAAAGTGACTGCTCCAAGGGACAATGATGCTCCTGCAGGAGATCCAGCAGGAAGCAGTGTGGAGATCAGGGCCATCAGGAAATAAAGGGGAGTGTGCAGGGGTAGACACCACCACTGGGGCCAACACAAGGCAATCCAGGGATTACCTTTGGATCCCACACCTCAGGAAGGCCCCAATAAGCAAAGCCAGGCTTGGAGAGCTGTCTCCCTACAGATGAAAGGCATAGGCCCTCCACAAGAGCAGGTGAACTGTGGCTTCCATGGCTCTTTCCAGTGGGGTTGCCCCACACCATGTGGCTAGCCCAAAGGACATGAACAAGGGGAAAGGACACGGTGATGGCCAGAAAACACACACAACCAAGTGCTTCAACATGCCAGGCTCCGCACCAAGTCACTGGCACAGGACTATTTCATCTGTGACCCCTCCCACCCAAGCCAACATCTCAGGGAGCCTGACAAGAGCCTGGGGGATGGGCAGCAGGAATCAGCCTTATTTTCAAATGGGAAAGGCAGGCTCCAAGAGGCTGAGTCGGGGAGCCTTCCTTCCCAGTTCAGTGCCCTCTGGCTGCCTCACTTTTGGCGTCAACTCCAACAAGAGACGGGAAGCCAAGTCCTGTTCCAGACATGGCCTGCCTTCCCACGGGGCCCAGGCTAAAAAGCCATGGGGTGCACTCAATTGCCTCCCTGCTCCAGGCAACCCTTTCCACACACCGCCCCCCAGCCAAACGCTGGCTGTGTGGGATGGGAGGAAGCGGTGGGGTTGCCATTTCCCTCCGTTCTGAGGCTGCCCATCTGTTTCCTGGGATAGGACTCCCCGCCCCTATCCACCCCTAGTCCGGAAACTCACTTGCTCTGGGGCTATGGGAAAAGGGAACTGCATGGCTCCCTCCCTCCCCAGGGGGTGGTGGCAGAGGCTCTCACTGCTGCAAACCCTTCCAGGCCTCCCGCCCTAACGGCTCTAGCTGGCCAGCTCCTACCAATGGTTCTGGGTACACAGGGGGTGGCTGGGCCTAAGTAGTACTGCCCTAAAAGTGCAGCACCCAGTCTCAGAGTGCCACGAGACTCTCCTCCCTCCCCCACTCTGGACAGCTGTCATCCCTGGCTGGCAGCTTCATGGCTTATCCCAGCCCTGGGGATGGGGTGACGGGGTGACTTTCTGGGTGGAAGTTGGTGGAAAGTAAAAAAGTGAAACACTTCCCAGCCCAGCCCCAGCTGATGGGACCACCAGCCCCAGCTGATGGGACCACTGTGAGTAAGCACCGCCCCCTGCTGGACATGCCAGATACGGCTGCCTGGGCCACCGCACCTTGGGTGCTCAGCTGATACAAGAGAGGGACAAGCCAGGCCTGGGGCCCAGCAACTTCACAAGACCCCACCAAAACTAGGGGCCAGTAACATTAGCAGTGTCTAAGGCAACCTATAGTTCTAAGTCAAATGAGTTTAAAAGAAGGGGCCAAAACCACAGGCACTGGGCTGGGGCAGACAGGGAAGGTTTTGCACAGAATGTGAAAAGGCGGGAGAGGAGCAGAGAGGGCAGCCAGCCCAGCAGGGCCCAGCAACGCAAAGACCAAGGGGGATAAGACAGACCAACAAAGGGCCCTGGAGGCGGAACTAGGAAGTGGGGCCACTGCCTGTCAGATTTCACGCTGTTTAAAGCCTTAAACTTTTGCACCCAATATAGAAAATAGATCCAATATAGAAAATAGACCCAAGTTGAGGGTCTGGCCAAGGACAGGGACTAGAGTCCCTGACCCCAGCACACAATCAGGGGCCCCTGGGGCATCTCTGAACGCCTGAAGGAGCAAAGTTTGAACCTAGAGCTTCAGGCAATGGGGTTTCAGAGCATTTGACTGACAGGACAACCATGGGGTCTCACAAGAAGGGAGAACACAGCCGCAGTGTTCAAGATGGAATGAAAGTAGGGGTGGGGGAGCCCAAGGCAGGAATGGGTACTAAGAACTTGTTGCACTTCTCCAACCAGCCCTCCTCCCACACAGGACTTCACAGATTCTCAGGGTTAATGTATGGGAGCCCAAACCCTCCATTCACCGGGTCCTTTCCCAGCCTCCCCTCATGCTCTGTCTGTACTATCTAATCTAGCCCCTGGTTACACTGGACACTGGTCTCTGTCTCCTGAATCCTCCACAGAGCACTACACACACAGGACCTCCACAAGCATGATTAACATGATAAAGAAAAAGAAAACTGCACGCACTGCAGAACAATGGGCTGTCCCCGGGAGCACTGGCCTCCCATGCCGGAGGCTGCCATGCTTGTCTGGTGAGGATACTCACCCCAGGAATGTCCAAAAGCTTTGACACCAGAAGAGGTGACTTCAGGGCTGCAACACTCCCCGTGACACCCACAAGAACATGGAATTTTCTCTCCACCAAGGGTGCAGCAGTTGGACAGGAGGCCTTTGGTTCCATGTGGGGTCTGGTGGCTTCAAGTTCTGGGAGCTTGCCAGGCCTGGGCTCCATAAAGGTGTCAGGATTTAGGATCTAAAAGCAGAACAAGGGCCACCCTCTTCATCCATACACTCGACCAGAATGTATGCAGGACCATGTGTTAGGCCCCAGGCCTAGAGGCTAAGGCAGCTAAAGGGATCAGCAGTCCCGGCTTCAGGGAGCACACAGTTTGATAAGAAAGTGAGACGCCATCCCCACACCCGGGCCAGTCAGTCACAAGGGAATGTTGCAGTGCTGTGGGGAAGGGTGTACCGGGTGCCGTGGCTGCTCACAGTGACCATCTCTGGAAGTCAGAGGCTGCATCCCAGAAAAGATGATGTTAGGGTTGAGTCCTGAAGGACGAGTTAGTTTTTCAGAGATGGGAAGAAATCACTTCAAAAGAAGGAACAATCTTGCAAAGGTGAAGGTCCTGAAGGAGGGCGGCAGGTTGGGGAACAGGGAGTGCCTTAGTAGTGAAGCCGGAATGTGATGTGGGGTGCTGGAGGGGCAGGAGGTGAGGCTGAAAGTCGGGGTGAGGCCAGAATGCCATGGGCAGCGAGGGCCAGGGTGAGGAGTTTCGGTTTTAGAAAGATGGTGCTGGCACTTGGTCATAGTGTCAAAGGGACCCTGCTAGTGGAGAGACTGGAAGGTGACAGGAGCTGCTGCAGTGGACTGGGCTGAATGGTGAAAGGAAGTGGCAGGAGGGGATGGGTTCCAAAGATACTCATGAGGTAGAACCCTGGGCAACAAGGAGGTTTGGGTGCCCCAGGGAGCCAAGAGATTTGCCTCTCTGTCCCTGTCTGTTAATCAAGATGGGCACCACCGTACAAATCAAAGCCCAGGAAGAAACCAGCATAAAGAGGATGCAGGCCACCCCAGGAGACTAGCTGGTTTGCTTCTTCCTCTGACTCTCAGATGTTGCTAGAAGTGAGTGCTCTTGATAATATGGCTGATGGACACCAAAACCTACACCCTGCAGGTTGGGCCAGCAGAACATGCTTCATCAGCAACCATCACCGAGGACCGATTACACTGAACACCATGCAAAGGAATTGTGGAAAACACAGTAGCTGCCTCTGGGGAATCTGTAGGTTGAGTTCGAGAAGACAGGAATCACACCTGTCTGAAATTATCTGAGATCAGTCCTTCCCTGGGATGTACCTTTTTGGTGATCACAGACTCAATTTACACATCAGTTTCCTTGCCTCTCCCTCCACCAGCAAGCTCCCTGAATGCGTGATCAGGTCTAATTGCCAACCAGCAGTCCACTAGCTGGCAGTCCTGAACATGTGCTGAATGAATAACTACACCTGCTAAGGCAGTGTGGGGCAGAACACAGATACCCAGCCTGTGAATCAGAAGCCCTGGGCCCTGACCATGGTGTGCTCCTGACCTGGAGTGACCTTGGTCCAGGGTCATTCCCTCCCTGGACCTGTCCCTTCATCAGAAAAATGCAGAGGTAGGACCAGATGATCTCTGAAGCTCCTTCCAGCAGAAACTTTGAGTCAATACATGAAAGAGAGCAGTAAGGGGCTCTCCGTACAAAACAGAAGGTCCTAGAAGATACACTCAAAAAAGAACCAGCAGGGCAAGGGAAACCCAGGCAGCTGCCCAGGAAGTAGTGCTGGTGAGTCGCCCAATGGCTACCTCCATGGCTGAGCATCCACAGGGGCCCGTCTCCTCTTCACTCACAGGCCCCTTGGCTCTCTAGCCTCTCTGCCCAGGATTTGCCTTCAGTACTTGGGCACAACCCACGTGGGCTGAGGATCATGTTTGGCTGCATTATCCCACTTCTCAGCAGGGGTTAATCACAGGCTGGTTCCCTAGGGCAAGATCACCCAAAGTTTGATTTGCCAGTAATCTCAATGTTTGCTCCACTGTAGGGCAATGCTTGGTCAGAGTCGGAGAACTCAGTTTACTCCAGGGAGTGGGGAGCCCTGTTAGCATCTGACAAGGTACAGAGTGCCTACCAGTCAGCTTCTTCCCAGAACACAGCATTGGTAGATGATGGAAGCACACTGTTTATTCTCCAGGGAAACCTACCTGCCAGATCTCAAACCCTGACCCTGTCCCACCCTAGCCAACTGGTGCTAGGATAGGTAGATTCCTGCAAAACCAGAAGCCAAATTTTATCTCTGAGGCCCCTGAACCTCATCCACATCAAGCTGATCTCATTCGTAGGAAACAGGTTACAGAAAGCAATCAGTTAAATTTGGGGCAGGAATCTATATTAGTGACTTCAACTGCTTCCCCACAGCAGGCACTATAGTCCGAAATATAGTACTTAGCCTGCTTAGTAAAGCTGTGCTAAGGATCAAACCTACCTACCTTCCTAAAAAATAGGGTGTGTGTGTGTATGTGTGTGTTTAATGTACTTGAGGAATAGAAAGTGAATCATTTAACTAACATTTGGAGGCGAGGTCAAATCAGTTCAACCTGAGAATTCCAGGAAGGGTGACAGCTGGCAGGATTCCTTTGTCTGCTTGCAAAGAGGATCAAATTTCAAACCAGTAAGGCTATTACCCTAACCAGATCCTGTTGGAGTCACCTATTTGCACAGGAAGGGTAGCTGGAGACAGTACCTCGCTTCCCTGGGCTCTGCTGAACTAACAGGAACTCCTGAGCAGCAAAAAGAGTTGGCAAGCAGGCAGATTATGGGGCTACAGGCTGTGATTACTGAGCCTCAAGATCCCAGGGCACCAAGCCAAGCAGGTAAGCCACAGCCAGAAAAATGACAGCTTCTCTATCCTCTAGAAAGACAGGGACAGACAGCACAAAGAGCCTCGGCTTGTGTGTTTAAGTCTCCTCTGATGAGTTTAATTCAGGGCAGAGTTTCAGGTTTCAGGGATACCTGCCAGTCCCTATATGGGCAAAGGTGGAGCTGGCACAGAACCACACTAAAGACGGGAGCAAGGAAAGCAAGGCCAGACAGGGTATACGTTCAAGCTCAATACAGGAAGGATGAGAACTGAGCCTAAGACAAAGCAGAACCAAACAAGGGAAGTGGGTGGTGGGTAGGCAGGGATCCAAGATCCATTATGAGCCTGAATCCTTGAGCCTAACATCAAAGCCCCTCACTACCCGCTGCCCAGGGTTCTGCTCCAGCTTACACCTGTAATCCCAGCAATTTAAGAGGGCAAGGTGAGGGGCACTGCTTGAGCCCAGGCACTTGAGACCAGCCTGGGCAACATAGCAAGACGCCAGCTCTACAAAAAATTTACAAATTAGGTGTGGTGGCACATGCCTGTGGTCTCAACTACTTGGGAGGCTGAGGCAGGAGGATCGCTTGAGCCTAGAAGGCTGCAGTGAGCCATGTTTTTGCCACTGCACTCCAGCCTGGGTGACAGAGACTGTTTCAAAATATGATAATAATAATAAATTATTATTGTAATTTATATTGTATAATAAATTATTATTAAATTGTACCACAATAAAAAAAGTGTGTAACTATTTACATGGCATTTACACTGTATCAGGTTTTATAAGTAATCTGGAGATGATTTAAATTATATGGTGGGGCATGGTAGCTTGTGCCTGTGGTCCCAGCTACCTGGGAGGCTGAGGTGGGAGGATCATGTGAGCCCAGGGAGTTCGAGGTTGCAGTGAGCTATGATCACACCACTACACGCTAGCCTAGGCAACAGAGTAAAACCCTGACTCAAAAAAAAAGAAAAAGAAAAAAGAGTATACGGGAGGGCTGATGTGGTGGCTCACATCAGTAATGCCAGCATTTTGAGAGGCCAAGGAAGGAGGATTGCTTGAGCCAGGAGTTTGAGACTAGCCTGGGCAACTCACCGGTGAGACCCTGTCTCTACAAAAATAAAATAAAAATTAGCCGGGTGTGGTGGCTTATGCCTGTGGTTCCAGCTACACAGGGGACCTAGGCAGGAGAATCCCTTGAGCCCAGGATGTAGAGGCTGCGGTGAGCTATGTTCCCACCACTGCACTCCAGCCTGGGTTACAGAATGAGATCCTGTCTCGAAAAAAAAAAAAAAAAAAAAAGTATACCGCAATCCCCTGCGGATACTGAAGGATGAATGTATCTAACACACACACTCACACACGTGGGCTACTAGAAACGCAGTGACTGCGTATTGCTACTTCCCAGCCACTGTGAGAGAGATGGAAACCCCTGGTCCAAGACACCCACCACTTCCCCAACTTGGGAACCTCTCCGGCTCACCATCTAGCACCTACTTCCAAATACTTCAAGGACAGCAGGAAGTTCTTTTCCAACAAGATTTGGCCTAATTTGTAAATGGCATTCTGCACTTTTTGGCAGGCCGAGGGCTACTTCCAATATCCCATGGCTTTCCTTTTTTAATTTTACCAACTTTTAAAATACACTTTGTACTTTGGGCAGCCCGAGTAAGCGCTAAGTGGGAGGAGCTGACACGGCCATCATTTAAACTAGATTAAACGACGCTGGACAAATAATCGCAGAGCAGCACAAAGTTGGGCTAGACGTGCACAGATGCAAACCCTCCACTCCGGGCTCGGGAGTCCCTCCTGCTCCAGGCGGCCCCACCCGTACAGCCGGGAAAGGCAGGTCGCACAGATGCACAGCCGCCCACCCACGCACAGTCGCAAGCAGAGTTTCATGGGCACAGAGGGGAAAGTGAGGACACATACAGACAGCCACGGACCCACGCTCGCAGACACAGCTCCCCGAACCTCTCCTCCCTGCGCTGCCGCGAGAACCCAGCTTCCCAGCCCCGTTCCACTGCTCACCCGCGCCAGGGGCGTCTCGGGGCCGATCCCAAATATCGCGGTATCTCTGCCGCCCTCCCGCGGAATCTGACTGTCACGCCTCACGAGAGCACCGTGCTGGCTGTGTGTCGCGCAGCCTTCTGGGAGCTGTAGTCCACTTCTCTGCCTTCCAGGAGTCGTAGTCCACTGGGGAAATCCTGGAGCAAACCCTGGCTCCCTGTTCTTTGTATTGCTGGGACTCTCGATAGGGGCTGGCATAACTGTCCGACCACCTCTCCTCACTCCTATCAGCCCCACACACACTGCTCGTTGCTTGGAGCCTTTTTTTTTTTTTTTTTTTTTTTTTTTTTTGCTGTTGTCCCAGGTTTATTGAAAATATTACAGTATCCCAAAAAGATTCAAACAGCTCCACATGGCGTTTTGAAATTCATCCCCACTGTCGGCTGAGTGACCTGTAGGTTGGACAGACTGCCAAAGTCCAAAACAATCAGCATTTCCTTAATATCAGGATCTGTTAATATTTCAGTGATCTCCTGATCCAGGCCTGAGACCTCAGGAACATGATTACCTCTCCTTTCTCTCTTCTCCTCCTGCAACTTGATGGAGATACCGCTCACTGAGCCCTTCAAATCAGCTTCATCACATGCATGTTCTAGCCTACTATCTTACTATCCTGTTGGGGAGCTTTTTTTTTTTTCCTTTTTGAGACAGGGACTGGCTCTGTCACCCAGACTGGAGTGCAGTGGTGCTATCTCCACTCACTGCAACCTCCACCTTTCGGGCTCAAGCCATCCTCCTATCTCAGCCTATTGAGTAGCCGGGACTACAGGAGTGTGCCATCATGCCAGACTAGTGTTTGTATTTTTTGTAGAGATGGGTTCTCACTCTATTGCCAAGGCTGGTCTCAAACTCCTAGGCTCAAGCAATCTGCCCACCTTGGCCTCCCAAAGTGCAGGGATTACAGGAGTAAGCCACTGCACCCAGGCCTGGGGAGCTTTTTGCTGGAAATAATGGTGATCTCCTTTCACATGTGCTTGTTTGTGTGGAAGTTGCTGCCCGGGTGCGTGTAGCACTTTTTTATGACGGAGTATAGAAAAGGGCCATCTTCACGGTGTTAGTGCGAATGGGGCCCATGTTGGCAGGTCCTTAGTAAAAGAGGGCTCGGGGCACTTAATGCTGAATATTTACCAAGGTTCTTCTATTTTAGGTGCACAGGATACACACAGGATACAGGATAAATCAGATGCGTCCCTGTTCTTGACACAAACAGGGACACAGAAAATGACAGGGTAAGATCCTCCATGAGGAAGCAACACCTCCAGGCAGGAAAGCCTTCTTGAAGGAGTGACTTGAGATGAATCTTGAAGGACAGCCAGGAGCTTAGATACAGGATCCCAGCAGCGATCCAGGTGGAGGGCATCGAATGGGCAAACAGAAGGCAGCAGGAGAGTGCACATTGGGCAGGCTTCCCTGCCCTTTTCATTTTTTAGCCTTCACAGGCCCCAGAAACCTCTGTATTCATTGAGGTGGCTAAAGCAGCTGTGGGTCCCCTGCCCTGAGCTGAGGTGGGGCCTCTGCTCTACCCCTGCCCTTGGCTGCAATGGACTATCTGGGCCATACCGTCCCTTACCCAGGGATCCAGACTGCTTCTTTTTTTTTTTTTTTTTTTTTTGAGATGGAGTCTTGCTCTGTCTCCCAGGCTGGAGTGCAGTGGCGTGATCTTGGCTCACTGCAAGCTCTACCTCCCAGGTTCACGCCATTCTCCTGCCTCAGCTTCCCAAGTAGCTGGGACTACAGGTGCCCGCCTCCATGCCTGGTTAATTTTTTGTATTTTTAGTAGAGACGGGGTTTCACCTTGTTAGCCAGGATGGTCTCGATCTCCTGACCTCGTGATCCACCTGCCTTGGCCTCCCAAAGTACTAGGATTACAGGCGTAAGCCACCGCGCCTGGCCTATCAAGCCTGCTTCTTCCACTTCCTCCCCCCAAGGCAGGGAGCCTCGGTGGCAATTTCATCACCTACGCAAGGCTGCATCAGATAAAGAGCCACACAGGGTCGTATAGCTCTAGATCCCAGGAATGACAGACCACAGACCCACCCAGCCCCCATACTTTCATGCCCCTGCCCCACAGCCTGCCATGAGGCTCCACGCAAGCCCACAGGAAGACACATGACACAGCAGAACACACAGGGCCAAATGTTCCCCTTTATTATGGTTCACTCAGTTACCAAAGACAGATACATTGGCTCAGGCAGCTCAACTGCCAGCTGGGGAACATCCAGCTCCAGAAATAGGGAGCAGCAGCGGCACCAGGAGAATAGCAAAGCAGGTCACTGGGACCCCAGAACTGACCTGGGCCCTCCTCCACTCGACCCCAGGACAGACTTTCCTGCAAAGATAAATGTGTGCCCTGCCCCCACTTCTCATACTGGTTCCTTCCCTGGGAAAGTGCATAGTTGCCTGGAGATGCAGCATCCCAGGGCCTGAATAAGCTGGGCCACACCAGGATCAGGCTTTCCCAAAGGTAGAGCCAGAGTGTGGCCACATAGGTCTGAGCCAAAGAGGCAGGTAGGACAGGATATTGATTGGAGGTAACATCCAACAGGTCATGGGTGCTAAGCAGGGAGCTAGATCACAGGCCTCCTGGAGCCACCAGAGAGAGAAGGAAAAGGGAGCCAAAGGTCTGGGATAGGAGAGAGAAAGGGAAAAGGAGGAAGGGCTTAGACCTAGGGTCCCTTTTCAGGTACCAGGGACTGTGACCATTGCTCCCTAGAGAAAAAATGGGAGAGAGGAGAGGTAATTATATTTTGTGGCCCAAACCTAAAGGACCATCAGGAAGAGAACTTCCGGAGGCCCCTGGCTCAGGGTGGCCTGGAAGCCTAGGTGTTAGGTTCCAAGCTGAAGCCAGGCCAGAGTAGCCAAGCAGGGTTTGGATTTTTGTCCAAACAGCTCAGGTAGGCTTCTGTTGGGAGAAGGGAAGGTGGGAAATGGGCAAATGCTCTTTGGGTGAAAACCCACTCCCCTTCAGGCCCTGCACACAGCTGGAGCCTCTACCAGCCATATTCTTATACCGCTTGGAATAGAGCAGCCCCATGGGCCTAAAACCACTCTCCTGAAAGTGCTAGGGAGTTCTGACTGGGTGAGGACAAGCCAAGACCAAGGTCTGTAGGCAGAGGGGAGCAAGTTACCTTGATTTGGAAAACAAAACAAAACTAAAGCCAGAGAGCCTCCCCTCCCACCCCGCCTAACCTGAAATCCCATTCAGGCCATTGTGCTTGCAGCCAGGACTGGGCCTGTGCTTCTGCTTGGGCCCTGAGTTCAAGTGCCCAGAACTGCCCTGTGACCAAGAGCAAGTCAGGGTGGGGGAAGGCATGCTCCCCTCTCACTGGACCCTGCCTGCCTTCTCCTCTGACCTTCCCTCCGGGCCTAGCCCTCTGAGCCCGTCCCTTCTACCAGATCCAAACAGAACAGCTACTGCTCCCAGGAATCCAGTAGTCACAGAGAGATACCTAGATGCCCCAGTGTGCTGGAGCCAGCCAGACCTCCCCCAGGGACCAATCATTACTGACATGACCTCTGCTCCAGCTGTACCTTTACATCTGACAACTGCCCAGCATGTCCCAACTCCTCAGGGAAGGCAGTAAGGCAGATGCCACCTAGCACATGGTGCGGTCAGGGTAGGAGAATCAAGCTACAGCAGCTGGGGGCATGGGGAGGAGACAGAGGGACATATGCAGAGGGGCTCAAGGAGGCTCTGGGGAGAGAAGGAGGAGAAGGCAGGGGAGAGAAAAGAGGAGCCTGCCCCTGCAGACCAGACTCTCAGGCCCAAGCAGAAACCCTGCATTTCCATCCCCTGGGGGTCAGTTACCCAGGTGGGCTCTGCACCCCCAGCTGTGTGCCCCTCCTACATCAGGGGTAAGGCCCAGCTCCCTCATCAGCTTCCTTGAACTGTAAATCAAGTTAGATTTGGGGATCTGGGCTCAGTCTCAGGAGCAGATAAAACTGGGATACTCAGCCTCGGGGAAGACAAAGAAAAGCCACCTAGGAAAGAGACAGACAGATCCTGGGCAAGGGAAGATAGCATAGGGAATGTGACATTAGGGAACAGATGAAGGAGGAGGAGGCTGAGGGAGGGGAGGCCTGGACGGATGAGAAGAGCAAGGGAATATCCCTGGCTTGTACCCATCCTCCCACCCACCACCAAGAGTGCTAAAAACTGCTGCTTCCCAGGAAGACTGAAAGTGGAAGCAGTTCCAGCTCATAACCCTAGGAAGGAGCCAGTCTTTCTGCTATGCATCCCCTGGCCCCGTGAGGGGTCCCTGGGCCAGGGTCAGAGGGGCAAGGGGCAGGAGGGGCAGGTGGAGGGTGGGGGTGGGGGCTGGTTTAGCTCTAAACACACATCTAGCACCACAACAAGAGACCTCCACTGCACACTATTTCACGAGGGGACACGGACACAGCTACCACCGCACGGGACAGCTCCACGTGCAGAGCACAGCTGAGTGCCAAGAGCAGAATACAAAGGTTGTGGGCTGGGGGACAGACATATACATATATACATATACATATATATATATATATACACACATACATATATATATATATATATATATGTATAAAACTCTGGTCCTTTGTACAAAGTAGGGAAGGAGAAAAAGGAAAGGGGGAACCCTGCTTGGTTACCACAAATGACGATGTGGCTTGAGCCCCCTGTCCCAATGGCCCCAGCCCTGCCACCTGGTAGGTGTGGCTGGTTCACATCTCATTGGAGTATGTGTAGTTGGGGGTGGCAGAATACTGAGTCTGAGGCTGATTCATGGCACCCTGGGCTGCCCCCATGGCTGCATTCTGGGCCGCCTGCTGCACGTGTGGATTCTTCCATGCCCCTGTTGTCCACTCCTCCTGAGCTTTGCTGAAACTCCCCCCACTTCCCCGGTAAAATTTATGAACCTGTAGGAAAAAAGAGCATAAGAAAGGGTTAATCAAAGACAAAAGACAGCCCATCCAGGAAACAGATGGGACCCATCTGTAAAAAAAAACAGTGCTTCCTCCCTATGCATGCCTCTGTAGGAGAGTCCTGCAAGCCATTCCAGAGTGAATCTCTTGGAAGACCTCAGGATCCTCTTGTAAATTGGAGGAGGGCTTGTTTCAGAACACAGCCCCTTCCCAAAGCCACCTTCTCACCCTTGAGGGGACCACATACCATGCTGAGGGCGATGAAGGAAAAGACGGCCATCACTGTGAACATGACAGTGGGAATTAGCATCACCACCGCCGAGCCAATGTTCGTTCCGAAGAAGGAGATGGTGGCAATCCAGCCGCTGCAGGAAGAGGCCAGTGTGGGGCTGTGGGCAGGATGGGCGGTGCCCAGGAGCCCCTCTCCCAGAGGAAGGGACCATCTCATTGTCACAGGGAGGAAACGTATCACTGGATGCAGAGGGACCATCTTACTGATACCCAAAGGGCCTGTGTCAATGGCTCAAGAAGACCCCTTCCCTGTGGCTCAGAGGTGCTCTACAGATACAACACTTCCTTTCCCCAGATTTTCCCATAATCCCTGATACCCCTCAGCCCCCAAGAAACCACTGCCAGGTTCTCCTTCCCTCTGATGCTATGGCTGTACTACTACACTATCCCGAATCCTCTCACTCTCCCAACAACCCATGTCACTCAGGCCCCATAGGCTAGGCAGTTTAGCACACAAAGGTACCCAAAAGATACACCCGCAATGCCACCCCTTCCAGCCCCAGGCCACACCCCTGCCTCTTACCAGACGCCCCAGCCTGGGATGCCCACGGCCTGGATGATGCTGATGACCAACTGAGCCATGAAGGTAAAGAAGAATGCCATGAAACTGAAGGAGCTGTCAGTCCTGCGGCAGAGGAGGTGGCTCCCGTCACCTGGGCAGAAGGCCAGGGCTTCCCTGCCTTCAAGGCCCCCAAGCCCTTCCAAGTTTAAGTGCATAATGGACAGAAGACATTTAAAGGCCTTAATTTAGAGGTCAGAATGGGATAGTTTTACCCATACATCTTTGCAAGTTTCTACATGGTAGACCTGTGTGTTGTAACATTACACAGGGAGGGATTTCCTCATGAACAGACCACCCACTGTTACATGGATGGACGGCTTATTGGCATAGAAATAGATGGCTCCATTGAGGCAGGAATAAACAGTCTCATTGTCAAGGGGATGGACACTGGCACCAAGACAGCTAGCTCCACTGGTACATGGATGGATGGTCCCATAGGCTCAGAGATAGAAAGTCTCACTGGCTCTAGAACGGACACCCTATTGGCACCAAAATAGTAGCTAATTGGCACTTAGATAGATGGCCTGATTGGCACAAAGAGATTTAAGGCCCCATTAGCGTTGAGATGGATATTCTACTGGCACTAAGACAGATAGCCTTGGTACATTGATGAATAGTCACATGGGCACAAAGATTGAAAATGCCATTTGGCACTAGGTGGACACCCACTGGCACCAAGACAGCAAGTTCCACTGATACGTGGATGGGTGTTCCCTTTGGCACACAGTTGGATGACCTCATTGCACATGAACAGCGTCCATGGTGCATGGCTGGCTGGTTCCATTGGCACATGGATAGATGGTGTCCTTGGCACCAAGTCAGCTAGCCCCACAGGTACTAGGATGGGTAGCTCCACCAAGACAGGCAGCCCCACAGGCAAAATTTAACAGGCAGCTGCCTGAGGAAGGTGATGACAGAAGAAAAAATAGGCCTGGTCTCTCTATATTTCCCCTATCTAAGGGTAGAGTGAGGAGGAAAGGAACTAACTCTCAGCCCTCTCACCTCAATCTGGCACCCCCAGAAAGCCCAAGCCCAGCCCTACCTAGCAATCTGAGCCAAAGGTGAACAAGGGAAAGTGAGTTTGGGGGAGGGTAAAAAAAAAAAAAAAAAAAAAAAAGAAGTGAGAAAAGAGGCAGGGGAGACAGGCATAGAGACGGCTAGGCACTGCAGTTAGTACCAACCACTTACTTGAAGGCCTTGTAAATGGGCCGAAACCAGCAGACGTAGGAGCAGGGTGTGAAGAGGATGAGCCAGAGAAAGGCGAGGCCAAAGTTGGTGGCTCCCCCGCCTCCGATCAGCCACGCGAGACAGCCCACCAGGTTCACGGCCAGCGTGACGCTGTTCACTGCAGGCCCAGGAGCACATGCACACATAGAGACAGACACCCAGGCCCATAGAGAGACACATGAGCACACGGACATGGGCACGCACACACCAGTAACGCAACAGAGACCAACCATCAAGCCAGGCCAACAGCACAGACAAGCACAGAGAGATGCAGACACATTCACAGATTCACACCCACACAAAAGACCCACAACCCGTACCAACGAATACATACAGAGACACATGAGACACACATACACACACAGAGGAGTAAAGACTGTAAGAAAGCAAGCTGGGAGCTCGAACCAACCGCCCCCCTCCCCCACAACCCCAGCACCCACTCCTGAGAAATCTGGAGAGCACAGGCTCCAGAACCCAGAGCTTCTGCCCAGCAAACCCCTTTGAAGGGCTCCAAAGCCTCAGGGTGATAAAATGCTTTTGTCCTTATAAGAATGGCTTCAGGCCCTCACCCTCCCAGAATCACAGCAATCACCAAGCCCAGGACATGGGAAACCGACCTTACACTTCCTCTTTCGAGATAGGGGCATGGAAAGAGAAAAGTAAAAGGCCTTGTGGAAACATCTCTTCTAGCCATTGTGCCATCTACCTTGCACTTAAATGGGGCAGGCATTGGCGGCTGGAATCTCAGTCTTTTTTTTTTTTTTTTTTGAGAGAGAGAGTCTTGCTCTGTCGCCCAGGCTGCAGTGCAGTGGCGCAATCTTGGCTCACTGAAAGCTCCGCCTCCCAGGTTCAAGCCATTCTCCTGCCTCAGCCTCCCAAGCAGTTGGAACTACAGGCACCCACCACCATGCCTGGCTAATTTTTTTGTATTTTTTTAGTAGAGACAGGTTTTCACCTTGTTAGCCAGGATGGTCTCCACCTCCTGACCGCGTGATCCACCCGCCAAGGCCTCCCAAAGTGCTGGGATTACAGATGTGAGCCACCACACCCGGCCTTGGAATCTCAGTCTTTATCTAATCTATTTCTTTATTTTATTTTATTTTTGAGATGGAATCTTGCTCTGTAGCCCAGGTTAGAGTGCAGTGGCACGATCTCAGCTCACTGCAACCTCCACTTCTCAGGTTCAAGTGCTTCTCCTGCCTCAGCCTCCCCAGTAGCTGGGATTACAGGCACCCGCCACCATGCCCAGCTAATTTTTGTATTTTTAGTAGAGATGGGTCTTCGCCAAGTTGGCCACGCTGGTCTCGAACTCCTGACCTCAGGTGATCCACCCGCCTCGGCTTCCCACAGTGCCAGATTATAGGTGTGCATCACTGTGCCCAGCTATCTAATCTATTTCTTTTTTTTTATTTTTATTTTGTTTTATTTTTTGAGACAGAGTCTCGCTCTGTCGCTCAGGCTGGAGTGCAGTGGCCGGATCTCAGCTCACTGCAAGCTCCGCCTCCTGGGTTTACGCCATTCTCCTGCCTCAGCCTCCCGAGTAGCTGGCACTACAGGCGCCCGCCACCTTGCCCGGCCAGTTTTTTGTATTTTTTAGTAGAGACGGGGTTTCAACGTGTTAGCCAGGATGGTCTTGATCTTCTGACCTCGCAATCCACCCGTCTCGGCCTCCCAAAGTGCTGGGATTATAGGCTTGAGCCACCGCACCCGGCCTAATCTATTTCTTAGATAACTCTCATGCCAGCTCTTCGAAGAAGTCTTCCTTTGCTACTACAGCCTCATCATCTCCCATCCCTCTGACCTTCTACTGACCTGGGCTGCTCTCAAGTTTCCCCAGATATAAATCCCAGCCCATCAACCAGACTAAAAGTTCCCCAAGAACAGGACCCAGGCTCTCCCTCCTCTGTCCCCACCTCATCTATCTGAACTAGGAGGCACAGTGTCACTGAGTCATGGCCAGCAGGGACCTCAAAGATTTACAGATAAAAGTGATGCTGGTACTAACACACACCCAGGTCTGTG
This sequence comes from Rhinopithecus roxellana, assembly GCF_007565055.1. Taxonomy (NCBI): domain Eukaryota; kingdom Metazoa; phylum Chordata; class Mammalia; order Primates; family Cercopithecidae; genus Rhinopithecus; species Rhinopithecus roxellana. Next base: position 78,648,566 of record NC_044553.1, on the reverse strand, counting down.
CAGCACATCATTATCTAACATCAGAGCACTCCCTTTCTTGAAAACAAAGCTCAGTCCACAAAGACCTGCTGAACAAACAAACGAAGGAGGGCTCAATCATGGCCTCAAACAGCCAGGCATCTGTGGTCCTGTCTTCTGAATAAAACTCTTAAGCACCTCAAGGGTTATATACATTTCCTTGGGAGTAAAGCACCTGGCGAGTGCCTAGTGAGGACTTAAGGAGATATTTATAGCCCTTAAATCCAGCTTCTGGATGAGATGTTCCCAGGAGTGGAGTTCCCAGAGCCCAGGTCAGATGGTGACCCACAAGTCCTGGCCTGACCACCATGTCACCCATCTCAGGGTCCCTCATAATGAGTGGGCATTTTTTCCTGTACATTCAGCTGTATTTCCTCTAACCCCGTTCATTGTCCCAAAATCTCCTGGAGGCTTGGTGTTAAAAACTGATTTTATTTGCTCTTTATATAGAAAAGACACTAACCTATTACACTGGTTGACATCCCTCCCTAGTCCAACCTGTCCCCAGTTCCCTTGCTCAAACACTTCCGCTGCAATTACTCTGCTTCCTCTCTGGAATGGATACCCATGGGCTCAGCCCCTCTCTCTCTCTAGCCATCAGTTTCTGTCTGTCTTCACTCTTCCCCCTATCCAGCTTAGATTCCATAATTCATTACTCACTTTCTTTTTTTTTTTTTTTTTTGAGACGGAGTCTCGCTCTGTCACCCAGGCTGGAGTGCAGTGGCCAGATCTCAGCTCACTGCAAGCTCCGCCTCCCGGGTTCACGCCATTCTCCTGCCTCAGCCTCCCGAGTAGCTGGGACTACAGGCGCCGCCACCTCGCCCGGCTAGCTTTTTTTGTATTTTTTTTTTTTTTAGTAGAGACGGGGTTTCACCGTGTTAGCCAGGATGGTCTCGATCTCCTGACCTCGTGATCCGCCCGTCTCGGCCTCCCAAAGTGCTGGGATTACAGGCTTGAGCCACCGCGCCCGGCCCATTACTCACTTTCTTATTCCCTCTCCTGCCCTGTCTTCTGGTCACACTCACCCTAGATGAACATAATTCTCATCTGTACCCGAGCTGAATGTCGCTGAGAAAAAAGGGGACCCCATGAGGAAGACTGGCAGGACTATAAATTCACATCAGCCAACCTCAAATGGACCTTGTGCGTGGCCCAGAAATCTTAGGGGCCAGGTTTCTTTGGAGAGTGTCCTCACTCTCTGTCTACAAACATGGCCATGGCCTCGTTCTGAGCCCACTCTCCCCACTACATCATATTTGATGGAAAAAATGCAAGCCATCAGAAGTAACTTCCTCATTTGCTTCCCAACATCTATAGACTTACCCACACCTGTCCCATCCCCCCTTCTCTCAGGTTACATGGTAGGAGATCCCTTCTTCACTCAAAGGCCAAGCCAGGCCTTGAAACGGAGTCTGTCTGCCCCATCCTCTTCCTACCATGCCATGAGGGACCTGCTGCAAAGACAGCATATTTTACCACCTTCCTGGCATGTGCAAGCATCTGCCGAGGTAGGCAGCTAAGTGCAGGCCTCACTGAGGGCAATGTCACACATAGCAGAATCCAACTGCAGTCACACTGCGGGTATCTTTGGCTCCTGGGGTTCACACCCAGCACAGGATAGCCAGCCTGCCTTCCCCTCACATGCCTAAGAGGTACCTTCTAACCAACCTCAGCACAGCCAAGTCCCATTCCCCCAAGAAGACACCTTTCCCACCACCTGCTGCAGATCACCAGAAATGAGGCCTTTACACTCTCAACCTTAAAACCTTAGGACACTGATGTTAAGGTTTTCTAAATAAAGAATTCTAGATTATTTAATTATTTTTTTAGAGACAGGCGCTTACTCTGTCACCCAGGGTGGAGTGCAGTAGCATGATCATAGATCACTGCAGCCTTGAACTCCTGGGCTCAAGTGATCCTCCCACCTTAGTCCCCTGAGTAGCTAGGACTACAGGCAAGTGCCACTATTCCTAGCTAGTTGTTTTAAGAGATGGGGTCTTGCTATGTTGCCCCCACTGGTCTCAAACTCCTAGGCTCACTGGATCCTCTGCCTTGGCCTCCTGAGTAGCCGGACTACAAGTGTGAGCCACCACACAGGCCTAATTTTTTTTTTTTATTTTCGGTAGAGACGGGGTCTTGCTGTGTTGCCCAGGCTGGTCTTAAACTCCTTACCTCAAGTGATCCTCCTGGCTTAGCCTCCCAAAGTGCCAGGATCACAGGTGTGAACCACTGTGCCTGACATTAGGCTCTTATAGGTACAGACCACCCAACACAGAGCTGCATGGAACCACAGCAATCGCCAAGCCAATACTCTCTTCCTACAAATAAGGAACCTGCTGCTTGGGAAGCACAGTGACCAGGCGAACATGACCCCACAGCTCCCAACTCCCAGTTGAATCCTCCTCTTTGAGCAATCTTCCAGAGAAAGCAAGACAAATAAGGTTTTGAGGGAAGGATTCCTCTCCAAATCCAGAATCCTGAGGTCCTGACAGTCCCCAGATGTTCCCTGGAAAGTTACTCCAGTGGAAGGGAAAGGGGAAGCAAGAAGGCAGGGATCACACTGCAGAGAGGGACCCCCGTCCAGATGCTCTGTGAAAGGAGGGTGGAGGGGAAGGAAGGGAGGAGAGGCCTAGATGGGGAGGTTGATGGAAACTGAGGCCCAGTCGGGGAGGTGGCCCATGGAAGAAGCCTCTGGGAGCCTGGCAGGGGAAGACTTATGGTCCATGCATATGCCACAAGTGGGACTGAAGGACAGTCGGGCCTGTGGGCACCCCATCCTGCGCCTAGCACGCCCAGTCTTCCTTCCTCCTCCAGTCACCCTGGCCCACCCCCATCCCACGGCACTCACACATCCAGAGGTAGTAGAGGCGCTTGGTCATGCTGAGATGCTGGGGAGGAATGTCGGCCTCAAAGTCTTGGTAGAAACATGGCTTCAGCGGGATGAATTTGGGCAATGGTGGGAAGTTGTTCACTTTCTCTGTGGATGAGACACATTGCACAACATCACCTCCAGTCTTTCCCCTGACAATCCAAGACGCTCATCATTTCCCTGGCTGTGCTGCCCTATTGGCCCCTGTGGCCACCGGCCACTCTGTTTTCCCCACTCAGCCGTCCCTACCTCCCCAGTTCAGCTGAGATGATCCCAAAGTAGCCAAAGGCCCTAAGACAGCGTCACTCAGAATAAAAAACAATGTCACCTTGATAGACAGCATTTATTGTTTTTTAATTCTGAGTGACACTGTCTCGGGGCCTCAAGGTGCCACCCTCTCAGTGGGAGCAGCTCCAAGCAGAGGAAGCGGGATGCATGAGAATCTACAGATGTGGGTTCCAGCCTCCATTCAGCATTTGTGCTCTGGGGCAAATCATCGCCCCTCTCTAGACCTCAGTTTATCTGCTGGAGTGGGGGCTGGGCTACACGGTTCCTAAAGTTCCCTCCAACTTTGGCATTCTATACCTCTGAGCCTTCTGAACCAGATAAAAAAAGGCCTCAGAGTATTAGAAAGCAATAGAGACAGAGGGGAGGGGGGCCACTAATCAGGCAGATGGACAGTAAGACAAGGACATCAAGGTACTCAATTCCTGGTCTCTAGGACCAAAGATCTGACACAGGGCTAGACAATGTCATGTTGAGGTTCTCAGACAAGCCTCAGTGGAGAGAGTGGGGAAAGCTTAGGGACAATAAGATGGAAAGAACCTGGCCTCCAAAGACTAGGGGAGATAAGGGGACCAGGAAGAGGGCCATCCACGCTATGCTCACTGTCATGTCCTACCCACACAGCCTGCCCCTCTCCTTACCTGCCATGATGGTACCAGTGCCCACTGGCCTGCCCACACCTCTTGTCCTGAACTGGAAGGAAAGAAAAGCCAGAGAAGGATGAGATCAGGGCCACACTCAACCCAGTCCCTCTCTACTCCCTATCTGGGTAGCAAGCTCCCCAGGACAGGACCCAGCACATACTCCCACAGTGCTGTGAACACAATGGAGGCAGCTCCCCTCCTCCCAGAGCCACCCTTCCACCAGCTGCACCTTCCCAGCTGCTCCCGCCCTCTGCCTCAAGGCACAAAATCTACCCTCCGAAAACCCCATCCAAGGATGGGAAAGGAACCTAGGATGGAATCCCATATAGGGAAAACCAAGTGACATTCTATTCCTTGACCTTGAATTACAGACTGAGCCTCAGCCTTGGTCACAGACTAGCCTCCCTTCACTCCTTTTGCCTTTGTTCATTTATTAAGACACTTACATGGTGCTGGAAGAGAGAATGAGCAAGACAGATGTGGTCCCTGCTCTCCCCATGAAACAGTCAATCACCTCTGCAGTAAATCATATAAAAGGCAAGCACAGTTGCCGTGAAAACATACATAGCATGTCACGGTGATCTAATCTGGTCTGGGGAGTCAGGGAAATTAAATTATTTTAATTAAAAAAACTTTTTTTGAGATGGGGTCTCTCTCTATTGCCCAGGCTGGAGTGCAGTGGTACAAACCCAGCTCACTGCAGCCTCAGCCTCCCAAGGCTCAGGTGATCCTCCAAGCTTAGCCTCCTAAGTAGCTGGAACTATAGGCATGAACCATGCCCAGCTAATTTTTATATTTTTTTATAGCGATTGAGTTTCGCCATATTGCCAAGGCTAATTTGAATTCCTAGGCTTAAGCAATCCACCTGCCTCAGCCTCCCAAAGTGCTAGGATTATAGGCATGAGCCACTGCACCCAGCCTCAGGGAAATTAAATACAAGTGGTAGTAAAGACCTGAAGAAAGAAGAGGAGTTCCCCAGGCAAAACAGTCTTCCAGGCAGATGGGAAAGCATCCTACAGGGACAGTTCCTCACTAGGAATGAGCTTCACACTTGTGTTTTTTCTCAGACAGGGTCTCACTCTGTCACCCAGGCTGGGGTAAAGTGGCACTCCTGGGCTCAAGCCATCCTCCTGCCTCAGCCTCTTGAGTAGCTAGACTACAGGGACAGGCTACCATGCTAATTTTTTAATATTTTGTAGACAGGAGGTCTTGCCATGTTGCACAGTTGGTTTCAAATTCCTGGCCTCAAGCAATCCTCCTGCTTTGGACTCCCGAAGTGCTGGGATTATAGGCATGAGCCACCTATCATAAGGGAAAGAAAGCCACTATGGCCAAAGTAGAATGCAAATGAGGGGGCAGCAGATGAGGCTAGAGAGGCAAGGTGGGCAGGCTGTGCTCCCTGAGACCCTTCGGAGACAAGTTTGAAGGGGTCTTGAGGTGGTTTTAAGGAGTAGGGGAAAGGGAGCAATTGGAAGACTCCCTGCCCACTTAACTCTGAGTGGATGGTGGAAATCCATCATGACAAGCCTGTGTGAGACCAGGCAGAGGTTCCAGGGGAGGACAAGCAGCGTGTGCTATGGACATGCAGGATATGAGACACTGGGGGACACCTGGACAGGGCGTCTTATAGGAATCTGGAGTGTACAAACATGCTCTGCTCCTGCAAGTTCAGCAGCAGGCCTGGTTGACCCATGCTAAGTAATCATTGGCAAGTTAACACCAAGGAAACCAAGCAGCAATCACCTTGTTAGAACAGTAACTTTGGTGGACATTTATATAGTCAACAGCAGAAAATGGTCCACAACCAAGTGCTAAGGCAATGCAACATTTAAAAGCTGGGCAGAAATTTGCTTAAAGTTTTGGAACAGGAAAACTAATCTATGGTGTTAGAAGTCAAGACAGTATTACCCTTGATGGGGCAGCGACTGGAGGCCCGGCATCTGTTCGTGGTAGGGGTGCTGGATACACAGAGGTAGATTTTGTGAACATTCTCCAAGCATACAGTTACAACTTGTGCAATCTCCTATGTGTTAGACTTCCATAAGAAGTTTGCTTTAAAATAAAAACTTCAGGCTGGGCGCAGTGGTTCACAACTGTGATTCCATCATTTTGGGAGGCCGAAGCAAGAGGATCACTTGAGACCAGTAGTTCAAGACCAGTCTGGCCAACATAGTGAGATTCCATCTCTACAAAAAATAAAAAATTAGGCAGGCACGGTGGTGCGTGCCTGTAGTCCCAGTTCCTCAGGAGGCTGAAGTGGGAGGATTGCTTGAGTCTGGGAGGTGGAGGCTGCAGTGAGCCATGATTGCACCACTGCACTCCAGCCTGGGCAACAGAGCAAGACTGTCTCAAAGGAAAAACAATCACACACACACACACACACACACACACACACACACACACACATAAAAAAACCTCTAGCATTCCAGTCAAATTCCTTTGGACCTGATTAAAAGATCAGGCAATTACAATCTTCTGGGCCCTTTTGTGATATGGGATCAAATACAGATATAAAAACCCAGTAACATCTACCACAAAAAGAAAAGAGAAGGGTATGATAGAGACAATCAAGAAATAATATCCATACACAGGTGCATTAATTGCAGCACCGTTTTGAATAACAAAGGATTAGAAACCATCAATAGGGGACTGATTAAACCAATGGTACGGTCATACAATGGACTGTTCTGCAGCTATTTCTAAAAATGCTCTGCAGCTGTTAAAAATTTTAAAAAGAGAAAGAGGTTCTCCGGGTACTGATATGGAAAAATCTCCAAAAACATGAGTAGTTAAAAAAAGCAAGATGTACAACAGTCTGTATGTTAAACCTTTCATGTTAAAGAAAAGGAAGAGAAGATAATAAGAATATCTTTTCCTTTTAACCTAATAATCCTGATCCTGTTAGTCATTTACCCAGATATAAGAAATGACAAACACACACGTTATTCAACATGACACTACTTGCATTAGCAAAATGCTGAAAGCAGCCTAAATGTGACTATTTAAATATACGAGATGCATCATACAATAGCGTATTACACAGATGTAAACAAGAGGCCAGCCACGGTGACTCACACCTGTAATCCCAGCACTTTCAGAGGCGAAGGCAGGAGGATCACTTGAGGTCAGGAGTTTGAGAACAGCCTGGCCAACATGGTGAAACCCCATCTCTACCAAAAAAATACAAAAATTAGCCGGGCATGATGGCATAAGCCTGTAATCCCAACTACTCAGGAGACTGAGGTGGGAGAATCTCGAACCCAGAAGGTAGAGGTTGCAGTGAGCCAAGATTGCGCTGCTGCACTCCAACCTGGCTGACAGAGTGAAACCATGTCTCAAAAAAATAAAATAAATAAATAAAAAATAAAGATGAGCTCAGTAAACTGCTGTGGAATGCTTTCCAGGATATATTAAGTTTAAAAAAAAAAAAGAGCAGAGGACGAAAAGTGTAAATCATATGCTACCCCTTACGTAAGAAAGGGGAAGTAAAAATGCACATACGAATTTGCTTATTTTTGCAAAAGAAACACAGGAAGAATCAACCAGAAAGTAATGGATGAGTAGAGAGACTTCTGTTCTTTACATACTTGTTAATAAGCTTTTTTAATATACTTATACACATAAAATGACTTCTATATTTCAAAAACATAAACCAAAAAGAAAAGCAAACCCTAAAACTGAAACAAAAACAAATCAAGCTAACTATACTTTAAATTGCTAACAATCTTACAGACAAAAAAAAAAAAGGCCCAGGTAACTTTTGATCACAGTAATTCTGTGTTCTCTTAGAAAGATAAACCTCAAGGGCAAAAACAACTGCAAACAGGCTGGGTGCAGTGGCTCATGACTGGAATCCCAGCACTTTGAGATGCCAAGGCAGGTGGATCGCTTGAGCTCAGAAGTTCAAGACCAGCCTGGGTAACACAGCAAGACCCAGTCTCTAGAAAAAATATAAACATGGCCAGGCACGGTAGCTCACACCTGTAATCCCAGCACTTTGGGAGGCCGAGGCATGCGGATCACGAGGTCAAGAGATCAAGACCATCCTGGCCAACATGGTGAAACCCCGTCTCTACTAAAAATACAAAAATTACATGGGTGTGGTGGCATGTGCCTGTAGCCCCAGCTACTCGGGAGACTGAAGCAGGAGAATCGCTTGAACCTGGGAGGCAGAGGTTGCAGTGAGCCGAGATCATGCCACTGCCCTCCAGCCTGGCGACAGAGTGAGACTCCATCTCAAAAACAAACAAACAAACAAACAAAAAACATTAGCGGGACATGGTGATGTGTGCCTGTAGTCCCAGCTTCTCCTGAGGCTGAGGTGAGAGGATCACTTGAGCTCTGGAAGTCAAGGCTGCAGTGAGGTGTGATTGCGCCACTGCACTCCAGCCTGGGTGACAGAGCAAGACCCTGTCTCAAAAAAAGAAAAAGAAACTGCAAACAAGTCATGAATTTTAGCAGGTTTACTCTTACTGCTGGTACTGCTGCAATGACTCTAAAGCTTTGCCATGTATACCACAGAAGAGGGCAAATGAGTATGTGTGCTGATGATTTGGGGAAGGTGGGTTCTCACTGAAGGAGACAGAATACGGACCATGGAAAGGTAAGAAAGAGACTTGTGGTGTTGGATTCAAAGCAGAGGTATCAGTATGAACACAGAATTTTAAAAATATATATGGCTGGTTCCAAGCCAGGAAAAGGAAATACAAGGTTAGCCTGGAACACCTTGTGGTATCAGAAAGAAGAAAGTACTCAATAACTAATGGAGGCAAGTCAAAAGGACACAAGAGCCAATCTGAAAAGGCTACAACCAACCAAATTTGGGACAATTCGACTATCAAAAGTAATAACCACATGAATTTTTTTTTCTTTTTTTCTTTTTTATTTTTTTGAGACAGAGTCGCACTCTGTTGCCCAGGCTGGAGTGCAGCAGCGTGATCTCAGCTCACGGCAACCTCTGCCTCCTGGGTTCAAGTGATTCTCCTGCTTCAGCCTCCCCAGCAGCTGGGATTACAGGCGCTCCGCCACCACACCCAGCTAATTGTTTTTTTATTTAATTAATTATTTATTTATTTTTTGAGACGGAGTCTCGCTGTGTCGCTCAGGCTGGAGTGCAGTGGCACGATCTCGGCTCACTGCAAGCTCCACCTCCCGGGTTCACGCCTTTCTCCTACCTCAGCCTCCCGAGTAGCTGGGACTACAGACAACACCACGCCCGGCTAATTTTTTTGTATTTTTTTAGTAGAGACAGGGTTTCACCGTGTTAGCCAAGATAGTCTCGATCTCATGACCTCGTGATTCGCCCGCCTTGGTCTCCCAAAGTGCTGAGATTACAGGTGTGAGCCACCACACCTGGCCAGTTGTATTTTTAGTAGAGACAGGGTTTCACCATGTTGGCCAGGCTGGTCTTGAACTCCTGGCCTCAAGCCATCCACCCACCTCAGCCTCCCAAACTGCTGGGATTACAGGCATGAGCCACATTGCCTGGCCCACATGGATTATTTTTTTTTTTTTAAATCCATGAATCCAAAGTGACATTATTATTTTATTTTTTATTTTTTTTATTTTTTATTTTTTTTTGAGACGGAGTCTTGCTCTGTCGCCCAGGCTGGAGTGCAGTGGCCGGATCTCAGCTCACTGCAAGCTCTGCCTCCCGGGTTTACGCCATTCTCCTGCCTCAGCCTCCCGAGTAGCTGGGACTACAGGCGCCCGCCACCTCGCCCAGCTAGTTTTTTTGTATTTTTTAGTAGAGACGGGGTTTCACCCTGTTAGCCAGGATGGTCTCGATCTCCTGACCTCGTGATCTGCCCATCTCGGCCTCCCAAAGTGCTGGGATTACAGGCTTGAGCCACTGCGCCCGGCCTATTTTATTTTTTAAAAGAGAGGGAGGGCCTGGTGCAGTGGCTCACATCTGTAATCCCAGCACTTTGGGAGGCCGAGGCAGGAGGATCACAAGGTCAGGAGTTCAAGACCAGCCTGGCCAACACAGTGAAATCCTGTCTCTACTAAAAATACAAAAAATTAGCTGGGCATGGTGGTGTGCGCCTGTAATCCCAGCTACTCCAGAGGCTGGGGCAGGAGAATAACTTGAACCCAGGAGACGGAGGTTGCAGTGAGCGGAGAGCACGCCACTCCACTCCAGCCTGGGTGACAGAGCTAGACTCCATCTCAAAAAAACAAAGCAAAAAACAAAAAAAAAAAAAAGAGGGAGGCCGAGGCGGATCACTTGAGGTCAGCAGTTAGAGACCAGCCTGGCCAATATAGTGAAACCTTGTCTCTACCAAAAAATACAAAAAATAGCCAGGCATGGTAGCACATACTTGTAGTCCAACTACTCGGGAGACTGAGGCAGGAGAATCGCTTGAACCTGGGAGGCGGAGGTTGCAGTAAGATGAGATCACACCACTGTACTCCAGCCTGGGCAACAGAGTGAGACTCCGTCTCAAAAAAAGAAAAAAAGAAAGAACATCATGTGCCTCCTGCTATGCTGTGCACAGAAGGACTCAAGGTCATATATGAATACTGTTGCCAAAAAAAATGTTTAATCTGAAAATAACTATGAAGAAACAGTCCAACAAATTCAGACTGTGGGAAATTCTACAAGACAAATGTTATTGTCATGAAAGACAGAAATTGACAGGGGGAGCTTTCTAAATTAATGGAGACAAAAGAGACATGCAACCAAATGCAATGGGGAAGCCTGTCAGATTTTTTTTTTTTTTTTTTTTTTTTGAGATGGAGTTTTGCTCTTGTTGCCCAGGCTGGAGTGCAATGGCACAATCGTGGCTCGATGCGACCTCCGCCTCCAGGGTTCAAGCGATTCTCCTGCCTCAGCCTCTGGAGTAGCTGGGATTACAGGCATGCGCTACCACGCCCAGGTAATTTTGTATTTTTAGTAGAAATGGAGTTTCTCCACGTTGGTCAGGCTGGTCTCGAACTCCCGACCTCAGGTGATCCGCCCACCTTGGCCTCCTAAAGTGCTGAGATTACAGGTGTGAGCCACCACGCCAACCCAGATCTTAGATTTTTTTTTTTTTTTTTGAGACGGAGTCTCACTCTGTCACCCAGGCTGGAATGCAGTGGCGCAATCTCGGCTCACTGCACTGCAAGCTCTGCCTCCTGGGTTCAAGCAATTCTCCTGCCTCAGCCTCCCAAGTAGCTGGGACTATAGGCGCATGCCACCACGCCCAGCTAATGTTTGTATTTTTAGTAGAGACGGGGTTTCACCATGTTGGCCAGGATGGTCTCCATCTCTTGACTTCGTGATCTGCCTGCCTCGGCCTCCCAAAGTGCTGGGATTACAGGCCACTGCACCCGGCCAGGTACTGGATTTTAAAATCACAGCTACAAAAGACATCTTTAGGACAACTAGAGAAACGTGAATATAAGCTGCATAGAAGATACTACTATTCACTATTAAATTTCTTGGGTACTGTGTGTGCGCATGTTTTTGTTTCTTTCTTTTTCTTTATTTTTGAGACAGGGTCTCACTCTCTCACCCAGGCTGGAGGAGTGCAGCAGCACAATCACAGTTCGCTGCAGCCTCGATATCCCAGGCTCAAGAGATCCTCAAGTCTCACCCTCACCTGGGACTATAGGCGCGTGCCATCATGCCTGGCTAATTTTAATTTTTGTATTTTTTGCAGAGAGAAGGTTTCGCCATGTTGCCTAGGCTGATCTTGAAGTTCTGGGCTCAAGAGATCCACCTGCCTTGGCCTCCCAAAATGCTGGGATTACAGGCGTGAGGCCTCCATGCCAGCCTATAGAACATCTTTGTTCTTAGAAGATACACACTGGTCTTTAGAAGCAGTGTCTGGTCTGTAACTTCCTTTCAAACAGTTCTGCAAAAAAAATTTATACACATATATAAAGCAGAAACAGGCATGGTGGCGTGTGCCTTAGTCTCAGCTACATGAGGAGCTAAGGCAAGATGATCACTTGAGCCCAGGTGTTCGAGCCTTCAGTGAGCAATAAAGCAAGACCCTGTCTCTAAAAAGTAAAAATAGACTGGACATGGTGGCTCACGCCTGTAATCCCAGCACTTTGGGAGGCCGAGGCGGGCAGATCACCTGAGGTCAGGAGTTCAAGACCAGCCTGACCAACATGGAGAAACCCTGTCTCTACTAAAAATACAAAATTAGCCAGGCATGGTGGTGCATGCCTGTAATCCCAGCTACTCAGGAGGCTGAGGCAAGAAAATCACTTGAACCCAGGAGGCAGAGATTGCAGTGAGCGGAGATCATGCCATTGTACTCCAGTTTGGGCAACAAGAGCAAGACTCCATCTCAAAAAAAAAAGTAAAACTAAAAGATAAAGCAAATGTTGCAAAATATTAACAACTGATGGGAGAAGGGTATACAGTTGGTCACTGCATTATTTTATTTATTTATTTTTTTAAATAGGGTCTCACTTTGTCACCCAGGCTGGAGTGCAGTGGCATAATCACAGCTCACTGCAGTCTCAAACTCCTGGGCTCAAGCAATCCTCCCACCTCAGCTTCCCAAGTAGCTGGGGCTACAGGTGTGCACCACCATGCCCAGCTAATTTTTTATTTTTTGTAGAGACAAGGTCTCATTACATTGCCCAAGCTGGTCTCAAACTCCTGGGTTCAAGCAATCTGCCCGCCCTGGCTTCCCAATGTGCTGGAATTACAGGCATGAGGTCACTGTGCCCAGCCCATTGCCCTATTCTTTAAACTTTTTTGCAGCTTTGAATTTTTCAAAATAAAAAGTGGGGAAAAATATACATATCTGTATTTGACAATGACAATACATGCACAAAGAATCTCTGGAAGGATATCAAGAAAAAAACATGGTAATTGTGGCTCTCTGGAGAACAAAGGAACTGAATGGATATAGAGTAGATGGGAAACAGAATGTTTACTATATATCCTTATACCATTTCCACATAATTGATGACATCATCAATTTTAAGATAGACCATTATTTTATTGACTAAAAGTAAAACCAAAAATTGCCAATTTGCAGGCCGAGCACCATGGCTCACGTTTGTAAGCCCAGCACATTGAGAGGCTGAGGTGGGCAGATCACTTGAGGTCAGGAGTTCGAGACCAGCCTGGCCAACACAGTGAAACTCTGTCTCTACTAAAAATGTAAAAATTAGCCAGGTGCAACGGCATGCACCTGTCATCCCAGCTACACGGGAGGCTGAGGCAGGAGAATCACCTGAGCACAGGAGGCAGAGGTTGCAGTGAGCTGAGATCGTGCCACTGCACTCCAGCCTGAGTGACAGCCAGACTCCATCTCAAAAAAAAAAAAAAAAAAAAAGCCAATTTGTAACTGTAAGATGACAGAAATTTTAAAACACAGACATGAAAATGTTTTCAGAAATATCAAAATGTTCATCTTAGAACTGACAAAATTTGGAACATCTTTGTGAACTGTAAATCATATAAATGCATTACCTGTTCAAAAAAATAAAAAGTCAAGAAAGTCAAGCAGAAAAAAAAAGAAAAAAGCACAATAGGATAGTTGGGAAAGAATGAGAAGGAGCAGCTGATGAGGCAGGAGGAGAGCCCAGAGAGTGTGGAATCTCCATAGCCAGGAGCAGAGACTGGACAAATGTGACAATGCCACTGAGGGCTCCCATGTGAAAGGATGGTACTACTGGGACTAACGCGTTCATAACACTAACAGCATCGAGTCAGCTGTGAATCCAGCAAGAATTGTTTTGGTGGTGACAGTAGTGATAGAGAAGCCTGGCTGAGAATATAGAGTGAGAATAAAGATAGGGTACTACCTGGGTAGGATATGGGGGTAGGGAGAGGGCCCAGGGAGGGCTGCAGCTGGGGATCATTTAAGACAGAAATAAGGCAGAGATATGTAGGATATATAGAAAGGTTGCAATTACAGTAGAGATAGAGGCTACCTGATAGACAAAGCCTGTAAAGAGGGAGACACAGGGGCACCAGTGCAAGGAGGTGGACAAGCCTTGATCCTAACAGGTGGGAAGCTGAACAGGATCCAAGCAGATGCAGGCAGGTTTGAGGTCTTAGATGGGCAGCGAGAGCATCCCAGATGTCTGCTTCAATTTTCTGTTTTATTATATTTATTTTCACAGGCGTTGAATTTTGTTTTATTTTTTATTTGAGACAGGGTCTCGCTCTATTGCCCAGGCTGGAGTGCAGTGGTACAATCACAGCTCACTGCAGCCTCAACCTCCTACACTCAATCCATCCTTCCACCTCAGCCTCCCAAGTAGCTGGGACTACAGGTGCGTGCCACCACGCCCATCTAATTCTTTTGTTTTGTTTTGTTTCTTGGTAGAATGGGGTTTCACCATATTGCCCAGGTTAGTCTTTTTTTTTTTTTTTTTTTTTCTTTTTTGAGACAGAGTCTTGCCCTGTCGCCCAGGCTGGGGTGCAACTGCCACGATCTCGGCTCACTGCAATCTCCACCTCCCGGGTTCAAGTAATTTTCCTGCCTCAGCCTCCTGAGTAGCTGGGATTACGGGCGTGTGTGCACCTGGCTAATTTTTTGTATCTTTAGTAGCGACAGGGTTTCACCACGTTGGCCAGGATGGTCTCGGCTAGTCTCGATGTCTTGACCTCTCGTTGTCTTGACCTCTCGTGATCCACCCGCCTCAGCCTCCCAAAGTGCTGGGATTACAGGCATGAGCCACTGTGCCCAGCCTGAAGCTGAATCTTTAATAAGGAATAGGGAGTTGGCCAGGGAAAGAGAATCAGGAAAGCAGGTGTGAAGGTCAGAAGAGCAATAGCATGGCATACTTAAGGAAGAGAAAGAGGCAGAGGGAGGATGAATCTCAAAATGGAGGGAGCAAAGGAAAGGCAAAAATGGAGTTGAAAGGTAAATGGGGCTAGGTCATCCTGGCCTTGAAGGCCATGGGAAGGATTTGGAGTTTGTCCTCAGAGTCATGGGAGCCATGGAAGGATTTTATTATTCTTCTCCTTAAAAAAAAAAAAAAAAAAAGGCTGGGCGTGGTGGCTCTCGCCTGTAATCCCAGCACTCTGAGAGGCTGAGGCAGGCAGATCACGAGGTCAGGAGACCGAGACCATCCTGGCAAACACGGTGAAACCCCGTCTCTACCAAAAAAAAAAAAATTAGCTGGGTGTGATGGGGGCGCCTATAGTCCCAGCTATTCGGGAGGCTGAGGCAGGAGAATGGTGTGAACCCGGGAGGCGGAGCTTGCAGTGAGCAGAGATCGCGCCACTGCACTCCAGCCTGGGCGACAGAATAAGACTCCCTCGGGAAAAAAAAAAAAAAAATGGCCTTAAAAGTTTTTAAAATATGCCTAGCGCGGTGGCGTGTGCCTATAGTCCCAGTTACTCAGGAGGCTGAGGCGGGAGGATTGTGTGAGCCCAGGAGTTGGACGCTACAGCGAGCTATGATTGCACCTGTGAATGGTCACCACACTACAGCCTGGGTAACATAGTGAGACCTCATCTCTAAACTAATTAGTTAATTAATATGTTGCTTTTTAGTTATGTGTAAAAATATATGCAATTAAAACAAAAATCGAAGTGCATAAAGTAGAAAAGTCTTCCCAAAATCCCCCTTCTCAGATGCCACCCCTTTAACAGTCTGATCTTTAGGTTTAGGGGATTTTGTTGGCTTTTATTTTTAATGTATATAGAAGCATATATGACAAAAATGAGATCATTCCACACATCCTGTTTCATAACCTGTTTTTTTCCACTCAACAGTATCTCGTGAAAGTTTTTCATGTCAATGAATACAGATCCATCTCAATCTTTTTAATGACTGGTCAACTGGGTCAACAACATCCATGGCTGTGAAGCAGTCAGGTGACAAGTTGATACAGCAGTCAGGCAGTGTTTTATTTTATTTATTTATTTTTGAGGCGGCATCCCTCTCTGTCACCAGGCTGGAGTGCCATGGAGCAATCTTGGCTCACTGCAACTTCTGTCTCCCGGGTTCAAGCGATTCCCCTGCCTCAGCCTCCCGAGTAGCTGGGACTACAGGTGCCCACCACCACGCCCGGCTAATTTTTTGTATTTAGTTGAGACGGGGTTTCACCATGTTAGCCAGGATGGTCTCGATCTCCTGACCTTGTGATCCCCCCACCTTGGCCTCCCAAAGTGCTAGAATTATAAGTGATAGCCCCTGCGCCCGGCCTAATTTTTTCTATTTTTATTAGAGACGGGGTTTCACTGTGTTAGCCAGGATGGTCTCTATCTCCTGACCTCATGATCCGCCCACCTCCGCCTCTCAAAGTGCTGGGATTATAGGCATGAGCCACTGCACCTGGCCACGAAGTGTTTCATTACACTAGCAAAATTGAGCCAGCTATGAGCTCTATGGTTTCAGGGAAGTGGAAGGGGAGAAGCCAAGCTGCCAAGAAACTAGGAAAATATGAGGGAGAAGAAAAAGAGACAGGTCTAGCAGACCAGTCTTTCAAAAAGCTTGACTGAAATTTTAATACACACACAGTCACAGAATATCTGGGACAACACTGAAACATCATACACCAAAAGATTAATAGTAGTTGCCTCTTGGCCGGGCGCAGTGGCTCATACCTGTAATCTCAACACTTTCGGAGACCAAGGTGTTCGGATCACTTGAGGTCAGGGGTTCGAGACTAGCCTGGCCAACATGGTGAAATGCCGTCTGTACTAAAAATACAAAAAAATTAGCCAGGTGTGGTGGTATACACCTGTAATCCCAGCTACTTAGGAGGCTGAGACAGGAGACTCTCTTGAACTCAGGAGGCAGAGGTTGCTGTGAGCTGAGATCATGCCACCGCACTCCAGCCTGGGCGACAAGAGTGAGACTCCATCTCAAAAAAAATAAAATAAAAATAAACAAATAAATAGTTGTCTCTTGATAGTGGGATAAGTTATTTGTTTTCTTTATTTTCTAAAATTTCTACAATGGTCATATATCCATCTTTTGTAGCAAGACAAAGTCATAGGTTTAAAATGGCAGCAGTGAAAGGAGGACACAGAGTTAGAAAGGCTTCTCCCAGAATAGAAGACTTGAGCATATTTATAAGGTGGGAGAGAGTTATTAAGGGAAATATCAGAGAGTCTAAAAATACAATGAAGGGGAAAATAACTGATGAACAATGGTACAAGAGAGACAGGATGGGTCGGCATCCATAGCACAGATCGGGTGCATTAGAGTAGGAATCTTCTTCTACTGGGATTCGAGAGAAATGGGAAAACATGGGGGTGGTTCCACCTCCCCCACACACAACCCAACCAACCTCTACATGAGCAAAGGGCCTGGCGAGAGTAGTCCAGTTTGGAATACTCCTCCCATGGAATAGAAAGGGGAACTGATGGGAATGAGGAGAGGGCTTTCTATAAGTGATGGAGGGACGGCTGAGACTGGAGACCCTTCATGGCAGCTGGAGTGACACACAGGCAAAGTGGCACAGTGGTTGAGGGCATGGAGTTCAGAAAAAACACAGAAGAGGCAATTCATGAGATGGAGAAAATGGAGGTGTCTGAGAACCAGAGGTCTCCTTGAGGTCAGAGCACATAAAGCAGAAGTTGGACTGCGGTCAGAGAAAAATAATAAAGATTTCAGAGGTGGCCACATGCCAATGAGGACCACATTCAGATGTAGTTGGTAAAAATTGTGACTGAAAGAGGCACTACCTCCCCTGAGACAATGGGATGTGGAGTGGGCAACTGTGGTCCAGCACTAAAGACCTCCAGGAAAACAAGGAAGCAGAGGGAGAGGAGAAAACAACTAGAACATAGGGGCCTCAAAGGAGGAGTCTCCTCCCTAACCGGGCTGTAGCCTAACCCTTGTCCCTGGTCCCAGACAATCTCCCAAAAGTCTGCTTACAGTTCCAGAGAAGTCAGTGCAGCAAAGTATGAATGATTCAGAGTAGAAACCAGAGCACAGGGCAAAGCTGCCTTGTTTGTATATAAAGGTTAGGGCAGAGAGAATCTGGGACTTGCGAGGGCGGTAAAAGACTAGGGTCACAGAAATGGAAGCTTCCAGGCTTCTCTGCCCTTGTTTCAGGGCAAGCCTTTGAAATTGGGGGGGGGGGGGGGGGTTGAGGGGAAGACAGCAATCACTGGCCTCTGCAAACCAAAGTTCTTTTTTTCCTTTCTTTTTTTTTTTGAGCTGGAGTCTCACTCTCTTGCCCAGGCTGGAGTGCAGTGGCACAATCTCAGCTCACTACAACCTCCGCTACCCAGGTTCAAATGATTCTCCTGCCTCGGCTTCCCTGGTAGCTGGGATTACAGACGTGCACTACCATGCCCGGCTAATTTTTGTATTTTTAGTAGAGACAAGGTTTCACCATGTTGGCCAGGCTGGTCTCGAACCCCTGACCTCAGGTGATCCACCCACCTCGGCCTCCCAAAGTGCTGGGATTATAGGCATGAGCCACCGCGCTGGCCAAACCAAAGTTCTTAAAGACTACAAAACAGAAGAAGTAGCAATCTGCTCAACTGATAATCTTTTATAATGGGGATGGGGGCTACATATCCCTCCAAAGATGTAGGCCTTGGGAAACACCTCCTTAATTATCAATAAGACAGTAGATACTACCTGAATTTTGTTCAAGAAACCCTGACTATAATGTATTCCATTCCTTATTGTGAAGCTAGGAGGACAGAAGCCCCCACAGTGGGGAGATTGAGGCCCCTGGCAGCAGAAGAGGGTCAAGCCTGGCTTCAGATCAGGCCAGAGCCCTAGGGCTAACTCCAGGGCTCCCTGCTCACCAGGATGGGTCCCT